>NC_041388.1:117926056-117977168 GCF_002162155.2 Triticum dicoccoides | reverse complement strand
CGGACGACGGTGCACCTGGCCCCACGGTGGGCGCCAAATGTCGGGTGGTAGGTGCGACATATGCCAATGGGTGGCTTATCATTGTGGGAGCCAGTAAGACATCGCCGGTGCCTGGAAACGGGATAAGGCGAAGACATGCACGCCGGCGGATCTTACCCAGCTTCGGGGCTCTCCGTGGAGATAACACCCCTACTGCTGCTCTGCGGGGTCTCCGCATGATCACTAGATGAACAAGTAGCTACACAATGCTCCTTGAGCTGTTTGGTGGGAGGAGGAAGAAGGACACGGCTAGCCTGCTTCTTCTCCTTGTGTGGTGTCTAGGACTAGCTGGGGGTCGAACCCTTTGAATTGGTGCCCCGGGGGGTTTATATAGGCCTACCCCCTGGGGGTACAATGGTAATCCGACTAGGCGCGGGGCCCAGCCGTCTATGACCGCGCTCGCCGGCTTCTGCGCCGACTGCTGGGGCCCGCCGGCTGGTGGGTCCTGCCGGCTACCAACTCCTTGGCAACAGGCAGGCCCCACTGCCAAAGGTCTTGTCGATGGCTGGTTACTGTTGCCTCATCCTGATGACGAGGGCTTCGTCGAGGTAAGCGTGGCTACAGTGCCGCCGTCCGGCGGGCGATTACCGTAGCCTTACCGCGTCTTGTCTCCTTAATGGGGCGTCTTCTTCGAGGGGGGAAGCGAGCCGACTGCGGGGAGCCGACCCCGTCTCGGGCCGACTGGGGGAGGCCAGGCCGCCTTCGGGTGTCTCTCTGCCCGAAGGGGCCCACCGCCCGTGGGCCGTACTGGTAGCCCGTCGTGGATGACATCAGGGTCAACATGGCAACAGTGCCGCGCCGGACGGGTCATGGCCACTCCGTATGGCGCACTGTGCCAGGCGTGCTCCGGGATTCGGGGGTGGCAGGCTTTACTGTAGCCACGCCCCGTCTCATCGCCGCTAGGTGGATGCAAACTTTGAGGGTACGGTCTCGACCGCTGCATGGGAGCCGGCTTCTTGGAGTCGGCCTCCTCATGGCCGGCTTCTTGGAGTCGGCATCTTGGAGCCGGCTTCTTTGAGTCGGCCTCCCATGGTTTTCTTCATGAGGGGTAAAGTCGGGCCGCCTTCTTCGAGCTGGCCTGGGTGACAGCCAGCAAGGGAAGGCGGCCCCACGTCTTGGATTCCTGAGAGCCGGACGGGCTCGTAATTTTTTCAGAAGGGCCAGGGGAAGCCGGCTAGGCTACCCATGGCTATTTACTCCGACACCCGGGCAGCGCGCGGGGAGGACGAGGGCGGCGGCAGGCCGATGGAGCGGCGCGGCGATGACGGGCCGTGGGGGCCAGGCGTGGGCTCGGCGGGCCGCGCAGCCAGCGGGGGCGGCGGCAACAGGTGGCAGCCTGTCACTGGCTCGGGTCGGTGTCCGGCGCGGGGACGGACATTGTCCGGCGGCGGCGGGGAAATTTAGGGTTAGGGGGGAAGAGAAGATCCGAGATTTCGGAGGAGGGGCTATTTATAGGCATAGGAGGAGCTAGGAGAGTCCAAATGAGATGTGGTTTTCGGCCACGCGATCGTGATCGAACGCTCTAGATGATGGAGAGGGTTTTGGTGGGTTTTGGGACAAAATGGAAGGGTGTTGGGCTGCAACACACACGAGGCCTTCTCGGTCCCTCGGTTAACCGTTGGAGTATCAAACGAAGTCCAAATGGTACGAAACTTGACAGGCGGTCTACCGGTAGTAAACCAAGGCCACATGGCAAGTCTCGGTCCAATCCGGAAATGTTTAACCCCCACACACGAAAAGAAGGTAGAAAGGACCACCGGAGGAGATAGGAGCGCCGGAATGCAAAACGGACAACGGGGAAAAAGCTCGGATGCATGAGATGAGAACGTATGCAAATGCAATGCACATGATGACATGATATGAGATGCATGACAACGACAACAACACATGGAGACAAAAACCCAAAACCGAAGAAATAAAATAACCTAATGCCGGAAACGGCAAGAGTTGGAGTACATATTGGGTAAGTTACATCCGGGGTGTTACAACACTCCACCACTACGAAAGGATCTCGTACCGAGATCTAGGACTGGAAGAACGCCGGGTACTTAGAACAGAGGTGATCCTCGCGTTCCCAGGTGGATTCACGGTCGGAATGGTGTGACCACTTGACTTTGAGGAATTTGATTGACTTATTGCGAGTCTTGCGTTCAGTCTCTTCAAGAATAGCCACGGGGCGCTCACGATAAGAGAGGTCTTCTTGGAGATCAATGTCTTTGAAGTTGACGGTGCGGTCAGGAGTCTTGAAGCACTTGCGGAGCTGAGAGACATGGAACACGTCGTGCACATTTGCAAAGTTTTAAGGAAGCTCGAGTTGATAGGCGAGATCGTATCTCTTGCTGACGATTTTAAAAGGGCCCACGTATCTAGTGGCAAGCTTCCCTTTGATACCGAAGCAACGAGTACCTTTCATTGGAGAGACGCGGAGGTAAACATGATCTCCGATCTCGAAAGCCAAATCACGGTGCTTACTATCATAGTAGCTCTTCTAACGCGATTGCGCTGCTTTGAGGTTATCACGAATGACTTTACACATCTCCTCTGCCTCTGTGATCAAGTCATTTCCAAGAAGTTGACGTTCACCGGTTTCTGACCAGTTGAGAGGAGTACGACACTTCCTGCCATACAGAATTTCGAATGGGGCCTTGCCCGAACTTGCTTGAAAACTGTTGTTGTAGGAGAATTCGGCATATGGAAGACAATCTTCCCACTTCATACCTAAGGAGATAACGCAAGCCCTGAGCATATCTTCAAGAATCTGATTGACACACTCGACTTGACCGCTAGTTTGAGGATGGAAAGCTGTGCTGAAGCGGATGTTGGTGCCCATGGCCTTCTGAAAAGACTCCCAAAACTTGGAGGTAAAGATGCTGCCACGGTCTGAAGAGATCACCTGTGGAATGCCGTGTAGAGAGACAATCCGAGAGGTATACAGCTCTGCCAATTGAGCTGCAGTGATAGTCTCTTTGATAGGCAGAAAGTGAGCCACTTTAGTGAGTTTGTCGATGACAACGAATATAGCGTCATTGCCACGCTTGGACTTTGGACACCCAGTCACGAAGTCCATCTCAATGTGGTCAAACTTCCATTCTGGAATGGCAAGAGGTTGGAGGAGACCAGCTGGCCTTTGGTGTTCTGCCTTCACTCTTCTGCAGACATCACATTCATTCACGAATTGAGCAATCTCGCGCTTCATTCGAGTCCACCAATAAGCCTGCTTGAGGTCCTGATACATCTTCGTACTCCCAGGGTGGATGGAGAGGAGTGAATTGTGCGCCTCATTCATGATAACTTTACGAAGGTCACCTTTGGGCACAACAATACGATCCTCGAAGAAGAGAGTGTCCTTGTCATCAAGGCGATAGCACTTGTACTTGGGTTGACTCTTGGCAATCCCAATCTTCACCTTCTTCACCATAGCATCAAGAAGTTGAGCCTCGCGAATGTGATCTTCCAAAGTAGGAGAGACTTGAAGGTTGGCAAGGAAACCTTGAGGAACAACTTGCAGATTGAGTTTGCGGAAAGCTTCACAAAGCTCGGGTTGGTAAGGCTTGATAATCAGACTGTTGCAATAAGCCTTCCTGCTCAAAGCGTCAGCAATCACATTGGCCTTGCCTGGAGTATACTCGATACTCGGGTTATACTCTTGAATCATTTCGACCCAACGAGTCTGCCTGAGTTTGAGATTAGGCTGAGTGAAGATGTACTTGAGACTCTTGTGATCAGTGAAAATGTCCACTTTTCTTCCCAATAAGAGATGTCTCCAAGTCAAAAGAGCATGCACAACTGCCGCCAACTCGAGGTCATGAGTGGGGTAGTTCTTCTTGTTGGGCTTCAACTAGCGAGAGGTATAAGCCACAACTTTCTTCTCTTGCATCAACACTGCACCAAGACCTTGAAGAGAGGCATCGCAGAAGACCTCGAACAGTTTGGATTCATCAGGAGGAGTCAGAACTGGAGCAGTGACCAATTTCTCTTTCAAGGTGTTGAAAGCGATGTCACATTCCAGAGACCAAACATACTTGACGTGCTTCTGGAGAAGGTTTGAAAGGGGCTTTGCGATCTTAGAAAAGTTCTCCACAAACCTTCGACGATAGCTTGCGAGACCAAGGAAGCTACGGAGTTGCTTCACGTTCTGAGGTGGTTCCCAATTCACAATTGCAGACACCTTCTCAGGATTCACCGTAATGCCCTTGGCAGAGATGATATGCCCAAGATAGAGAACCTCATAGAGCCAAAACTTGCACTTTGAGAACTTGGCGTAGAACTGATGTTCCCTGAGCTTATCGAGCACCAAACGCAAGTGCTTGGCATGATCTTCCTTGTTCTTCAAAAAGACCAGAATGTCGTCGAGGTAGACCAAAACAAAGTCATTTGTGTAGGCGTTGAAGATGAAGTTCATCATGCGAGAGAATGTCGGAGGAGCGTTGACGAGGCCAAAAGACATGACAGTGTATTCATATGAACCATAGCTTGTTCTGAAAGCCGTCTTGGGAATATCTTGCTCACGGATTCGAATCTGGTGATAGCCCATACGGAGATCAAGCTTGGAGAATACTTGGGCACCTTTGAGTTGTTCGAACAGCTCATTGATGTTGGGAAGTGGGTGCTTGTTCTTGATAGTCTTCTTGTTCAATGGACGGTAGTCAACACAAAGTCGGTCTGTTCCATCCTTCTTCTTGACAAAAAGTACTCCACAACCCCACGGAGAAGAACTAGGTCGGATGAGACCCATTCGTTCTTGAATATCGAGTTGCTTCTTCAGCTCCTTCAACTCTTCAGGTCCAAACTTGTAAGGACGCTTGCAAACCGGTTCCGTGCCAGGCTCAAGATCGATGACGAATTCAACTGGCCGGTGCGGAGGCATTCCTGGAAGCTCTTCTGGAAAGACGTCTTGATATTCGCAAATGACTGGAATTTGAGAGATGGCATCCAATTCACCTTTCTCATTGAGAGAAAACAGACGGATTGAATCATCACGAGCGGCAAAGACAATTACATCCTCAGACGAATGAGTCAATTGAATCTACCTGGTAGCACAATCAAGATGCGTCTTATGCTTAGAAAGCCAATCCATTCCGAGAATAAGATCAATATCTGAGTCGCCCAAAACAATAGGAGAAGCTAGAAATTTGTAGTCGCCCAACGTGATAGAAATATCCGGGACGCAGAAATTAGTTGTCATTTGCTTGCCCGGTGACACGATTTGCAAAGAATTTTGCAGGTACTGATAATCGCAATCATACTTTGATGCAAAAGGTTTGGAAATGAAACAATACGATGCACCAGTGTCAAAACGAACTTTTGCAGGAACATCGTTAACAGGAAGGTTACCCATGATGACATCTGACGAGTCCTCTGCCTGAGCTGCATTCACCATGTTGACCTTGGCGTACTTGGGGTTATGCTTGACCACAGCTGTACTTGCCGATCTCACAGGAGGAGGAGGAGGGAGACGCCTCTGATTGAAGCATTTGTTGGCATAGTGACCCTTCTGTTGGCACTTGTTGCACGTGACCTCTGAAAGAGGACGGTGATACGGAGCACTCGATCTTGGAGCTTGAGACGAAGTCTTGTTCTGAAAGCCAGGGTTGGGTGGGTGGGAAGATCCACTGCCACCTTTGCTCTTCTGCTGATAAGGCTGACGGAATGGAGGAGGAAGCCAATACTTCTGCTGCTTAGCCACTTGAGTTGAGGAAGAAGGAGTAGCATCTCTGACTCGCTTCTTGGAAGCATCACACTTCAGTTGAGCAGCCTCTTGCTTCAATGCCATGTTGTAAAACTCATTGTACCTCCTGGGCTCAAAGAGGACAAGAGCTAGCTGGATTTCTTCTGTGAGACCACCCCTGAACTGGTATATCATGCTTTTCTCGTCAGGGACGTCCTGCTTAGAAAAGCGGGCGAGCTTCTGAAACATCTTGTTGTAATCGTAGACAGACATAGAGCCTTGCTTTAGGCTGCGGAATTCCTCACGCTTGCTTTCAACCATGCTCTGAGGAATATGATGAGCTTTGAAGTCTTGACGGAATTCATCCTAGGTAATCTCACGGCCTCCTCTAGAATCTTTGTACTGCTGAAACCATTCTGCAGCTTGGTCTTTGAGTTGGAAGGAAGCGAACTTGACAAAGTCCTCAGGCCTGACGTTACTGCACTCGAAATGCTTGCACAAGTCCATGAGCCAATCATCAGCGTCCGTTGCCTCAACGCAATTGCTGAAGGTCTTTGGCTGGTTAGCAAGGAACTGGTTGAGTGTAGCAAAGTGATTCTGATTGTTGCCCTGGTTGCCTTGGTTGCCTTGGTTCGCTTGGTTGCGCTCTTGAAGAATTTGCATGATCAGCTGCGTGTTTGCATTGGTAGCGGCCATCACAGCTTGCCATGCCTCCAGAGGTGGAGGTGGTGGTGGCGGATCAGGATTCGGAGTCGTGCGCGTTGGAGGAGCCATCCTGAAGAGGTTGACATCCATTAGCACATTGATAGACAAATATTGAAGCTAAATCAAGCGGGTTGAAATTGCAACATATAGTCTTCACATCCGAACAAAATGAACGAATGCATTCCAATTGAAATGGTCACATATCCATAAATTGAGAAGCCACTTAGAATTTAGGTAGAGGAATAAAATCAACAAGGTACGGAGCAAGAACGAATACTCGGTAAGGATCACCCAATCTCAAACCAAATATCCGTGGAAGAAGAACTAGAGCTACAAGAATTCCCACCTATGAAACTCCCGAACCTTTCAGGTTATGCAACCAGGTGTTGGGGATACAGGGGAAGCATAATATCTCACCCAAATCTAGCAAATCCTACATCCAGCTGTATCCATCCTTCAACACATAACCGAGAAAAACTTCAGAAATCGTCTACCTCAACCTTCGAAAAGCATCCGTTATACAAGTTATGGCAATACTCCCGAACTCCCGCCCCAGTACTGGGTGGCGTCGAGGTTATCTCACCAACAACTGCATAAAAGAGATTTTCGATGTCGGCGAACTAAACTCAGGTATTCCAGAACTGCAACGATAAAATTGTGACGACAACACCTCGGAGCTCAACTCCCCGGGACACTTCCACAACCCCTAAATGACAGGAGGCACCAAGAACAATGTTCTCGTCACAAATCGATCAGAACGATTCCAAGATACCCGCGTGATCCTAAAATTTTTTTAGTGAAATTTGAGAAGAGAAGAGTCAAAACTCTATGTCAGGATGCCTTACCAGAGCGATGAAGGGACTGGGGAGTAAAAAGAATTCCTAAACTCTCCGATATATAATTCCTAAATGACTCAAAACATTTTTCTAGACTCAACCCGTCAGCTAATTCGATCAAGCAATGGGGCTCCTAAGGTCGGGGAAGGCTCTGATTACCAACTTGTAACGCCCTCGATGCGGCTATATCTCCTACGTGTCGAAGCACGACTTAGAGGCATAACCGCATTGAAAGCAATGTCGCAAATAAGGTAATCTTCACAACAACCCATGTAAATAGATAATAAGGGGAAAAGTACATAGTTGGCTTACACTCGCCACGTCACACAAAGTGCATAAATAGCATTACAATCATCCAATACACTCATGGTCCGACTATGGTACCAAAATAAAAGATCAACCCCAACAAGCGACATGGTCCCGATCGCCCCAACTGGGCACCACTACTGATCATCAGGGAAAGACACATAGTAACGGCGTGAGTCTTCGTCGAACTACCACTTGAGCTCAAGCGCATCATCTGGAACGGAATCATCGGGCCCTGCATCTGGTTTGGAAGTAATCTGTGAGCCATGGGGACTCAGCAATCTCGCACCCTCACGATCAAGACTATTTAAGCTTGTAGGTAAGGCAAGGTAATATGTGGAGCTGCAGCAAGCGACTAGCATGTATGGTGGCTAACCTGTTCGCAAAAGAGAGCGAGAAGAGAAGGCAAAGCACGAACGAACAACTAAAGAACAACCTACGCAAACATTACTCCAACACCGTGTTCACTTCCCGGACTCCGCCGAGAAGAGACCATCACGGTTACACACGCAGTTGATTCATTTTAATTAAGTTAAAGTTCATGTTATCTACAACCGGACATTAACAAATTCCCATCTGCCCATAACCGTGGGCACGGCTTTCAAAAGTTCAAATCCCTGCAGGGGAGTCCCAACTTAGCCCATGACAAGCTCTCACGGTCAACGAAGGATATATCTTCTCCCGAGACATTCCGATCAGACTCGGCATCCCGGTTCTACAAGACAACTTCGACAAGGTAAAACAAATCCATCAACACCACCCGAATGTGCCGACAAATCCCGATAGGAGCTGCGCATATCTCGTTCTCAGGGCACACTCAGATGAGCTCTCCATACAACTAAAACCAAACCTCGAGTTTCCCCGAGGGGGCGCTGCACAAGACTCGACTTTGGACCAACACTCAGAGGAGCACTAGCCGGGGGGGGGGGTTAAAATAAGATGACCCTCAGGCTCCGGAAACCCAAGGGAAAAACAGGCTAGGTGGCAAATGGTAAAACCAAGGTTGGGCATTGCTGGAGGAGTTTTATTCAAGGCGAAATGTCAAGGGGTTCCCATTATCACCCAACCGCGTAAGGAACGTAAAATCCGGGAACATAACACCGTTATGACGGAAACTAGGGCGGCAAGAGTGGAACAAATCACTAGGCAAAAGGCCGATCCTTCCACCCTTTACCAAGTATATAGATGCATTAAGATAACAAGATAATATAGTGATATCCCAATAAGAAAATAATGTTCCAACAAGGAACGGTCTCCAATCTTCACCTGCAACTAGCAACGCTATAAGAGGGGCTGAGCAAAGCGGTAACATAGCCAATCAATGGTTTGCTAGGACATGGTGGGTTAGAGGTTTGGCATGGCAATTTGGGAGGCATGATAAGCAAGTGGTAGGCATGGTAGCATAGGCATAGCAAAAGAGCGAGCATCTAGCAAGCAAAGATAGAAGTGATTTCGAGGGTATGATCATCTTGCATGCAAAGTTGTCAGAGTTGGCTTGATCCTTGTAAGCAAACTCAACGGGCTCCTTGTTAGCGAACTCGTCTCCCGGCTCTACCCAAACAAGACAAACAAGCAAAAGGAACACAATCAACCACGTGCAAAGCTCAAACAAAATGATGCAAACATGGTATGCTATGCGGGATGCGATATGTGATGCATATGCAAGATTTGACAAGGAATGATTGAACCTGGCCTCAACTTGGAAATCCAAGTGTTCCACTGGAAAGGTGAGGTGATTTCGGTTGAAATTGATATAAAGAACACCGGAATCGGACGCACGGTTTGGAAATGGCAAGCAAAACAAATATGGCACCGGTCTAACGGAGTGTTTTCAACTTCGTTCATCTCCGTTGCATTCTTTTCTCGAAATGGCTTAACCTTTTCGAGGTTCTTTGGTTTCACTCGTTTGTCAAAGAAGCAACTTAGTTTTAACTCTTCTTTTTCTCTTCCGTTGTCCCTCCGGTGCCATTCTAGATCTTGGGACGAGATCCTCTCGTAGTGGTGGAGTGTTGTAATGCCCCGAGACCGTTGTGCCAGGTGTCTTCCTGTTATTCGCTTTTGTTGCCATGTCATTTGCTTGCGTGTTGCATCTTGTCATGTCATTATGTGCATTGCATCATCATGTTTTCAAAACCTGCATCCGTCCGGGTTCCCCCAGTTCCTTCTGTTGTCTGTTCTGAGCCCAGCCACACTTGCACGCGCCCGCGGCACATCCGAAATATTATTTTATAAGTGGCCGAAAAATGTTCTCGGAATGGGATGAAAGTTGGCATGCGGTGTTTTTATGTTGTAGATAGACCGCCTGTCAAGTTTCATCGCATTCGGAGTTCGTTTGATAGTCCAACCGTTAAACTATAGCAGCATTATAGCCGGTCTAACGTCGGACGTTTTCGGTCTCCGGAAACAGTCGCCGGGCCTCTCCTCTTCTCTCTTCTCAGCCTTTGCCTTCTGCACTACCTACCGCCAGGTCCAACCTAACCTCTCTCGTCAGCCCGCGGCCCTCCTCGCGCGCGTCCAAAAATTGTCTCGGACCCGACCCGAGCAGTCGTCACCGTCGTGTCCGGATCATCCCCAAACATCTACAAAACGTCTCCATTTTTCTCTTTGGGCTACCTAACCTATTTTTTTCCATCCGTCCGATTAAGATCGGAGGGACCAAATGCCCCTATCCAAAAGTCCACTTACTACATATAGACCAATCCCCTAGGCAGCAACCCTAGAATCTAGGGACTTTGTCCCGTCGAGCCGCCGCCACCTACCGTATCTTCCTCGGGATCCAGATCCAATCCACCTCCTCGCCTCGATCCAACCGCATCTCGCAGCGCCTGCAGCCTCTGTCTGTCCAGCCACGCCGCCGGCGGACCCAACAGATGAGCCTCGCCCCTGCTCCTTCATTCCTCTTCTGATCCTCTCTCTCACTAATCATTTTCCCCCGTGTCTCTTCCTCTACAGGAACGCCCGCGTCGGCCGCTCACGAAGGCCACGACCAGACCCGCGCTTCCCGTGCCTGCCAGACCCCCCCTGCCGCGCCGTACTCCTTCCCCGAGCTCCTCCTCGTCGACCCAGAAGCAGCACCGAGCCACCGGCGAGCAGTAGTGGCTCAATCCTCCCTGACCGCGGCCATACTGCGACCCTTGCCGGTGAACCCAGCAGCGTTGCCGCCCTCCTTTTCCTGCCTTCCCTCCCCTTTCTCTTTGCTTTGCTCTCCCTCTCTCAACTCCATGTTTCTTCTGCCCCAGTGGGATTCAAGCCGCCGTCGGAGCTCGTTCCTGGCCGGATCCGCCGCCCTTCACCCGCGTGCCCTCGCCGGACCTCCTCCTCCGCCAAGACCCAAGCCGCGCCATGGCCGCCGAACCCCTGCCCCGCCTCGGATCTCACTTGGGACGCCATCCAGTGGCCGGATCCGCATCTCCTCCGTGCCTTGCATCGCCTGAAGCTGACACACCTTGCATCGCCGGCTCTTCTGCGTCCTCTGCATCGAGCAGCAGCTCGGGATCGAGCGCCTCGCCCGCTTGCGTTGACTTCGCTGGACCACCCTCGCCTAGGCCCAGCGCCCACCTCGTCCTTCCACTCAGCCGGCCTGCTGCAGCCCATCGACCGGGCCAAGGCCCATTATGTGAGGCACCCCCCAGCACCCATGACATGTTTCGGCCTGTAGCTCCAATGCGGCCCGATGCCTGTTTTTTTCCACGAACGAATTTGCTAATTAATCAGAGAACTGCAATTTTTCAGAAAACCCCTTAATGTTCATGCATATTCTAACTCACAAACCGTACATCAATTTAAAATAAGTTATATATGAAACTTGCTTAGTTTTTCATCTAGTTTAATAATTTGTCATTTTCATCCATGTTTAAAATGTTTAAAATGCTGTTTGTTTAAATTTGTTTAAATAACTTGCTAAAAGCTTTATTTCATAACTAAATAACCGTAGCTTCGAATTAAATAATCTTTATATGTAATTGGGGTAGAATTTTGCCTAGTTTAACATGATGTACTTGTTTTGCATGTTTAATAACTCTAAAATTATGTTTAGGGCAGAACAGTACCAAACCTAATATATGCATATGAGGAGTTTCCGGACTTGTTGTTTTGTTGTTCCGGCCTCATTTAAACTTGCCTAGATTAGATAGTTTCATCATGTTTCACCTTGCCATGCTAACAACATTTAATCTTGTTGGGTACATAAATGAGAGAGAACTAAATAATTGATGTGGTGTTCCGTCAATATGCAACCCGTTGCATATTGAGCTCCACTTAACTTGTAGTGTTGTTTGTGCACTTTGCCATGCCATGCATATTTAAACCGGACGTGCATCATACTTGGTTGTGCATCATGCCATGATTATGTGATGGTTGTTTACTATATTGTTTGCTTCTTTCCGGTGTTGCTTCTTCGGGTTGGTTCCGGTAACGTCATGTTTGTGAGGACCCGTTCGACTATGTCCGTTTGTCTTCTTCATGGACTCGTTCTTCTTCCTTGCGGGATTTCAGGCAAGATGACCATACCCTCGAAATCACTTCTATCTTTGCTTGCTAGATGCTCCTCTTTTGCTATGCCTATGCTACGATACCTACCACTTGCTTATCATGCCTCCCATATTGTTTGAACCAAGCCTCTAACCCACCTTGTCCTAGCAAACCGTTGTTTGGCTATGTTACCGCTTTGCTCAGCCCCTCTAATAGCGTTGTTAGTTGCAGGTGAAGATTGAAGTTTGTTCCTTGTTGGAACATGGAGATGTTGTTCCTTGTTGGAACATGTTTACTTGTTGGGATATCACAATATCTCTTATTTAATTAATGCATCTATATACTTGGTAAAGGGTGGAAGGCTCGGCCTTATGCCTGGTGTTTTGTTCCACTCTTGCCGCCCTAGTTTCCGTCATATCGGTGTTATGTTCCCGGATTTTGTGTTCCTTACGCGGTTGGGTAATAATGGGAACCCCTTGACAGTTCGCCTTGAATAAAACTCTTCCAACAATGCCCAACATTGGTTTTACCATTTTCCACCTAGCCTTTTTTTCCCTTGGGTTCCGCGGACTCAAGGGTCATCTTTATTTAAACCCCCCGGGCTAGTGCTCCTTTGAGTGTTGGTCCAAACTAGAGTCCTGTGCAGCGCCCCCTCGGGGAAACTCGAGGTTTGGTTTTAGTTGTATGGAGAGCTCATCTGAGTGTGCCCTGAGAACGAGATATGTGCAGCTCCTATCGGGATTTGTCGGCACATTCGGGCAGTGTTGCTGGATTTCTTTTATCATTGTCGAAATGTCTTGTAACCGGGATTCCGAGTCTGATCGGGTCTTCCCGCTAGAAGGAATATCTTTCGTTGACCATGAGAGCTTGTGATGGGCTAACTTGGGACACCCCTGCAGGGATTTGAACTTTCGAAAGCCGTGCCCGCGGTTATGGATAGATGGGAATTTGTTAACGTCCGGTTGTAGACAACTTGAAGTTGACCTTAATTTAAAATACATCAACCGCGTGTGTAACCGTGATGGTATCTTTCCGGCGGAGTCCGGGAAGTGAACACGGTGTTGGAGTTATGCTTGACGTAGGTTGTTCTAGGATCACTTCTTGATCATAGTTTCTCGACTGTGCTTTGCCTTCTCTTCTCGCTCTCATTTGCATATGTTAGCCACCATATATGCTAGTCGCTTGATGCAGCTCCACCTCATACCTTTACCTTACCCATAAGCTTAAATAGTCTTGATCGCGAGGGTGCGAGATTTCCGAGTCCCCGTGACTCACAGATACTTCCAAAACCAGCTTGCAGGTGCCGATGAGTCCGTGCAGATGACGCAGCCACTGAGCTCAGGAGGAGCTCGATGAAGATCTTGTCCTTTGTGTTGTTTCGTTCTAGTTGATCTGTAGTGGAGCCCAGTCGGGACGATCGGGGATCTGTGTAGCATTTGGGGTAGTCTTCTTTTATTTTGGCTCTGTAGTCGGGCCCTGATTGTATTTGGATGATGTAATGCTTTATTCATGTATTTGTGTGAAGTGGCGATTGTAAGCCAAATATGTATCTTTTCCCTTATGTATTACATGGGTTGTGTGAAGATTACCTCACTTGCGACATTGCTTTCAATGCGGTTATGCCTCTAAGTCGTGCTTCGACACGTGGGAGACATAGCCGCATCGAGGGCGTTACAACGGGCCATCTATCTACAAACAACATAGACAAGCAAGATACTATCAGGTACTAAGTTCATGATAAATTTAAGTTCAATTAATCATATTACTTAAGAACTCCCACTTAGAAAGACATCTCTCTAATCCTCTAAGTGATCACGTGATCCAAATCAACTAAACCATAACCGATCATTACGTGAAATGGAGTAGCTTTCAATGGTGAACATCACTATGTTGATCATATCTACTATATGATTCACGCTCGACCTTTCGGTCTCAGTGTTCCGAGGCCATATCTGCATATGCTAGGCTCGTCAAGTTTAACCTGAGTATTCTGCGTGTGCAAAACTGGCTTGCACCCGTTGTAGATGGACGTAGAGCTTATCACACCCGATCATCACGTAGTGTCTGGGCACGACGAACTTTGGCAATGGTGCATACTCAGGGAGAACACTTTTATCTTGAAATTTAGTGAGAGATCATCTTATAATGCTACCGCCAATCAAAGTAAGATAAGATGCATAAAAGATAAACATCACATGCAATCAATATAAGTGATATGATATGGCCATCATCATCTTGTGCTTGTGATCTCCATCTCCGAAGCACCGTCATGATCACCATCGTCACCGGCACAACACCTTGATCTCCATCGTAGCATCGTTGTCGTCTCGCCAATCTTATGCTTCTACGACTATCGCTACCGCTTAGTGATAAAGTAAAGCATTATAGGGCGATTGCATTGCATACAACAAAGCGACAACCATATGGCTCCTGCCAGTTGCCGATAACTCGGTTACAAAACATGATCATCTCATACAATAAAATTTAGCATCATGTATTGACCATATCACATCAGAACATGCCCTACAAAAACAAGTTAGACGTCCTCTACTTTGTTGTTGCAAATTTTACGTGGCTGCTACGGGCTTAGCAAGAACCGTTCTTACCTACGCATCAAAACCACAACGATAGTGTCAAGTTGGTGCTGTTTTAACCTTCGCAAGGACCGGGCGTAGCCACAATCGGTTCAACTAAAGTTGGAGAAACTGACACCCGCCAGCCACCTGTGTGCAAAGCACGTCGGTAGAACCAGTCTCGCGTAAGCGTACGCGTAATGTCGGTCCGGGCCGCTTCATCCAACAATACCGCCGAACCAAAGTATGACATGCTGGTAAGAAGTATGACTTATATCGCCCACAACTCACTTGTGTTCTACTCGTGCATATAACATCAACGCATAAAACCTGGCTCGGATGCCACTGTTGGGGAATGTAGTAATTTCAAAAAAATTCCTACGCACACGCAAGATCATGGTGATGCATAGCAACGAGAGGGGACAGTGTTGTCCACGTACCCTCGTAGACCGAAAGAGGAAGCGTTAGCACAACGCGGTTGATGTAGTCGTACGTCTTCACGATTCGACCGATCAAGTACCGAACGCACGGCACCTCCGAGTTCAGCACACGTTCAGCCCGATGACGTCCCTCGAACTCCGATCCAGCCGAGTGTTGAGGGAGAGTTTCATCAGCACGACAGTGTGGTGACGATGTTGATGTTCTACCGATGCAGGGCTTCGCCTAAGCACCGCTACAGTATTATCGAGGTGGACTATGGTGGAGGGGGGCACCGCACACGGCTAAAATATCAACTTGATCAATTGTTGTGTCTCTAGGGTGCCCCCTGCCCCCGTATATAAAGGAGCAAGGGGGGTGCGGTCGGCCATAGGAGGAGGCGCGCCGGAGGAGTCCTACTCCCACCGGTAGTAGGACTCCCCTCCTTTTTCCTAGTTGGATTAGGACTTGGGGGGAAGGAGGAGAGAGGGGAAAGGAAAGGGGGGCGCCACCCCCTCCTTGTCCAATTCGGACTTGGGGGGGAGGGGCGCGCGGCTGCCCCTTGGCCCGCCTATCCTCTTCCTCCACTTGGGCCCATAAGGCCCAATAGCCTCCGGGGGGTTCCGGTAACCCCTCCGTACTCCAGTAAAATCACTATTTCACCCGGAACACTTCCGATATCCAAACATAGGCTTCCAATATATCAATCTTCATGTCTCGACCATTTCGAGACTCCTCGTCATGTCCGTGATCACATCCGGGACTCCGAACAACCTTCGGTACATCAAAACACATAAACTCATAATAAACTTGTCATCGTAACGTTAAACGTGCGGACCCTATGGGTTCGAGAACTATGTAGACATGACCGAGACATGTCTCCGGTCAATAACCAATAGCGGAACCTGGATACTCATATTGGTGTTGGGGAACGTTGCAGAAAATTAAAATTTTTCCTACGGTTTCACCAAGATCCATCTATGAGTTCATCTAAGCAACGAGTCTAGGGAGAGAGTTTGCATCTACATACCACTTGTAGATCGCGTGCGGAAGCTTGCAAGGTGATGATGTAGTCGTACTCGACGTGATCCAAATCACCGATGACCAGCGCCAAACGGACGGCACCTCCGCGTTCAACACACGTACAGAACAGCCACGTCTCCTCCTTCTTGATCCAGCAAGGAAGGGAGGAGAGGTTGAGGGAGATGGCACCAGCAGCAGCACGACGGCGTGGTGTTGATGGAGCTGCAGTACTCCGGCAGAGCTTCGCTAAGCACTATGGAGGTGGAGGAGGTGTTGGGGAGGGAGAAGTAGGCAACCAAAGGCCAAGGCGTTCAGGTATGAAGTCCCTCCTCTCCCCCACTATATATAGGGGTGCCAAGGGGGGGTGGCCGGCCCTAGGAGATCCAATCTCCTAGGGGGTGCGGCGGCCAAGGGGGGTTTTCCCTCCCCCCAAGGCACCTAGGAGGTGCCTTACCCTCCTAGGACTCTTGCCCCCTTAAACCCTAGGCGCATGGGCCTATGTGGGGCTGGTGCCCTTGGCCCATTAGGCCAAGGCAAACCCCCTACAGCCCATGTGGCCCCCCAGGACAGGTGGACCCACCCGGTGGACCCCCGGGACCCTTCCGGTGGTCCCGGTACAATACCGATAACCCCGAAACTTGTCCCGATGCCCGAAACAGGACTTCCCATATATAAATCTTTACCTCCGGACCATTCCGGAACTCCTCTTGACGTCCGGGATCTCATCCGGGACTCCGAACAACATTCGGGTTACTGCATATACATATCCCTATAACCCTAGCGTAACTGAACCTTAAGTGTGTAGACCCTACGGGTTCGGGAGACATGCAGACATGACCGAGACTCTCTCAGTCAATAACCATCAGCGGGATATGGATACCCATGATGGCTCCCACATGCTCCTCGATGTTGTCATCGGATGAACCACTATGTCGAGGATTCGATCAAACCCTGTATGCAATTCCCTTTGTCAATCGGTACGTTACTTGCGCGAGACTCGATCGTCGGTATCCCAATACCTTGTTCAGTCTCGTTACCGGCAAGTCACTTTACTCGTACCGTAATGCATGATCCCGTGTCCAACACCTTGGTCACATTGAGCTCAATATGATGATGCATTACCGAGTGGGCCCAGAGATACCTCTCCGTCATACGGAGTGACAAATCCCAGTCTCGATCCGTGTCAACCCAACAGCTACTTTCGGAGATACCTGTAATGCACCTTTATATTCACCCAGTTATGTTGTGACGTTTGGTACACCCAATGCACTCTTACGGTATCCGGGAGTTACACGATCTCATGGTCGAAGGAAGAGATACTTGACACTTGCAAAGCTCTAGCAAAATGAACTACACGATCTTTTATGCTATGCTTAGGATTGGGTCTTGTCCATCACATCATTCTCCTAATGATGTGATCCCGTTATCAACGACATCCAATGTCCATAGTCAGGAAACCATGACTATCTGTTGATCACAACGAGCTGGTCAACTAGAGGCTTACCAGGGACATTGTGTGGTCTAAGTATTCACACGTGTATTACGATTTCCGGATAATACAGTTATAGCATGAATAAAAGACAATTATCATGAACAATGAAATATAATAATACTTTTATTATTGCCTCTAGGGCATATTTCCAACAGTCTCCCACTTGCACTAGAGTCACTAATCTAGTTACATTGTGATGAATCGAACACCCATAGAGTTCTGGTGTTGATCATGTTTTGCACGCGAGAGAGGTTTAGTCAGCGGATCTGCGACATTCAGATCCGTGTGCACTTTGGAAATCTCTATGTCTCCATCTTGAACATTTTCACGGATGGAGTTGAAACGACGCTTGATGTGCCTGGTCTTCTTGTGAAACCTGGGCTCCTTTGCGAGGGCAATAGCTCCAGTGTTGTCACAGAAGAGTTTGATCGGCCCCGACGCATTGGGTATGACTCCTAGGTCGGTGATGAACTCCTTCACCCAAATCGCTTCATGTGCTGCCTCCGAGGCTGCCATGTACTCCGCTTCACACGTAGATCCCGCCACGACGCTCTGCTTGCAGCTGCACCAGCTTACTGCTCCACCATTCAACATATACACGTATCCGGTTTGTGACTTAGAGTCATCCAGATCTGAGTCGAAGCTAGCGTCGACGTAACCCTTTACGACGAGCTCTTCGTCTCCTCCATAAACGAGAAACATGTCCTTTGTCCTTTTCAGGTACTTCAGGATATTCTTGACCGCTGTCCAGTGTTCCTTGCCGGGATTACTTTGGTATGTTGCTACCAAACTTACGGCAAGGTTTACATCGGGTCTGGTACACAGCATGGCATACATAATAGATCCTATGGCTGAAGCATAGGGGATGACACTCATCTCTTCTTTATCTTTTGCCGTGGTCGGTGACTGAGCTGAGCTCAGTCTCATACCTTGTAACATAGGCAAGAACCCCTTCTTGGACTGATCCATTCTGAATCTCTTCAAAATCTTATCAAGGTATGTGCTTTGTGAAAGACCTATGAGGCGTCTCGATCTATCTCTATAGATCTTGATGCCTAATATATAAGCAGCTTCTCCAAGGTCCTTCATTGAAAAACACTTATTCAAGTAGGCCTTAATGCTGTCCAGAAATGCTATATTATTTCCCATCAGGAGTATGTCATCTACATATAATATGAGAAATGCTACAGAGCTCCCTCTCACTTTCTTGTAAACGCAGGCTTCTCCATAAGTCTGCATAAACCCAAACGCTTTGATCATCTCATCAAAGCGAATGTTCCAACTCTGAGATGCTTGCACCAGTCCATAAATGGATCGCTGGAGCTTGCATACTTTGTTAGCGTTCCGAGGATCGACAAAACCTTCCGGCTGCATCATATACAGTTCTTCCTTAAGATGCCCGTTAAGGAATGCTGTTTTGACGTCCATCTGCCATATCTCATAATCATAGTATGCGGCAATTGCTAACATGATTCGGACGGACTTTAGCTTCGCTACGGGAGAGAATGTCTCGTCGTAGTCAATCCCTTGAACCTGTCGATAACCCTTAGCGACAAGTCGAGCTTTATAGATGGTAACATTACCATCCGCGTCCGTCTTCTTCTTAAAGATCCATTTGTTTTCTATCGCTCGCCGATCATCGGGCAAGTCTGTCAAAGTCCATACTTTGTTTTCATACATGGATTCTATCTCGGATTTCATGGCTTCAAGCCATTTGTTGGAATCCGGGCCCGCCATTGCTTCTTCATAGTTCGAAGGTTCATTGTTGTCTAACAACATGATTTCCAGGACAGGGTTGCCGTACCACTCTGGTGCGGAACGTGTCCTTGTGGACGTACGAAGTTCAGCAGTAACTTGATCCGAAGTACTTTGATCATTATCATGGTTTTCCCCTTCAGTTAGTGTGGGCATCACAGGAACGGTTTCCTGTGCTGCGTCACTATCCCGCTCAAGAGGTAGTACTTCATCGAGTTCTACTTTCCTCCCACTTACTTCTTTCGAGAGAAACTCTTTTTCCAGAAAGCATCCGTTCTTGGCAACAAAGATCTTGCCTTCGGATCTTAAGTAGAAGGTATACCCTATAGTTTCCTTAGGGTATCCTATGAATACGCATTTTTCCGACTTGGGTTCGAGCTTTTCAGGTTGAAGTTTCTTGACATAAGCTTCGCATCCCCAAACTTTTAGAAACGACAGCTTAGGTTTCTTTCCAAACCATAATTCATACGGTGTCGTCTCAACGGATTTAGATGGTGCCCTATTTAAAGTGAATGTAGCTGTCTCTAGAGGTATCCCCAAAATGATAGCGGTAAATCGGTAAGAGACATCATAGACCGCACCATATCCAATAGAGTGCGATTACGATGTTCGGACACACCGTTTCGCTGAGGTGTTCCAGGCGGCGTGAGCTGTGAAACGATTCCACATTTCTTTAAGTGTGTACCAAATTCGTGACTTAAGTATTCTCCTCCACGATCTGATCGTAAGAATTTTATATTTCGGTCACGTTGATTCTCCACCTCATTCTGAAATTCCTTGAACTTTTCAAAGGTCTCAGACTTGTGTTTCATTAAGTAGACATACCCATATCTACTCAAGTCATCTGTGAGAGTGAGAACATAACGATATCCTCCGCGAGCCTCAACGCTCATTGGACCGCACACATCGGTATGTATGATTTCCAACAAGTTGGTTGCTCGCTCCATTGTTCCGGAGAACGGAGTCTTGGTCATTTTACCTAAGAGGCATGGTTCGCACGTGTCAAACGATTCATAATCAAGAGACTCTAAAAGTCCATCGGCATGGAGCTTCTTCATGCGCTTGACACCAATGTGACCAAGGCGGCAGTGCCACAAGTATGTGGGACTATCGTTATCAACTTTAAATCTTTTGGCATCTACACTATGAACATGTGTACTATTACGCTCGAGATTCATTAAGAATAAACCATTGACCATCGGAGCATGACCATAAAACATATCTCTCATATAAATCGAACAACCATTATTCTCAGACTTAAATGAGTAGCCATCTCGTATTAAACGAGATCCAGATACAATGTTCATGCTCAAACTTGGCACTAAATAACAATTATTAAGGTTTAAAACTAATCCCGTAGGTAAATGTAGAGGCAGCGTGCCGACGGCGATCACATCGACTCTGGAACCATTCCCGACGCGCATCGTCACCTCGTCCTTCGCCAGTCTCCGTTTATTCCGCAGCTCCTGCTGTGAGTTACAAATATGAGCAACGGCACCGGTATCAAATACCCAGGAGTTACTACGAGTACTGGTAAGGTACACATCAATCACATGTATATCAAATATACCTTTGGTGTTGCCGGCCTTCTTATCTGCTAAGTATTTGGGGCAGTTCCGCTTCCAGTGACCCTTCCCCTTGCAATAAAAGCACTCAGTCTCAGGCTTGGGTCCATTCTTTGACTTCTTCCCGGTAACTGGCTTACCAGGCGCGGCAACATCTTTGCCGTCCTTCTTGAAGTTCTTCTTACCCTTGCCCTTCTTGAACTTAGTGGTCTTATTTACCATCAACACTTGATGTTCTTTCTTGATTTCAGCCTCTGCTGACTTCAGCATCGAGAACACTTCAGGAATGGTCTTTTCCATTCCCTGCATGTTGTAGTTCATCACAAAGCTCTTATAGCTTGGTGGGAGCGACTGGAGGATTCTGTCAATGACCGCCTCATCTGGGAGGTTAATGTCCAGCTGGGTCATATGGTTGTGCAACCCAGACATCTTCAGGATGTGTTCACTGATAGAACTGTTTTCCTCCATCTTACAACTGTAGAACTTGTCAGAGACATCATATCTCTCGACCCGGGCATGAGCTTGAAAAACTAGTTTCAGCTCTTCGAACATCTCATATGCTCCGTGATGCTCAAAACGCTTTTGGAGCCCCGGTTCTAAGCTGTAAAGCATGCCGCACTGAACGAGGGAGTAATCATCAGCGCGAGACTGCCAAGCATTCATAATGTCTTGGTTCTCTGGGACGGGAGCGTCACCTAGCGGTCCTTCTAGGACATATTGTTTCCTGGCAGCTATGAGGATGATCCTCAGGTTCCGGACCCAGTCCGTATAGTTGCTGCCATCATCTTTCAGCTTGGTTTTCTCTAGGAACGCGTTGAAGTTCATGTTGACATTAGCGTTGGCCATTGATCTACAAGACATATTTGCAAAGGTTTTAGACTAAGTTCATGATAATAAAGTTCTAATCAAATTATGAACTCCCACTTAGATTGGACATCCCTTTAGTCATCTAAGTGTTACACGATCCGAGTCGACTAGTCCGTGTCCGATCATCACGTGAGACGGACTAGTCATCGTCGGTGAACATTTTCATGTTGATCGTATCTTCCATACGACTCGTGTTCGACCTTTCGGTCTCCGTGTTCCGAGGCCATGCCTGCACATGCTAGGCTCGTCAAGTTAACCCTAAGTGTTTTCGCTGTGTAAAACTGTCTTACACCCGTTGTATGTGAACGTAAGAATCCATCACACCCGATCATCACGTGGTGCTTAGAAACGACGAACTGTAGCAACGGTGCACAGTTAGGGGAGAACACTTCTTGAAATTTTATAAGGGATCATCTTATTTACTACCGTCGTCCTAAGTAAACAAGATGCATAATACATAATAAACATCACATGCAATTATATAGTTGTGACATGATATGGCCAATATCATATAGCTCCATTGATCTTCATCTTCGGGGCTCCATGATCATCTTGTCACCGGCTTGACACCATGATCTCCATCATCATGATCTCCATCATCGTGTCTTCATGAAGTTGTCACGCCAACGACTACTTCTACTTCTATGACTAACGTTTAGCAATAAAGTAAAGTAGTTTACATGGCGTTATTCAATGACACGCAGGTCATACAAAAAATAATGACAACTCCTATGGCTCCTGCCGGTTGTCATACTCATCGACATGCAAGTCGTGAATCCTATTACAAAGAACATGATCTCATACATCACAATTCATCATTCATCACAACTTCTGGCCATATCACATCACATGATCAATCGCTGCAAAAACAAGTTAGATGCCACTGTTGGGGAACGTTGCAGAAAATTAAAAATTTTCCTACGGTTTCACCAAGATCCATCTATGAGTTCATCTAAGCAACGAGTCTAGGGAGAGAGTTTGCATCTACATACCACTTGTAGATCGCGTGCGGAAGCTTGCAAGGTGATGATGTAGTCGTACTCGACGTGATCCAAATCACCGATGACCAGCGCCAAACGGACGGCACCTCCGCGTTCAACACACGTACGGAACAGCCACGTCTCCTCCTTCTTGATCCAGCAAGGAAGGGAGGAGAGGTTGAGGGAGATGGCACCAGCAGCAGCACGACGGCTGGTGTTGATGGAGCTGCAGTACTCCGGCAGAGCTTCGCTAAGCACTATGGAGGTGGAGGAGGTGTTGGGGAGGGAGAAGGAGGCAACCAAAGGCCAGGGCGTTCAGGTATGAAGTCCCTCCTCTCCCCCACTATATATAGGGGTGCCAAGGGGGGGTGGCCGGCCCTAGGAGATCCAATCTCCTAGGGGGTGCGGCGGCCAAGGGGGGTTTTCCCTCCCCCCAAGGCACCTAGGAGGTGCCTTACCCTCCTAGGACTCTTGCCCCCTTAAACCCTAGGCGCATGGGCCTATGTGGGGCTGGTGCCCTTGGCCCATTAGGCCAAGGCGCACCCCCTACAGCCCATGTGGCCCCCCGGGACAGGTGGACCCACCCGCTGGACCCCCGGGACCCTTCCGGTGGTCCCGGTACAATACCGATAACCCCGAAACTTGTCCCGATGCCCGAAACAGGACTTCCCATATATAAATCTTTACCTCCGGACCATTCCGGAACTCCTCTTGACGTCCGGGATCTCATCCGGGACTCCGAACAACATTCGGGTTACTGCATATACATATCCCTATAACCCTAGCGTAACTGAACCTTAAGTGTGTAGACCCTACGGGTTCGGGAGACATGCAGACATGACCGAGACTCTCTCAGTCAATAACCATCAGCGGGATCTGGATACCCATGATGGCTCCCACATGCTCCTCGATGTTGTCATCAGATGAACCACTATGTCGAGGATTCGATCAAACCCTGTATGCAATTCCCTTTGTCAATCGGTACGTTACTTGCCCGAGACTCGATCGTCGGTATCCCAATACCTTGTTCAGTCTCGTTACCGGCAAGTCACTTTACTCGTACCGTAATGCATGATCCCGTGTCCAACACCTTGGTCACATTGAGCTCAATATGATGATGCATTACCGAGTGGGCCCAGAGATACCTCTCCGTCATACGGAGTGACAAATCCCAGTCTCGATCCATGTCAACCCAACAGCTACTTTCGGAGATACCTGTAATGCACCTTTATAGTCACCCAGTTACGTTGTGACGTTTGGTACACCCAAGGCACTCTTACGGTATCCGGGAGTTACACGATCTCATGGTCGAAGGAAGAGATACTTGACACTTGCAAAGCTCTAGCAAAACGAACTACACGATCTTTTATGCTATGCTTAGGATTGGGTCTTGTCCATCACATCATTCTCCTAATGATGTGATCCCGTTATCAACGACATCCAATGTCCATAGTCAGGAAACCATGACTATCTGTTGATCACAACGAGCTGGTCAACTAGAGGCTTACCAGGGACATTGTGTGGTCTAAGTATTCACACGTGTATTACGATTTCCGGATAATACAGTTATAGCATGAATAAAAGACAATTATCATGAACAATGAAATATAATAATACTTTTATTATTGCCTCTAGGGCATATTTCCAACAATTGGCTCCTACATATTCTACGAAGATCTTTATCGGTCAGACCGCATAACAACATACGTTGTTCCCTTTGTCATCGGTATGTTACTTGCCCAAGATTCGATTGTCGGTATCTCAATACCTAGTTCAATCTCGTTGCCGGCAAGTCTCTTTACTCGTTCTGTAATACATCATCCCGCTACTAACTCATTAGTTGCAATGCTTGCAAGGCTTAAGTGATGTGCATTACCGAGAGGGCCCAGAGATACCGCCAAGGCCCCTGTATATGGCTGTGTGTGTGGCTGGCTGGACTATGTCCAGTGATGGCCGGTCCTTGTTTAATTAGGTTAAGTGTAGCTTAGTACTGTATTAGTTTAGTGCTAATTTAGGCTATTAGCAAATGACAGATGGGCCCCATGGGTTAAATAACCCTTGTCTAAAATTATGAGTCAATTACATGTGGGACCCTTGGTTAAATTAATCCAGTTGTTTAAATAACAATCTACTAAAATAGTGTGTGTCTTTGACACTTGGGTCCCACTAGGCCTTTTGACCAGTCAACCATGGACCAGTCAACTGCTGACCGGGTGCACCTAGCCTTCTCCTTTTATTTTTTGAAATTAGATTAAATTTGTTAATTTTAGAATATCATTAAAACTTTGAAAAAACATAGAAAAATATTCGTAACTCAGATGAAAATGTTTTCTACATGAAAGTTGCTCAGAATTTCGAGCTGAATACGGATACACGGTCCGTTCGTCTGCCACGCATTCCTAGCATAGCGAACCTGCAACCGTCCCTCTCTAGTTCGTTTGTCCGAAAATGCCAAACTTCGGGAAAACTTTCCCGGATGTTATCCCCTTCGCCGGTATCGTGTAGCATCGCGTTAGAACACGCCTAGTGCTGCTTTTTGTCTTGTCATGCATAGTATTGCACTTGTTTGCTTTGTATTCATTGTTTCTTCCCCCTCTTCTCTCCGATAGACCCCGAGACCGCTGCTGATGTCGCTGTGATCGACTACATCATCGACGACCCTTCTTCCCTTTCAGCGGAGCTTCTAGGAAAGCCCCCCCTTGGATCATCCCGATATCGCCCATTCCATTCTCTCATGCTTTCACTAGATTTTGCTACTGTTATTGTTTGCTCCTATTCTGATGCATAGCCTGCTTTTGTAACCTGCTCATTGTACCTTACCTGCTTATCCTAAACTGCTTAGTATAGGTTGGTGAGTGATCCATCAGTGACCCCCACCTTGTCCTTGTTGCCCCTGTTTCATCATCGAAGGCCCGATCAATGGGATCGAAGACCAGGCCCCGGCACCGCACATCACTTTCCCCTTAGTTGCTCGACACTACTGGGTTACTATCGAGTGTCGAGGGTGAGACTTCATCAGCACTTATGATGTTAACCCTATAGTGTAGCTATTCGGTCGTGGTCATCGAGGGTGATTCCGCCATAACCACTTCCGATACGGCTTTCTCGTGCAACCCCTCAAGTGTGAACCTGGAGGGTGGATCCTCATACGTTCACCTTGATGATTACATCGAGTGGAATTCACCGGGGGTGATTCCTCAGGTTTTCCCCTTGATGTTTGGACACACGGATACTTGGACTTTACAACTGTTACTTGGAAAGGCGGGTCGACCCTGAGGGGTACCTACGAGTGATGTGGAGACGGGATGACCTGGAGGGTGCCCGCGAGATAATTATGAGGCATGGTCGGGCATTCCTAGCCCTTGCTGCAAGTCCTCGAGATGGGGCAACGGGGTCACATCTTTCATGAGTCTCTGCTTGTTACCGCGTGCTCCTAATCCACTACGATTTGGATATTTGATCCGAGGGGCCTCTGGCCTGATAGCACTAACCATCACGTGGGAGTAGTATGGGCATTCTCCATCGTATGCATCAGCCGAAGCTTAATAGACATCAGCGACTGAGTGGCGCGCGCCGGGTTGGACTGCGTAAGCGCCTGCCTTTTTTAAGGAGGTAGCTAGGTCTGCTCACCGGCCGCCCTCGAACATGCAGGAGTTCCCAGGGCGATGGCCCATGACCCCTTGGGGCATAGGTTTAGTCCGGCGTGCTGACCTCTCTATTAAGCCTAGGTCGGGTTGCGGCGTATTGTTTGGCCGAGGCCGAGCATGACCCAGGAAAGTGTGTCCGGACGGAGTTAATCGAGCGTGGTGGGTAAGTTGGTGCACCCCTGCAGGGAAGAAAACATCTATCGATAGCCTGTCCTACGGTAACGGACACTTGGAGTTGTATCCCGATCGATACAACTAGAACTGGATACTTGAGATGATAACTGGATAGTGTGGCTCTGAGATTGCTTTCTCGCGGGGAGTCGAGAAAGGATCTCTGGCCGAGGTTGATAACACTACTACGACTTTACTTTATGCTACTCTTATCTCTTCTGATGCTGCAAGATGCTTGGAGCTGCTTGAAGATGCTAGTATTTGATAGGCTAGGCTTTCCCCTTCTCTTCTGGCATTCTGCAGTTCAGTCCACAGATACTACCCATTTCATAGACACCGATGCATATGTAGTGTAGATCCTTGCTTGCGAGTACTTTGGATGAGTACTCATGGTTGCTTTGCTCCCTCTTTTCCCACTTTTCCATTCTTCTCGGATGATGCAACTAGATGACGGAGTCCAGGAGCCAGATGTCACAACCGACGATTACTACTACCATGAGGGTGCTTACTACTACTTGGAGGCCGCCGACGACCAGGGGTAGTTAGGAGGCTCCCAGGCAGGAGGCCTTGCCTTTTCGATCGTTGTTGCTTTTGTGCTAGCCTTCTTAAGGCAAACTTGTCTAACTTATGTCTGTACTCAGATATTGTTGCTTCCGCTGACTCTTGTATTTTCGAGCTTATGTATTCGAGCCCTCTGATACGTCTCCGTCGTATCTACTTTTCCAAACACTTTTGGCTTTGTTTTGGACTCTAACTTGCATGATTTGAATGGAACTAACCCGGACTGACGCTGTTTACAGCAGAATTGCCATGATGTTATTTATGTGCAGAAACAAAAGTTCTCGGAATGACCTGAAACTTCACGGAACAACTTTTCGGAAATAATAAAAAATCCTTGCAAAAGATGAAGGCCAGGGGGCCCACCACCTGTCCACGAGGGTGGGGGCGCGCCCCCCTACCTCGTGGGCCCCCTGGAGCTCCTCCGACGCCAACTCCAACTCTATATATTTGCTTTCGGGGAGAAAAAAATCAAGGAGAAGAAATCATCGCGTTTTACGATACGGAGCCGCCGCCAAGCCCTAAAACCTCTCGGGAGGGCTAATCTGGAGTCCGTTCGGGGCTCCAGAGAGGGGGATTTGTCACCGTCGTCATCATCAACCATCCTCCATCACCAATTTCATGATGCTCACCGCCGTGTGTGAGTAATTCCATCGTAGGCTTGCTGAACAGTGATGGGTTGGATGAGATCTATCATGTAATCGAGTTAGTTTTGTTAGGGTTTGATCCCTAGTATCCATTATGTTCTGAGATTGATGTTGCTATGACTTTGCTATGCTTAATGCTTGACACTAGGGCCCGAGTGCCATGATTTCAGATCTGAACCTATTATGTTTTCATGAATATATGTGAGTTCTTGATCCTATATTGCAAGTCTATAGTCACCTACTATGTGTTATGATCCGGCAACCCCGAAGTGACAATAATCGGGACCACTCCCGGTGATGAGCATAGTTTGAGGAGTTCATGTATTCGCTATGTGCTAATGCTTTGTTCCGGTTCTCTATTAAAAGGAGGCCTTAATATCCCTTAGTTTCCATTAGGACCCCGCTGCCACGAGAGGGTAGGACAAAAGATGCCATGCAAGTTCTTTTCCATAAGCACATATGACTATATTCGGAATACATGCCTACATTATATTGATGAATTGGAGCTAGTTCTGTGTCACCCTATGTTATGATTGTTACATGGTGAACTGCATCTGGCATAATTATCCATCACCGATCCAATGCCTATGAGCTTTCCATATACTGGTTCTTGCTTATTTACTTTTCCGTTGCTACTATTACAATCACTACAAAACACCAAAAATATTACTTTTGCTTTCATTACTCTTCTGTTACCTTTACCACTACTATCATATTACTTTGCTACTAAATACTTTGCTGCAGATATTAAGTTATCTAGGTGTGGTTGAATTGACTGCTAATACTTGAGAATATTCTTTGGCTCCCCTTGTGTCGAATCAATAAATTTGGGTTGAATACTCTACCCTCGAAATCTGTTGCGATCCCCTACACTTGTGGGTTATCAAGACTAATTTCTGGCGCCGTTGCCGGGGAGCATAGCTCTATTCTTTGAGTCACATGGGATTTATATCTGCTGGTCACTATGAAGAACTTGAAAGACGCTAAGACAACAATTTATCCCTCAACTACGAGGGGAGGTAAGGAACTGCCATCTAGCTCTACACTTGATTCACCTTCTGTTATGAGTAAGCTTGTGACACCTAAACCTGCTTCTGCTATTCGTTCTGATATGTCGCATGTTATTGATGATGCCACTTCTGCTATACATCATACTTATGATGAAACTACTTCTATGCTTGATACTATTGTGCCCCTTAGTGAATTTCTTGATGAACAAATTTCTAGGGCTAGAGAGAAAGAAATTATTAAAACTGATTATATTGATGAAAAGTGATGATGAAGATATGCCCGTTATTCCTGAGGGTTATGTTTTTGATATGGAAGCTTCTTCAGCTATTTTGGCCTGCGAAGGTAGATCTGAGCTCAAGAGGCTATTAGTTAAATGGAGTAAGGAATCTCTTAAAGATAGAATGAAAGCCGACCCTGCTTTTGCTACTTCACCTATTTGTGTTGCCGATAAGGATTATGAATTCTCTGTTGATCCTGATATAATTACTTTGGTTGAATCTGATCCTTTTCATGGTTATGAATCTGAAACTGTTGTGGCACATCTTACTAAATTAAATGATATAGCCACCCTGTTCACTAATGATGAGAGATCTCGCTACTTTTATATCCTTAAAATATTTTCGTTCTCATTAAAGGGTGATGCTAAGATATGGGTTAATTCTCTTGATCCTGGTTGTGTGCGTAGTCCCCAGGATATGATTTATTACTTCTCTGCTAAATATTTCCCTACTCATAAGAAACAAGCTGCTTTAAAGGAAATATACAACTTTGTGCAAATTAAAGAAGAGAGTCTCCGACAAGCTTGGGGGAGGCTTCTCAAGTTACTTAACGCTTTGCCTGATCATCCTCTCAAGAAAAATGAAATACTTGATATCTTTTATAATGTACTAACCGATGCTTCCAGAGATTACCTGGATAGTTGTGCTGGTTCTGTTTTCAGGGAAAGAACACCAGATGAAGCTGAGATTCTATTGAATGATATGTTGACAAATGAAAATAATTGGACACTTCCTAAGCCAGCTCCAGAGCCAATTCCTAAGCCTATTCCTAAACCAACTCCGAAGAAGAGAGGTGTTCTATTTCTCAGTCCTGAAGATATGCAAGAGGCAAAGAAATCTATGAAAGAAAAAGGTATTAAAGCTGAAGATGCTAAGAATTTACCCACTATTGAAGAAATACATGGTCTTAATTTACCGCCTGTTTAAGAAACACATGATCTTAATCCATTACCTATTGAAGAACCTCTAGGTCTTGATAACCCTACACAGGTAGTAAAGGTAAATTCTCTCTATAGATATGATAAAGCTGAAGTCCCTCCTACTAAAATTGCTAGCCAGTGCTTGGATGAGTTTGATAACTTTATGGTTAAGCAAGAAGATTTCAATGCTTATTTTGGTAGACAATTAAAACAAAATACTTATATGATTAAACACTTGGGTGATTATATGGCTGATGTTAGATGTGAACTTAAACTTATTAGCAAACATGCTTCTATGGTTACCACTCAAGTAGAACAAGTATTTAAGGCTCAAAATGATTTGCTCAATGAAATGAATAGTAAGAAAAATGATTATGCTGTTAGAGTGGCTACTAGAACTGGTAGAATGATTCCGGAACCTTTGTATCCTGAAGGCCACCCTAAGAGAATTGAGCGAGATTCTCAGAAAAATAATATTGACGCACCTAGTTCTTCTAAAAGGAAGAAAAAGAAAAATGATAGGACTTTGCAAACTTCTAGTGAACCTATTGCTGAACCACCTGAGAATCCAAATGGTATATCTAGTTCTGATGCTGAAACACAATCTGGTAATGAACATGAACCTAGTGAAAATATTAATGATGATGTTCATGATGATGCTCAACCTAGTAATGATAATGATGTGGAAACTGAACCCACTGTTGATCTTGATAACCCACAATCAAAGAATCAACATTATGATAAGAGAGACTTTGTTGCTAGGAAACATGGTAAAGAAAGAGAACCTTGGGTTCAGAAACCCATGCCTTTTCCTCCCAAACCATCCAAGAAAAAGGATAATGAGGATTTTGAGCGCTTTGCTGAAATGATTAGACCTATCTTTTTGCGTATGCGATTGACTGATATGCTCAAAATGAATCCTTATGCTAAATATATGAAAGATATTGTCACTAATAAAAGAAAGATACTGAAAGCTGAAATTTCCACCATGCTTGCTAATTATACTTTTAAGGGTAGAATACCAAAGAAACTTGGAGATCCAGGAGTACCTACTATACCATGCTTCATTAAAAGGAACTATGTTAAAACTGCTTTATGTGATCTTGGAGCCGGTGTTAGTGTTATGCCTCTCTCTTTATATCGTAGACTTGATTTGAATAAGTTGACACCTACTAAAATATCGCAAATGGCTGATAAATCAACTGCTATACCTGTCGGTATTTGTGAGGATGTGCCTGTTGTGGTTGCAAACGTTACTATTTTAACGGACTTTGTTATTCTTGATATTCCCGAGGACGATAGTATGTCTATTATTCTTGGAAGACCTTTCTTGAATACTGCAGGGGCTGTTATTGATTGCAACAAAGGCAATGTCACTTTTCATGTTAATGGTAATGAGCATACGGTACACTTTCTGAGGAAACAACCTCAAGTTCATAGTATCAACTCTATTGGAAAAATTCCATCGATTATATTTGGAGGTTTTGAATTTCCTCTTCCTACTGTCAAGAAGAAATATGATATTCTTATTATTGGGGATGTGCATATCCCCGTTGAGGTAACATAGTGTTATTCGAAATTTCTCCGGTTCCATGTCATTCGGAATGAGTTTATTAACAAGACCTGATCAACCTTGTTAGTGGATTCCTTTTGATGAGCATGAGACGGATGAATCTAGAAGGCACAACCTTCTGTACCCTCTTTCTACTTTCTGTTATTTAGTTGAAATAAAGTAAAAATAGTATATTTCTGTCTGTTTCCTAATTTATCCGTGCAATATAAAAATACCCCGAAAATAAAAGTCCTCCAAATGCCATGCCAATTTAATATGATTTTTTCTGAAATATTTGAGGATTTATGGTACTGAAAACACCGCGGGGGGAGCTGCCACCTGGCCATGAGGGTGGAGGGCGTGCCCTACCCCCTAGGGCGCGCCCCCTGCCTCATGGGCCCATGGTGGCCCTCCTCCACTTATTCCTGCACCCATCCACTTCTTTTTCTTCCCACAAACACGAATATCTAGCTCAAGCATGAGTTCTAGCTCACTTTGCTGCGATTTTCGATCTCCTTGCCCAAAGCACCTCTCACAAAACTGCTTGGGGAGATTGTTCCTTGGTATGTGACTCCTCCATTGGTCCAATTAGTTTTTGTTCTAGTGCTTTATTCATTGCAAATTTGTGCTTCCTAGGTGACCATGTTCTTGAGCTTGCATGTCAAATTTATATGGTTCCAAGTAGTTCTAATGCTTGATATAGGCTCTAGGCACTTGTAGGAGTAGTTGCTATCAATTTTGTTGAGCTTGGTTCACTTTCGTTTGAAGTTACTAAAATTTTTAGAGTATTTCAGAAAATAATGAAGAGATTTTTGAGGGGCTCATCTAGCCGAAGCTCGAAGGAAAAGCAAAATGAAGAAGCACAGAGGCCCAAATTTAATTTGCCTCGTACCGCGGAGGTCCAGCCGTGTGAATGGCCTTCCGATGACTTCTTGAGAGCAGCCGGGATTTATGAAGATTTCTGTTCATTGGCTGAGAATGCTGGCCTCACCGACTTCCTCCACGACCAATGTCATCAGTATCTCTTACTCACTAATACTTTTGTGCAAAACTTCTACTATTTTCCTAAGGAATCACCTCCTTCAGTAGAGTTTCATTTATATGATGTTGTTGAGAAGATGCCATTAGCTGAATTTTGCAAGGTTTGCTAAATACCCTTTGAGGGTACCTTAGATGAACCACACCGTAAAGATGTGGAAGAATTTATTGACACCATCACCGTGGGAGAAACCAGGAAGGTTTCTGATGCAAGAATCACTAGCGTACATTTTCCTGTTTTACGCTACTTTGTCATATTTGCTAGTCTTTGCTTGATTGGTCGTGGAAACTGTGGAAACCTTAGTGTTCCTGATATTATCATTTTGTTCCATGGTTTATTCCGCGATAACACTGTTAGTATGGGCGGAATTGTTGCTAAACTGTTAAGTCTGAACCGTACTAAAGGCCCCATATTTGGAGGTATTTATGCTTCACGCCTAGCTGCACATTTTAACATACCTATTAGGCTCTATGAGAAAGAAGAAAAATTGTTGCCTAATGCTTATTTAGATTATAAGAGTAATCTAGCGCATGATTTTATTGTTAAGAATAGGGAAGGGGAGCTTAAATATAAATTGTACTTTAACAAACATCACCCTGAGACTATTACCTTGCCTGCTCCTTCCTTGTTTAATTTATCTGAAGGTCCATATCTCGTTCAGTGGGCGGCCGTTCAAGCCTACCGAAACCATGAACCAGCCCCGGAGCCAGAACCACAATTTGAGCCTCCATGACAGTCTGATTATTCTTGGGATCCGGAGATGGCTGGCAGCCAGTGGCAGTCAGAGTCTTCTTCATCTCAGTATGATCCCAGCTACATCTACGGATATCCGCCAGGCCATCCCTGGCAATGAACCAACTTAGGCCAAAAGCCTAAGCTTGGGGGAGTACATATTTCCCACCGACATTATATTTATGTTTACACACACTCATTGCTAGATGTCGGTGCTCATACTCTTTCACTGTAATATCCATGCTAGTTTATTTTCTTTTTCCTGCTTTCTTCTTGTGTGTTTGTTAAACCTTAAGAAAAACCAAAAAAAATTAGTGGTAGTTTACCTTTCTTGCTGTAGTAGTAATAACTAAAAAAACCCAAAAAGATTTCCCGTTCTTCTTTTGCTTGTTGGGAGCTTTCCCGTGTAAATAGTTCTATTTCTTTTCTTTTCTTTGGGGGTTGATAGGAGAAGACCATGATTAAATTGTTGAAGTGGCTCTTATATGCATTATTGTTGATTTAACCAAGAGCCCATATTGCCTTGTCTTCTCCTATTTATTGAATGCTCGCAGATTCCAGCTTAGTCCAATGCACGTGCACTCTCATTATTATTCACATCGTTCGGTCGTGCAAGTGAAAGACAACTATGACGATATATGATGGACTGACTGAGATGAGAAAAGCTGGTATGAACTCGACCTCTCTTGTTTTCGTAAATATGATGAGTTCATTGTTCCTGATTCAGCATATTATGAATAAACATGTTTGCAATGACAATTAGAGATCATAGTTGCTTATGCCATGCTTGATTAGCTATGAGTTATAATGGTTTACCTTGCGTGCCAACATGCTATTAAAATGGTTGTGATGTGGTATGATGAGGTGGTATCCTCCTTTGAATGATTTAAGTGACTTGACTTGGCACATGTTCACACATGTAGTTGAAACAAATCAACACAGCCTTACGATATTTATGTTCATGGTGGATTATATCCTACTCATGCTTGCACCCAATGTTTATTAACTTTAATGCATGTTCATGACTGTTGTCGCTCTCTACTTGGTCGCTTCCCAGTCTTTTGCTAGCATTCACTTATACTAAGCGGGAATACTTCTTGTGCATCCAATCCCTTAAACCCCAAAGTTATTCCATATGAGTCCACTATACCTTCCTATATGCGGTATCTACGTGCTGTTTCAAGTAAATTTGTATGTGCCAAACTCTAAACCTTCACATAAACATTCTGTTTTGTATGCTCGAATAGCTCATGTATCAACTAGGGCTGCCCTTATCTTCCATGTTAGGCGGGTTATTCTCAAGAGGAGTGGACTCCGCTCCTCATTCACGAGAAAATGGCTGGTCACCGGGATGCCCAGTCCCATGCTTTATGCAAACTGAATCAAAATAATTGCAAACACTATTGTTAGTTGGAGACACTCGTTGTTTCGAGCAAGTCATGGATTGATGCTTGTTGGTGGAGGGGGAGTATAAACTTTACCATTCTGTTTGGCAACCGCCTATAATGTGTGTAGCATGGAAGATATCACCATCTCTTAGTTGCTATGTTGACAATGAAAGTATACCGCTCAAAATATTATTCATCTATATTTCAAAACCGAGCTCTGGCACCTCTACAAATCTCTGCTTCCCTCTGCAACGGGCCTATCTATTTACTTTTATGTTGAGTCATCACCCTCTTATTAAAAAGCACTAGCTGGAGAGCGCAACTGTTATTTGCATTCATTACTATTAATTTATATTGGATATGACTATGATTGGATCTCTTTTACCATGAATTACAATGTCTAGTCAGTCCATGATCTTTAAGGGTGCTTTGCATTTATGTTTTGCGGTTTCAGAAAGGGCTAGCGATACCACCTTGTTATATCATATTATGATTGTTTTGAGAAAGTGTTGTCATCCGAGATTTATTATTATCGCTCGCTAGTTGGTTATGCCATTGATATGAGTAAACATGAGACCTGAGAATTATTGCAAATGTGGTTAGTTATAATCTTTGCTGAAAACTTGAATGCTGGCTTTACATATTTATAACAACAAGAGCAAACAGAGTTTGTAAAAGTTTTTCTTTATCACTTTCAGTTTGTCAACTGAATTGCTTGAGGACAAGCAAAGGTTTAAGCTTGGGGGAGTTGATACGTCTCCGTCGTATCTACTTTTCTAAACACTTTTGCCTTTGTTTTGAACTCTAACTTGCATGATTTAAATGGAACTAACCCGGACTGCCGCTGTTTTCAGCAGAATTGCCATGATGTTATTTATGTGCAGAAACAAAAGCTCTCGGAATGACCTGAAACTTCACAGAACAACTTTTCGGAAATAATAAAAAATTCTTGCAAAAGATGAAGGCCAGGGACCCACCACCTATCCACGAGGGTGGGGGGTGCGCCTGCCCCCTAGGGCGTGCCCCCTACCTCGTGGGCCCCCTGGAGCTCCTCCGACGCCAACTCCAACTCTATATATTTGCTTTCGAGAAGAAAAAAATCAAGGAGAAGAAATCATCACGTTTTACGATAAGGAGCCGCCGCCAAGCCCTAAAACCTCTCAGGAGGGCTGATCTGGAGTCCGTTCGGGGCTCCGGAGAGGGGGATTCGTCGCCGTCGTCATCATCAACCATCCTCCATCACCAATTTCATGATGCTCACCGCCGTGCGTGAGTAATTCCATCGTAGGCTTGCTGGACGGTGATGGGTTTGATGAGATCTATCATGTAATCGAGTTAGTTTTGTTAGGGTTTGATCCCTAGTATCCATTATGTTCTGAGATTGATGTTGCTATGACTTTGCTAAGCTTAATGCTTGACACTAGGGCCCGAGTGCCATGATTTCAGATCTGAACCTATTATGTTTTCATGAATATATGTGAGTTCTTGATCCTATCTTGCAAGTCTATAGTCACCTACTATGTGTATGATCCGGCAACCCCGAAGTGACAATAATCGGGACCACTCCCGGTGATGACCATAGTTTGAGGAGTTCATGTATTCACTATGTGCTAATGCTTTGTTCCGCTTCTCTATTAAAAGGAGGCCTTAATATCCCTTAGTTTCCATTAGGACCCCGTTGCCACGGGAGGGTAGGACAAAAGATGTCATGCAAGTTCTTTTCCATAAGCACGTATGACTATATTCGAAATACATGCCTACATTATATTGATGAATTGGAGCTAGTTCTGTGTCACCCTATGTTATGATTGTTACATGATGAACCACATCCGACATAATTATCCATCACCGATCCAATGCCTATGAGCTTTCCATATAATGGTTCTCGCTTATTTACTTTTCCGTTACTACTGTTACAATCACTACAAAACACCAAAAATATTACTTTTGCTTTCATTACTCTTCTGTTACCTTTACCACTACTATCATTTTACTTTGTTACTAAATACTTTGCTGCAGATATTAAGTTATCCAGGTGTGGTTGAATTGACAACTCAACTGCTAATACTTGAGAATATTCTTTGGCTCCCTTTGTGTCGAAACAATAAATTTGGGTTGAATACTCTACCCTCGAAAGCTGTTGCGATCCCCTACACTTGTGGGTTATCACCCTCGAGGCCCCTGGCTTGTAATATAAAGCTTGTTTTATTTTAATTTGTGTCTAGAGTTGTGTTGTGATATCTTCCCTTGAGTCCTTGATCTTGATCGTACACATTTGCGTGCATGATTAGTGTACGATTGAATCGAGGGCGTCAGAATGGCTGGCGGCTAGTGGAGGAGTCCACTTACGACGATGCAACGTCGGTGCCGCCGACCGAAGCAATGTCCGCTTGGTGGGGTCGCGGTGGTCATGCAACTGCCCTTGCTAGCTTCGACGGCGAGCAACACTACTCCGGTAGGCGGCCATGAGCTCCTGGAGCCGTAACGTTTGCCGGCGCTCCAGTGAACATCTGAATCTGTGATAGGGTAGATCCAAATTGGCAGGTCGTCGGGGGCTCCGGCAGTGATTAGGACATGACTACCTTGGATACGACCAAAAATATTGCATACATGCATATTTGTCGCGTGATTTCTAGTGTAAACTATTCAATAATCTATTTATGTTATCCAGAACAAAAATACTTCACACAGTTTTGTGTTTTGTCTAATTGCAGGTGTATGGGACATTTGTACAATCCACATATGAAGATAAGGCAAAAGGAGAAGTTTAGGTTCTGTTCAAAAAGTCCTCTCACGTCACTTTTGGGCCAAGAGAAGATAGAGTCCAAGTCTCTCATGTTCTAGATTCAGATTCGGACTGCATAGACATACCTGACTCAAAACGCCAACAACTTTTTCATACGGACTCTGAATTGCGTGATTCTTTTTTGTTGGAAAGTAGATTTCGTCCTCTTTCGAACCCAATTGGATTCACCTTTAAATTCGTCCGGAGCGTTGAGATATGGATGAAACAATCTGACGCTGCAGCAGAATCCGAGTCAAACAACAAGTTCAAAGGTGTTGCATCACCTCCACTTGGGCCCATAAGCCTTGTACGACCTAGGGTTGGTTTTAGGCTGCCTTGGGACGTCCTCCCACCTCCTTGGCCGCCACCCCTTGCTCCTATATAAGTAGATCCATCTAGTAGCTTTTTTCTTGGGATTTGTTTAGTTAAAAGTTAGCCATTGCAACTTCGTGTACTTCATTTGTGTCCAATGACCAGACCAAGACCGCTTACGGACCCCCACCATTATCAATACTTCATCTATATTTGCAATATTCAGATTGCATTATCATATTCTTGCTTGTTCTTCGATTGCGTGCAGGAATAGACCTTCGTGGTCACGCTGATCGTGCTTCCGGCATCGTCAGTAACCTCAAGAGATTGGTTTAGCGATTGCTAAGGCGCAACATCGTGCGCGTTTGTAGTCGGATCGTCAAAGTCGGCTCCACCAAATCGATAGTTATCATCTCATCGAAAGATCGGGACACCCTCGCCTCTATCAAGTGGTATCAGTTTTCAGGTTGCCCGGTGAGAATTTCCAGTTATCCCTAGATTAGATTTATTTTCTTACCTATTGTCCAAGAAAAAGCCACGAAAAAAGTAAGATATATTCATCCTTTTGTCCAAGCCAGTCTGAGCCTTTGCAATTTTCTTTTCATTGTTTGCATTATTGAATTATCGGTTGCATTGTCGTGTCGAGTTGCTGGTCTTAGTGTCTAGTTCGTTTAGAGTTTCGAGTTTTGTTCACATTAGTCACGTCGCCACTGCATCATTATCCCTTCTGCTGTCCGCCACACCATCCATCAATTTCCACCATGTGCTACCCATAGTTAATTGTCGCAATCATAGTTGAGGTCGTTCACATCTTCGCTTGATCCAATCTGCATCTTATCTAGTTTGTCTTGGAAAGAGGGAGAGAAAAAAAGACAGAAAGAAAAAAAAGAAAAAAAGAAAAGAGAAAAAAAGAGAGAAAGAAAAAGAAAAAAGTGCGAGGAAAAAAAGAGAGAAGAAAAAAAACAAAATACGGATCTATCTAGACTCAATCTCGTAGTTGAATTCGGATTGGAATCTGTTTTGTGCACTGTTCAGTAAAACAGGCATAACTTCCTCATACGAAGTCCGGTTTGGCTCCGCGAGTACTCAAATGAAAGCTAGCGACGAGCCGCATCTAAATAGTTGCAGAGGCTTGTTCAATATTTGACACCTCAAAATCGTCTTTCTAAATAGATCTTTTTGCCCTCCGAAGTTCGCGGACACAGCTTATTCCAGTTTTTCAGGCCAATTTTAGAATTCTTTGACTCCTCATATCAATTCGGAATTGAGTGATTCTTTTTGCATTGGAAAGCTTGAGTTAGTAGCATTCTTTAAAAAAATTTATCAAAAAATTGGCTCAAACTTTTCAAGAGGAAAGTTGGAGAGAGAGTTGTTGTATATCCTGCTTGGCAGTTGTTTTCCATCATTATCTTTACTGCCGTTGTGATCTTCACTTATATCTTGCTGTCTAGAGCGACTTAATATTCTTCATTGATGCTAGTTGTGCTACGCCTTGACCTCATTAGTGTTCTAGGCTTGCGTCTCTAGTCCGGTCTAGCCTAGGACCAGCAAAGTACCGTCGTTGAGCGTTTATTCAACATTGCATCTCTAAATTGAGTATTGCTAATTTTTTGCTACCATATATATAGCCAACCCAGCTCCACATATTTCTACACTATGTATACGTACGTTCCCCTGGCAATCGCTTTACACAATCTTCAGAGTTATTTGACACCGCTGGTTGCCTGTCACCACCTGCCGAATGGTAAGAACTTGTAAGATATTGATATTTGCTTTACTGTGAGCACTTTACAACCACATCCTAGTAGTTCATAGGAACATTATTTTCGAGTTTTGTTTCTTGTTTCTACTAATCATGATAGGTTCCGGAGATAGAAGTTCTTGGACGACGGACACATCTTCACCATCACGAGAGTTGGGACAACACACACAAGCACATGGCCAGGTTATCACTTTATCGCCATTTTGTTGGAAATATGCCCTAGAGGCAATAATAAAAGCATTATTATTATATTTCCTTGTTCATGATAATTGTCTTTATTCATGCTATAATTGTGTTATCCGGAAATCGTAATACATGTGTGAATAACAGACACCAACATGTCCCTAGTGAGCCTCTAGTTGACTAGCTCATTGATCAACAGATAGTCATGGTTTCCTGACTATGGACACTGGATGTCATTGATAACGAGATCACATCATTGGGAGAATGATGTGATGGACAAGACCCAATCCTAAACATAGCACAAGATCGTATAGTTCGTTTGCTAGAGTTTTCTAATGTCAAGTATCTATTCCTTTGACCATGAGATCGTGTGACTCCCGGATACCGTAGGAGTGCTTTGGGTATGCCAAACGTCACAACGTAACTGGGTGACTATAAAGGTAGACTACGGGTATCTCCGAAAGTGTCTGTTGGGTGACATGGATCAAGACTGGGATTTGTCACTCCGTATGACGGAGAGGTATCACTGGGCCCACTCGGTAATGCATCATCATAATGAGCTCAGAGTGACCAAGTGTCTGGTCACGGGATCATGCATTACGGTACGAATAAAGTGACTTGCCGGTGACGAGATTGAACAAGGTGTTGGGATACCGACGATCGAATCTCGGGCAAGTAACATATCGATAGACAAAGGGAATAGCGTACGGGATTGATTAAATCCTCGACATCGTGGTTCATCCGATGAGATCATCGTGGAGCATGTGGGAGCCAACATGGGTATCCAGATCCCGCTGTTGGTTATTGACCGAAGAGTCGTCTCGGTCATGTCTCCTTGTCTCCCGAACCCGTAGGGTCTACACACTTAAGGTTCGGTGACGCTAGGGTTATGAAGATATGTATATGCAGAAACCTGAATGTTGTTCGGAGTCCCGGATGAGATCCCGGACGTCATGAGGAGTTCCGGAATGGTCCGGAGGTAAAGAATTATATATAGGAAGTGCTATTTCGGGCATCGGGACAAGTTTCGGGGTTATCGGTATTGGACCGGGACCACCGGAAGGGTCCCGAGGGTCCACCGGGTGGGGCCACCTGTCCCGGGGGGCCACATGGGCTGTAGGGGGTGCGCCTTGGCCTAGATGGGCCAAGGGCACCAGCCCCTATAGGCCCATGCGCCTAGGGTTTCCACCATGGAAGAGTCCATGTGGTGGAAGGCACCCCTAGGTGCCTTGGGGGGGAGGGAAACCTCCCCTTGGCCGCCGCCCCCCCTAGTAGATCTCATCTACTAGGGCCGGCGCCCCCCCTTGGCACCCCTATATATAGTGGGGGGAGAGGAGGGAAACACACCAGCCCCTGGCGCCTCCATCTCCCCCCCGTTACGTCTCTCCCTCGTAGTCTCGGCGAAGCCCTGCTGCTGTGACGCCCTGCATCCACCACCACGCCGTCATGCTGCTGGATCTTCATCAACCTCTCCTTCCCCCTTGCTGGATCAAGAAGTAGGAGACGTCTCCCGTCCCGTACGTGTGTTGAACGCGGAGGTGCCGTCCGTTCGGCGCTGGTCATCGGTGATTTGGATCACGTCGAGTACGACTACATCATCACCGTTCTTTTGAACGCTTCCGTGCGCGATCTACAAAGGTATGTAGATGCATCTAATCACTCGTTGCTAGATGAACTCCTAGATGATCTTGGTGAAACGAGTAGGAAATTTTTTGTTTTCTGCAACGTTCCCCAACAGTGGTATCAGAGCTAGGTCTATGCGTAGTTCTTCTTGCGCGAGTAGAACACAATTTGTTGTGGGCGTAGATTTGTCAACTTTCTTGCCGTTACTAGTCCTTTCTTGCTTCAGCGGTATTGTGGGATGAAGCGGCCTGGACCAACCTTACACGTACGCTTACGTGAGACCGGTTCCACCGACTAACATGCACTAGTTGCATAAGGTGGCTGGCGGGTGTCTGTCTCTCCTACTTTAGTTGGAGCGGAATCGATGAACAGGGTCCTTATGAAGGGTAAATAGAAGTTGACAAATCACGTTGTGGCTTTAACGAGGTAAGAAAACGTTCTTGCTAGAACCCTAATTCAGCCACGTAAAACTTGCAACAACAATTAGAGGACGTCTAACTTGTTTTTGCAGCAAGTGGTTTGTGATATGATATGGCCAAAGTTGTGATGAATGATGAATGATCTATATGTGATGTATGAGATGTTCATGCTATTGTAATAGGATTCACGACTTGCATGTCGATGAGTATGACAACCGGCAGGAGCCATAGGAGTTGTCTTTATTCTTTTATATGACCTGCGTGTCATCAAGAAACGCATGTAAATTACTTTACTTTATTGCTAAACGCGTTAGCCATAGTAGTAGAAGTAATAGTTGGCGAGCAACTTCATGGAGACACGATGATGGAGATCATGATGATGGAGATCATGGTGTCAAGCCGGTGACAAGATGATCATGGAGCCCCAAGATGGAGATCAAAGGAGCTATGTGATAATGGCCATATCATGTCACGTTTATTATTTGATTGCATGTGATGTTTATCATGTTTTGCATCTTGTTTACTTAGAACGACGATAGTAAATAAGGTGATCCCTCATACTAATTTCAAGAAGTGTTCCCCCTAACTGTGCACCGTTGCGACAGTTCGCTGTTTCAAAACACCACGTGATGATCGGGTGTTTTATTCAGACGTTCACATACAACGGGTGTAAGACAGATTTACACATGCAAACACTTAGGTTGACTTGACGAGCCTAGCATGTACAGACATGGCCTCAGAACACAGAAGACCAAAAGGTCGAGCATGAGTCGTATAGAAGATACGATCAACATGAAGATGTTCACTGATGTTGACTAGTCCGTCTCACGTGATGATCGGACACGGTCTAGTTAAACTCGGATCATGTAATACTTAGATGACTGGAGGGATGTCTAATCTAAGTGGGAGTTCATTAATAATTTGATTAGTTGAACTTAATTATCATGAACTTAGTCTAAAATCTTTGCAATATGTCTTGTAGATTAAATGGCCAACGTAGTCCTCAACTTCAACGCGTTCCTAGAGAAAACCAAGATGAAAGACGATGGCAGCAACTATACGGACTGGGTCCAGAACCTGAGGATCATCCTCATAGCTGCCAAGAAAGATTATGTCCTACAAGCACCGCTTGGTGACGCACCCGTTATCCCTGCGGAACAAGACGTTATGAACGCTTGGCAGGCACATTCCGATGACTACTCCCTCGTTCAGTGCAGCATGCTTTACAGCCTAGAGCCGGGGCTCCAAAAGCGTTTTGAGAGACATGGAGCATATGAGATGTTCGAAGAGCTGAAAATGGTTTTCCAAGCTCATGCCCGGGTCGAGAGATATGAAGTCTCCGACAAATTCTTCAGCTGTAAGATGGAGGAAAATAGTTCTGTCAGAGAGCACATACTCACTATGTCTGGGTTGCATAACCGCTTGACTCAGCTGGGAGTTAATCTCCCGGATGATGCGGTCATTGACAGAATCCTCCAGTCGCTTCCACCAAGCTACAAGAGCTTTGTGATGAACTTCAATATGCAGGGGATGGAAAAGACCATTCCTGAAGTATTTGCTATGCTGAAATCAGCAGAGGTAGAAGTCAGGAAGGAACATCAAGTGTTGATGGTCAATAAAACCACTAAGTTCAAGAAAGGCAAGGGTAAAAAGAACTTCAAGAAGGACGGCAAGGAGGTTGCCGCGCCCGGCAAACAAGCTGCCGGGAAGAAGCCAAAGAATGGACCCAAGCCCGAGACTGAGTGCTTTTATTGCAAGGGAAGCGGTCACTGAAAGCGGAACTGCCCTAAGTACTTAGCGGATAAGAAGGCCGGCAAAACAAAAGGTATATGTGATATACATGTAATTGATGTGTACCTTACTAGTGCCCGTAGTAGCTCCTGGGTATTTGATACCAGTGCAGTTGCTCACATTTGTAACTCAAAGCAGGGGCTGCAGAATAAGCGGAAACTGGCAAAGGATGAGGTGACGATGCGCGTCGGGAATGGTTCCAAGGTCAATGTGATCGCCGTCGGCACGCTACCTCTGCATCTCCCTTCGGGATTAGTTTTAAACCTTAATAATTGTTATTTAGTGCCAGCTTCGAGCATGAACATTGTATCGGGATCTCGTTTAATTCGAGATGGCTACTCTTTTAAATCTGAGAATAATGGTTGTTCCATTTTTATGAGAGATATGTTTTATGGTCATGCTCCTATGGTGAATGGTTTATTCTTTATGAATCTCGAACGTGATGCTACACATGTTCATAATGTGAGTACCAAAAGAAGTAAGGTTGATAATGATAGTCCCACATACTTGTGGCACTGCCGCCTTGGTCAATAGGTGTCAAACGCATGAAGAAGCTCCATGCTGATGGACTTTTAGAGTCTCTTGATTATGAATCATTTGACACGTGCGAACCATGCCTTATGGGTAAAATGACCAAGACTCCGTTCTCAGGAACAATGGAGCGAGCAACCGACTTATTGGAAATCATACATACTGATGTGTGCGGTCCAATGAGTATTGAGGCTCGCGGTGGCTATCGTTATGTTCTCACCCTCACTGATGATTTAAGTAGGTATGGGTATATCTACTTAATGAAACACAAGTTTGAAACCTTTGAAAAGTTCAAGGAATTTCAGAGTGAGGTTGAAAATCAACGTGACAGGAAAATCAAGTTTCTACGATCAGATCGTGGAGGAGAATACTTGAGTCACGAGTTTGGGGCACACTTAAGAAAATGTGGAATAGTTTCACAACTCACGCCGCCTGGAACACCTCAGCGTAATGGTGTGTCCGAACGTCGTAATCGTACTCTGTTAGATATGGTGCGATCTATGATGTCTCTTACCGATTTACCGCTTTCTTTTTGGGGCTATGCTTTAGAGACTGCCGCATTACTTTAAATAGGGCTCCGTCGAAATCCGTTGAGACGACACCGTATGAATTATGGTTTGGGAAGAAACCTAAGCTGTCGTTTCTAAAAGTTTGGGGATGCGATGCTTATGTCAAGAAACTTCAACCTGAAAAGCTCGAACCCAAGTCGGAAAAATGCGTCTTCATAGGATACCCAAAAGAAACTATTGGGTACACCTTCTACCTCAGATCCGAAGGCAAGATCTTTGTTGCCAAGAATGGGTCCTTTCTGGAGAAAGAGTTTCTCTCGAAAGAAGTAAGTGGGAGGAAAGTAGAGCTTGATGAAGTATTACCTCTTGAACTGGAAAATGGCGCAACTCAAGAAAATGTTCCTGAGGTGCCTGCACCGACTAGAGAGGAAGTTAATGACAATGATCAAGATACTTCTGATCAAGCCCCTACTGAAATTCGAAGGTCCACAAGGACACGTTCCACACCAGAGTGGTACGGCAACCCTGTCTTGGAAATCATGCTGTTAGACAACGGTGAACCTTCGAACTATGAAGAAGCGATGGCGGGCCCAGATTCTGACAAATGGCTAGAAGCCATGAAATCCGAGATAGGATCCATGTATGAAAACGAAGTATGGACTTTGACTGACTTGCCCATTGAGCGGCGAGCCATAGAAAATAAATGGATCTTTAAGAAGAAGACAGACGCGGATGGTAATGTGACCATCTATAAAGCTCGGCTTGTCGCTAAGGGTTATCGACAAGTTCAAGGGGTTGACTACGATGAGACTTTCTCACCGGTAGCGAAGCTGAAGTCCGTCCGAATCATGTTAGCAATTGCCGCATTCTATGATTACGAAATATGGCAAATGGACGTCAAAACGGCATTCCTTAATGGTTTCCTTAAGGAAGAATTGTATATGATGCAGCCGGAAGGTTTTGTCGATCCTAAGAATGCTGACAAAGTGTGCAAGCTCCAACGCTCAATTTATGGGCTGGTGCAAGCATCTCAGAGTTGGAACATTCGCTTTGATGAGATGATCAAAGCGTTTGGGTTTACACAGACTTATGGAGAAGCCTGCGTTTACAAGAAAGTGAGTGGGAGCTCTGTAGCATTTCTCATATTATATGTAGATGACATACTGTTGATGGGAAATGATATAGAACTCTTGGACAGCATCAAGGCCTACTTGAATAAAAGTTTTTCAATGAAGGACCTTGGAGAAGCTGCTTATATATTAGGCATCAAAATCTATAGAGATAGATCGAGACGCCTCATAGGTCTTTCACAAAGCACATACCTTGATAAGATATTGAAGAAGTTCAATATGGATCAATCCAAGAAGGGGTTCTTGCCTGTGTTACAAGGTATGAAATTGAGCTCAGCTCAATGTCCGACCACGGCAGAAGATATAGAAGAGATGAGCGTCATCCCCTATGCCTCAGCCATAGGTTCTATTATGTATGCCATGCTATGTACCAGACCTGATGTTAACCTTGCCGTAAGTTTGGTAGGAAGGTACCAAAGTAATCCCGGCAAGGAACACTGGACAGCGGTCAAGAATATCCTGGAGTACCTGAAAAGGACTAAGGAAATGTTTCTCGTTTATGGAGGTGACGAAGAGCTCGTCGTAAAGGGTTACGTCGACGCTAGCTTCGACACAGATCTGGATGACTCTAAGTCACAAACCGGATACGTGTATATTTTGAATGGTGGGGCAGTAAGCTGTTGCAGTTGCAAGCAAAGCGTCGTGGCGGGATCTACATGTGAAGCGGAGTACATGGCAGCCTCGGAGGCAGCACATGAAGCAATATGGGTGAAGGAGTTCATCACCGACCTAGGAGTCATACCCAATGCGTCGGGGCCGATCAAGCTCTTCTGTGACAACACTGGAGCTATTGCACTTGCCAAGGAGCCCAGGTTTCACAAGAAGACAAGGCACATCAAGCGTCGCTTCAACTCCATTCGTGAAAATGTTCAAGATGGAGACATAGAGATTTGTAAAGTACATACGGACCTGAATGTAGCAGATCCGTTGACTAAACCTCTCCCTAGAGCAAAACATGATCAACACCAGAATTCCATGGGTGTTCGATTCATCACAATGTAACTAGATTATTGACTCTAGTGCAAGTGGGAGACTGTTGGAAATATGCCCTAGAGGCAATAATAAAAGCATTATTATTATATTTCCTTGTTCATGATAATTGTCTTTATTCATGCTATAATTGTGTTATCCGGAAATCGTAATACATGTGTGAATAACAGACACCAACATGTCCCTAGTGAGCCTCTAGTTGACTAGCTCGTTGATCAACAGATAGTCATGGTTTCCTGACTACGGACACTGGATGTCATTGATAACGAGATCACATCATTGGGAGAATGATGTGATGGACAAGACCCAATCCTAAACATAGCACAAGATCGTATAGTTCGTTTGCTAGAGTTTTCTAATGTCAAGTATCTATTCCTTTGACCATGAGATCGTGTGACTCCCAGATACCGTAGGAGTGCTTTGGGTATGCCAAACATCACAACGTAACTGGGTGACTATAAAGGTAGACTACGGGTATCTCCGAAAGTGTCTGTTGGGTGACATGGATCAAGACTGGGATTTGTCACTCCGTATGACGGAGAGGTATCACTGGGCCCACTCGGTAATGCATCATCATAATGAGCTCAGAGTGACCAAGTGTCTGGTCACGGGATCATGCATTACGGTACGAGTAAAGTGACTTGCCGGTGACGAGATTGAACGAGGTGTTGGGATACCGACGATCGAATCTCGGGCAAGTAACATATCGATAGACAAAGGGAATAGCGTACGGGATTGATTAAATCCTCGACATCGTGGTTCATCCGATGAGATCATCGTGGAGCATGTGGGAGCCAACATGGGTATCCAGATCCCGCTGTTGGTTATTGACCGGAGAGTCGTCTCGGTCATGTCTGCTTGTCTCCCGAACCCGTAGGGTCTACACACTTAAGGTTCGGTGACGCTAGGGTTATGAAGATATGTATATGCAGAAACCCGAATGTTGTTCGGAGTCCCGGATGAGATCCCGGACGTCACGAGGAGTTCCGGAATGGTCCGGAGGTAAAGAATTATATATAGGAAGTGCTATTTCGGGCATCGGGACAAGTTTCGGGGTTATCGGTATTGTACCGGGACCACCGGAAGGGTCCCGGGGGTCCACCAGGTGGGGCCACCTGTCCCGGGGGGCCACATGGGCTGTAGGGGGTGCGCCTTGGCCTAGATGGGCCAAGGGCACCAGCCCCTATAGGCCCATGCGCCTAGGGTTTCCACCATGGAAGAGTCCATGTGGTGGAAGGCACCCCTAGGTGCCTTGGGGGGGAGGGAAACCTCCCCTTGGCCGCCGCCCCCCCTAGTAGATCTCATCTACTAGGGCCGGCGCCCCCCTGGCACCCCTATATATAGTGGGGGGGAGAGGAGGGATTTCACACCAGCCCCTGGCGCCTCCATCTCCCCCCCGTTACGTCTCTCCCTCGTAGTCTCGGCGAAGCCCTGCTGCTGTGACGCCCTGCATCCACCACCACGCCGTCGTGCTGCTGGATCTTCATCAACCTCTCCTTCCCCCTTGCTGGATCAAGAAGGAGGAGACGTCTCCCGTCCCGTACGTGTGTTGAACGCGGAGGTGCCGTCCGTTCGGCGCTGGTCATCGGTGATTTGGATCACGTCGAGTACGACTACATCATCACCGTTCTTTTGAACGCTTCCGTGCGCGATCTACAAAGGTATGTAGATGCATCTAATCACTCGTTGCTAGATGAACTCCTAGATGATCTTGGTGAAACGAGTAGGAAAATTTTTGTTTTCTGCAACGTTCCCCAACACATTTGAGGGTAGATTTAATCCTGCTATTTATCTAGCTTGGGAGCTTGAAGTAGAACAAGTTTTTAGTCACCATGACTTTTCTGAACTTGAGCGAGTATGAGCTGCCACTAGAGCATTTACTGGTTTTGCTTCTGTTTGGTGGAGTGTGCATTGTAAGAAAACCATTGATAACCAACCCACAACTTGGAAAGATTTGAAACATGTAATGAGACAATAATTTTTCCCTCCTTATTATCGTCATGAATTGCTTCGCAAATTTGAACAATTTAAACAAGGCAACAACACTGTTCATGCTTACTACCAAGAGTTCAAATCTTATATGTATCATTGTGACATAGAAGAATCTGAGGATGATACAATGAACGGATTTTTTGGTGGTTTGAACCATGATATTCAGGCACGATTTCAGTATATTCCTCGTTGCATTACTGGTATGTATGTTCGTGCTTGTACATTTGAGAGACAGTTACAGGAGGATGCATTGGGTGACTACAACAACTACTATTCTAGTTCATGCTCACCACCACCGCTTGGTTCCTCCATGGTTGCACCTACTAGAGCAGCCACACCTCAGATTGTGAGCGCGACATCATCTCAAGAGTATGGTACATTGCCATCATCCGTACCTACATCAGCTACATCTTTGCGACAAGGTACCTGTAAAGGTATTGATGATATAACTTCACATGAGAATGATGCATGCCTAGTTAACTTGAATACATCATGTGTTGAGTTACCTATTGATTTGAGCGCATCACCTATTTTAGAGAATCATGTTACTGTCATGAATGCGTCATGTGATCAAACAACTGAAATACCAACAATTTTGAGTGCACCTAATGAATTAACTTTTGATGCAAAAGAACCAATGTCTAATCATTTTGATATGATCTCTAATCTTGGAGATGATTCTGTGTCAAATGACTTATTGCATGTTTGCTTATTTAAGCATGTTGTAGCATGTAAATTTGATGCAAGTAAGGTTTATTCACCAATGTTGGGATGGTTTAATGATGAATATTGTCAATCTTTTCATATGAATAAGAGCTTCACTTATATGTGCAAACTGAGTTGCAATACTTTCATGCCTTCTACTTCTTGTGATAATATTTTGGCTTTATATTTTATTAACTATGAAAGTTACTCATGTATACATGTGTCATATGTGCAAAATCCATGGGAAGTAAAAATGGATGACATATACATATACAACATGTATACCTTGTCTCCTTTGTTAGCCACATTTCAGATTAAGCAACGCCGAGGACGGCTTTGTTTTCAAGAAGGGGAGGATGCTGAGGACATGACTACCTTGGATACGACCAAAAATATTGCATATATGCATATTTGTCAGGTGATTTCTAGTGCAAACTATTCAATAATCTATTTATGTTATCCAGAACAAAAATACTTCACACAGTTTTGTGTTTTGTCTAATTGCAGGTGTATGGGACATTTGTACAATCCATATATGAAGATAAGGCAAAAAGAGAAGTTTAGGTTCTGTTCAAAAAGTCCTATCACGTCACTTTTGGGTCAAGAGAAGATAGAGTCCAAGTCTCTCACGTTCTGAATTCAGATTCGGACTGCACAGACATACCTGACTCAAAATGCCAACAACTTTTTCATACGGACTCCGAATTGCGTGATTCTTTTTTTCTTGGAAAGTAGATTTCGTCCTCTTTCCAACCCAATTGGATTCACCTTTAAATTCATCCGGAGAGTTGAGATATGGATGAAACAATCTGACGCTGCAGCAGAATCCGAGTCAAACAACAAGTTCAAAGGTGTTGCATCACCTCCACTTGGGCCCATGAGCCTTGTACTACCTAGGGTTGGTTTTAGGCTTCCTTGGGACGTCCTCCCAACTCCTTGGACGCCACCCCTTGCTCCTATATAAGTAGATCCATCTAGTAGCTTTTTTCTTGGGATTTGTTTAGTTAAAAGTTAGCCATTGCAACTTCGTGTACTTCGTTTGTGTCCAACGACCAGACCAAGACCGCTTACGGATCCCCACCATTATCAATACTTCATCTATATTTGCAATATTCAGATTGCATTATCATATTCTTGCTTGTTCTTCGACTGCGTGTAGGAATAGACCTTCGTGGTCAGGCTGATCGTGCTTCTGGCATCGTCAGTAACCTCAGGAGATTGGTTTAGCGATTGCTAAGGCGCAACATCGTGCACGTTTGTAGTCGGATCGTCAAAGTCGGCTCCACCAAATCGATAGTTATCATCTCATTGAAAGATCGGGACACCCTCGCCTCTATCAGGCGGCAGGGATGGGCGACCAGGTCTCGGGGTAGACGGATGAACGGGCGGTGGAGGCATTCCTGGGGAAAAATCACCGGCGGCGGGCGGCTGGAAGTTTCCCGGTGACAATTCGGCGTTTGCGCGGCAACTGGCCGTTGACATCACACACAGCCAATTGATGTATCTTTGCATCACTTGATAATGCATTTACATTAGATGTAAATTTGTAGTAAAATTTTATACATCTGAATCATCTATTGGCGGGGTGTTTTGGGTCCTAATGATGTAAAAGACGGTTATTTATACATCTACATTATCTATTAGAGATGCTCTTAGAGCATGCATTCCAGACCGCAGCTGATTGATCTGCAGTGTAAGTTTCAGTTCACACAAAAATGGTTTTATAGGGTGTGTGTATATA
>NC_041388.1:117917428-117925608 GCF_002162155.2 Triticum dicoccoides | reverse complement strand
TAGCAGATCCTGTGAAAACATCCCTTATAAGTGATTTGTTTATGGTGGCACGCTCGAGGCGGCGCATAGCGAACGACGATGCTCGGCGGCGGTGGGGGTGGGACTCCGGTGATGACACGCTCATGACACTTTTAAGGAAAGGGTCATCTTTCTCTAGATAGAGAGAAAGTTGGACAGATTATACAAGGTCCCATAAAAATTGTGTTTGTGTGATATGTTGGAGCCCTTTTTACTCAACTCCCCCAAAACAAGAAATATTTTAGGGAACATCTCTATCAAGTCCCTTTTCCAACAAATGTTCTGATTTCGGGGGAGTTATGCAAAAAAAAAGTGCTCCAACAAGCCCCGTAAAACACGAAAAAATTATAGGCTCATATAATCAGCCCAACTTGCCTTCTGTCCAGGGAGATGACCCTTCCCATTAACTTTCTCCTAAACGTGATGAGAGGCAACTATCGGATTTTCAAGGCATCTCCGCGATCGTCTTGTGTCGGCGGCAAGTTAGCGGAGTCGTCCGCCGCCTCCCCGCATCACCCTGCAATCAAAGCGCCACCTTCCAACATCACCTAGACGAGCCGCCCGCCGCTCGAGCATTCTACCTGCCCGCCTCCCACCTTCTGGACGCCACTTGTCGGTCGCTCGATAGCCTCTCGTAACCACCTGCTGGCTGCCTCGTCAGACCTTCTTCATGTTGTCGGAAATATGCCCTAAAGGCAATAATATCGTATTATTATATTTATATGTTCATAATTGAGAGTTTATATTATATGCTATAACTGTTATGATCCTGAAATATGCGATTTAGTGGAAACCTCATATGAACGTGTGGAATGATAAACGATAAAATAAGATTTCGAATCTCGCCTCTAAGACTAGCTCAAGTGTTGTTGGTGATCATATTTTTCGGTCAGGTGTAATGATAGTCCTAAAACAACATTGAGAATATGATGTTAGGAAAATGATCATATTAAATCGACCCAAACTTGTATGTTATACTTTGAAATAATATCACCAGAAGTCAATTGTTAAAACACGAAGTGTTAACGTGTGATTTAGTTCCTTATACCATGAGAGTATCGTAATCGCTTCTTTCCATACGATGAACTTTGGGTTTGCTCAAACGTCATATGTAACACGGTGATCATAACAACAACTTATATGTTCATTAGAAAGTTTGACAAGGGACTAGATAGCTCGAGAGTGGAATTTGCTCCTCCTACGATGGAGAGATATTCTAGGTCTCTGCGAGCTTGCGTTGATTTTTTCCTTAAAGAGGAAAGGGAGATGCAGCAAAGTAGAGATAAGTATTTTCCTCAGTTAAGAACAAAGGTGTCAATCCAGTAGGAGAAGAACGCGCAAATCACCGATACCTGCACAAACAATCAAACACTTGCACCCAACGCGATAAAGGGGTTGTCAATCCCTTCACGGTCACTTGCAAAAGTGAGATCTGATAAAGATAGATAAATAAAACTAAACAAAAGATAAAATATTTTTGGGTTTTTTGGTTTATATATCTGAAAATAAAAGATTGCAAAATAGTAGATCGGAAACTAATATGATGAAAATAGACCCGGGGGGCCATAGGTTTCACTAGAGGCATCTCTCATGAAGACAAATAATAAGGTGGTTGAACGAATTACTGTTGAGCAATTGATATAAAAGCGCAAAGTTATGATGATATCCAAGACAATGGTTATGAAATATAGGCATCACGCTCGTGTCAAGTAGACCGACTCCTGCCTGCATCTACTACTATTACTCCACACATCGACCGCTATCCAACATGCATCTAGAGTATTAAGTTCATAAAGAACGGAGTAACGCCTTAAGTAAGATGACATGATGTAGAGGAATAAACTCATGCAATATGGTATAAACCCATCTTTTTATCCTCGATGGCAACAATTCAATATGTGTCTCGCTACCCTTACTTTGTCACTGGGTAAAATCACGCAAGATTGAACCCAAAGCTAAGCACCTCTCCCATTGCAAGAAAAACCAATCTAGTTGGCCAAACCAAACCGATAGTTCAAAGAGAAATACAAAGATATCAAATCATGCATATAAGAATTCAGACAAGATTCAAATAATATTCATAGATAAGTTGATCATAATCCACAATTCATCGGGTCTCGACAAATACAGCGCAAAAGAAGATTACATCGGATAGATCTCCAAGAACATCGAGGAGAACATGGTATTGAGAATCAAAGAGAGAGAAGAAGCCATCTAGCTACTAGCTATGGACCCGTAGGTCTGAGGTAAACTACTCACGCTTCATCGGAAGGGCAATAGAGTTGATGTAGATGCCCTCCGTGACCGAATCCTCCTCCGGCAGGATGCCGAAAAAGGCCCCAAGATGGGATCTCACGGGAACAAAAGGTTGCCGTGGTGGAAAAATGATTTTGTGGATGCTTCTAGTGGTTTGGGAATATATGTGAATATATAGGAGGAAGAAAAAGGTCAGGAAGGTCATGTGGGGCTCACAAGGTAGGGGGCGCGCCCTACCCCCTGGGTGCAGGGCGTGCCCTCCACCCTTGGCCCGCCTCGTGGCTCTTCTGACTTGCATTCCAAGTCTCCTGGACGTCTTCTAGTCCAAAAAAATCATCGTGAAGTTTTATCCCGTTTGGACTCCATTTGGTATTTCTTTTCTGCGAAGCTCAAAAACAAGGAAAAAACAGAAACTGACACTGGACTCTAGGTTAATAGGTCAGTCTCAAAAATAATATAAAATAGCATATTAATGCATATAAAACATCCAAAACAGATAATATAATAGCATGCAACAATAAAAAATTATAGATACGTTGGAGACGTATCAGGCCCTCTCGGCGTCTGTCCAGACACAGGTGACTATGTCGCGGGGATACCGAAACATGTCAACGAGAAAGAAGAACAAAATCGGTAACAAGGAGACGATATAGAAAGCATGTGTATGACTCAAAGGGGTAATGATATATCTCACCCCGGGTTTTGTAAAGTATCGCGAAGCAAAAGGAATAGCACATGACAACCAAAGGTTCACTCGAATGTCATTGTGTACTCATAGGGATCGATATGGACGTCCATGATTCCGCTATCGGTCATTAAACAAAAGGGGATTTGTTCATGTCTATGTTTTACCGAACCTACAGGGTCACACGCTTAAGGTAATTATGATCTGTTGAGTGTTAGTAGGACAAGAGTAACAAGAAAATATTTATGAAATTGTTTCATTAATATTTGAAATAGTTCCGAGAGGATCCGAAAGCGTTTCGGGGTCATCGAAAGGGTTTTGGAATTTATCGGGCAATACCGAATATTTCCGAAAAATAATATATAGATGAAAAGTGTTTTTGATGATGTCAAATTAATAATAAATAAAAGGCTTTAATAATAGCTAAGAGGCTTTTATATTTAATTTAGTATCAACGGGCATCGAAATCTCATAGGAGCGCTCGTCCTCGCGTGCTCACGTTATCGTCGAGCGACTGTTCTTGTTGGGATCGGAGACTGGGCTAGTATTGTACGCAGTTTAGATGTAGTACGAAACGCCCTTACATATTAAAGATTCTGGTTCGGACCCACAACACAGTGCGCGCCCCTCACGCCATGAGAACAACGTCTACAAATCTGTACTCATCGCCCAATGTTCTGAACCTTAATAATGCTAGAAGGTGTGATTCTCAAAACAATAAAACCTGAAAGGTGTTGGGTTCGATTCTTCAGAGTGGCAATCTGGCAAATTTTTTCTTTATTTTGTTTTTGCCCAATAACAAAGAACAATTTTTCTAATTAATACTCTTTTCGATCCAAAATAATTGTCGCAATTTTAAACTAATCTTAGATCAACACAACACTTACTCTAGATCGCAGGGTAGGGAGTATTGGATATGGATTATTGTGGGAAAACAACATATTTTTACTTTAGCGTACATGAATTAAGAAAGTACAGATTTTGTGATGTAAATCCCATCTTTGCTTTAGTGTACAAAAATTAGAAAGTGAAAGCAGTATTAATCCAAATAAAAAATGTATCCAGTTTGTTTTGACTGAAAAAAAATCTTAACCACACAAGTGCTATTTTTACATGTGCTAATGCAAGTCAATGTCAAAATATTCTAAGACCATAGTTTTTTTCTTTTTATTTTGCCGATTTGAAAATTCAAAAAGCGATAGAAGACGTGAACGATAAACTGGATACACGTTCTGTTTGCACCTTTTGTGTTTTGCTGCATTGGCCATGTGATAGCTACCAAGTTTTTACCTTTCATAAATTAGGTCCATGTTTCAAGTTGCTCTACATTGTTGTCACCTAGAGGAAGAGCTTTCCTTTGTAGTCGTCCATCTTTCTTCAATGAATTAATTGGTTGCGTACTTTTCAAGATGTATATGTTTTGGGACCAGCGGCATATATGAAAAATGTCATACGAACACCAACATTCGGTGGAAACTGATGAAAACCACGAGAAAATTATATTTTGAAGTTTTTTGAAAAATCTCAAAAAAATATGGGATGTTAAGAGGGTGATTCTCTATTGCCATGCAATATTTCAAGTTCAAACATGTTATGAGATGTGAGCTATAAAAAAACAACATCAACATTGAATAGTGTTGAACAGTAATGTCACTATTCATTGCTGCATTTTTCTTTGTAATAGCTCGTATCTTGTAATGGGTTTTTACTTGAAATTTCACATGACAATAGAACATCATTCTCTTAACATCCCACATTTTTTTTGAATTTTTTGAAGCTTTAAAACATGGTTTCTATGAAGTTTTGTTTGAATATTGGTTTCCGTACTATATTCTTCCTGCCATATATATGCATAGGCCAGTGGCAATCACTTACAAACTTACAAATAAGTAAAATATTTTTTTAACAATAGTCCATACCATTATTACTTAAACAATTATTACTATTATTGGGAAAAACCTAAATGAGCACGCACACGATTTATTTTACAATTCAGCCATGTAAGCGCCCTACATGGCGGTCCCACCTAAACCCTCTCCCGCGCGACCTCTCCCACGTCCGCGATCACTCCAACTATCCGCAATCAAACTTTGATGCACATAATTGTATGACCTGTTGTCGTATCCTTGTCCACGGACGTGTTCAGACGCGTTCACAGATGTATGATGTGTTTGTTTTAATCTGGTGCACCGTTGGAATTACCCTGACTGCGTGTTTGGTAGTTTTAGCTAATGCCGGAGAACATGACGGTAGTCTCATATGATCTACCGCTGTCAAACATCGACGGTAGCTGACTAGCTGTTTGCAACATTTAGCAAGCATGGATCAGAGCCTACCGCTATTGACTCCGTCGGTAGCTCCTCTATCCTACCGTTGCAGATGGTAGTGAAAAATGTTGGATCATGAAATTTTAAATATGAATTATTTCATGCTAAACTCATCAATCAAAGTCAAAAGAGTGATTTTTGGCCCGTTCGCATATCCAAAGTACATCCATTCCAAGAGGAACACCTATTGACGAGGAGAAAACAAAATGATAAAGCCAAATGCATCACGAGTACGAACAGCTAGAAGAATCAGGTAGTCATGCATGCACGTTTATTCAACGCTGACATGGGCGAAAAGCTGGAATCTAACCACGACACATATCTTTTTGCGGCCATCAACGATCGTGAACCAATCGAACATTATCATTTATCACGTCCGGCCGTCACGGCAATGACTAACTCCGTTGCCCCATCATGTAGGCCCATTCATGTACGCGTACTGTATCACTGACGTATACATGCCAGCATTTCCATCCGCCATAAATACTACTCCTATCCAGCCGTTGTGCTATTGGCCCATATAACAGGAGCAGGCGAGCTCGTCCGCCATACCGTTGCGTTCCAACGGGCATCCCCTTTAGCCCCTTTTGGAATGCCGAATTAGAGTGGGAGAGGAGGAGGGGAGGAGTCCTCCCCCTTCTGGCGCCCCCTCTTCTCCCTCCAACCTATATATACTACTCCCTTCTTTTTTATATACAAGCTCACAAACTCATATTACAGGTACTGAGATAGAAATTAATGGCTACTTAAACTAATATTGCAAATTAGTCTTTTCTCCTTGCTTGACGTGTTAATTAATGTGTATTTTTCTCTCAACACACAACAAGACAACTCTCTCACTCCTCGTTGGTTGATTAATATGGTGCATGCAAATCAATTTTCTCACTCCCGCACGCATGCATGAGGTATTAATGTCTTCGGTTGCTAGTACGATGCAAACCTCATCAATTTTACATCGATTTATGTTAGTGGCCTTGTATAGCTGCAAATTGTAATTTTGATAGTGGCCTTGTATACAAAAATGGAGGAAGTAGAGGTTATAGGCACTTTTGAATACATAAGTTTTTGGAGCCTCCTCTAGTTCTAATTGTTTCAATTAGAGCTAGATATAGATCCTCTAATCCTCATAATTAGAAGCACATCGTGGTTCTAATCTCCTCCCTCTAATTCTCCGGCGATGATTAGTTCTGGACGGTGAAGCGTTGCCGGATCTTGAAGACTGTATGCTTGCAAACCGTGGAGAGGGCATGCTTTTGGTCTTCCATTCGAGTGACTGTTCGTGAGCAGTTTGCGGAATCGTTCATCCAGGGTTCGAGTGACTTCAAGTGCGATCTACACCGACTCTTCTTCCGCTGCAACTCGAAGTTGGTAACGATTTGATCCAAACCACATCTGTTTGATCGTAGGGCGAATTTTCTTTGTTTTCTAATACGTTTCCCAACACATGCTGCTTCGTCGATGCTTTTTTTCATCCCCAAGGTATTCGACGAATTAGCTCGCACATTTCTTTAATGTCCCAAAGGATTTCTGCATTATAGATAAACTCTCTCATTGATTTGTTCTCTGAGGACTCATTGTCGGATGATAATTCCCCACAAAAGAAGAATGAGGATGGCAAACTTGAAATGGTAGTCCTCAACTACCTCCATTGCCTCTACGATGAGCTAATAAAAATGGACCCCATCCAAATTTGGTTACATCGTGCTCACCTGATCCGCACTCTTCATGCGAGTGTCCAATTATACCGCAGGCATGGCAAAAGGTTGGAAGTTTTTCAAATTTCACTTTATACTTTTCTGTCTCCCAGCCTTTGTAAATCTCACTACCGAGGTTAATTTCTTATGCACATCCAGCTTAACTCTCACCTGAATTAACTCTGCTATAAACCCATTAGGCAGAGTGACTTGTAACTCTTGCACTTCTCCTATACGGCTTGCCAGGTTCTGCAAGAAAGATTTGTTCTTCAGAACTCCATCCGGTAGCTTGTGAATTTGAGACCATGTTTTAAAGTTTATCAAGTGGTACCTTCTCTAAGATGGAAAACCCACCATACTCCCTCCATTCTAAAATATTGTGTGCCCGCACTTCCCGAGGTCTAACATTGACCATAAATTTAAGTATTTAACCAACAAGACTGACTGAGGCGGGAGAAAAACATTATATAATTGAAAACTTCTTTTGAATACGAATTCATTGATATAACTTTTACTCCCGCAGCAGTCGGTCTCGTTGATTAAATTTATGATCAAAGTTGAAGCACGGGAATAGAGGAAGCACTATATTTTGAAACGGAGGGAGTACTAACTATGATAATTGCATACCCACGAAAATCTCATGGACTGTGGTGCATTGCCTTGTTCTGATCCCCTAGACAGTTGAATTGGATTGAAAACAAGTTCACATTCATCCTCCTCCACACCACAGCCTAGGCAGGGTTCCAAGCAGCTCTCCTGTCAGCTATTAGAGCACTCTGGCTGACGGTCTTCCCTGTTAACAAGTGTCCCAAAGCCAACAAATTCGGCCTAATTTTGGCGGCATCGATCTCCTCTTCCCAGATGATATCATCAAGTTCATCTTCCTGTAGCGCCAGGAGCTTGAGTGGAAGCTCGGATCATCCTTCCCTAGCTCCTGAGAGCCACCTCCCGCTGTCTGACTAGCCATCTCTCAATCTTCATGAACAAACAGAAGAACGCCCTAACCCCAGCTACGTCCGCTCACGACCAAGGTCGGGTGACAATCAGATTGTCCCCTAGATCAGCCCGAGAAGTAGAGGGGCGAGTAGGAGAGAGGGGATCCGAAGGCTGAACAACGGTCAACCGGATGAAACCAACTCACGACGACACGTTGTCGGAGGACAGAAGAACCCTAGAGGAGGACCTGTGATACTTAATATA
>NC_041388.1:117912076-117916927 GCF_002162155.2 Triticum dicoccoides | reverse complement strand
ACCATACACCGATCTGTTTGTCAAATTTTCACCGTGAACAGAAAAAAAACAATGACAATAAAAATACTCATAAAAAACAGAAAAGCCCGCAAGTAAGCTCAAAGGCGGTAAAGATAAAATGCCCAAATACAACACACTCCGAACTTCAGAGTTCGTGCAAGCACACAACATACAGAAAAAGCTGCATACATAACACCTAACAACTAAATTTGACATGAATAGTGAACCAACCTGTGGTTGGATGGTTAAGAGAACAATGGTATCCCTAACCCATCAAGGTTCAAGTCTTAGACTTGACACTGGTGCTTGCATTATTCCTAGATTTATTTCAGGTCCCGACGTTGTTTGTTCAGTGGGAGGAGACGTTTCCGTCGACTGCGAGACGTCTATGGTGTGTATGTGAGCATCATAGGGGTGAGTGTGTACTCATATGTGAGCGACTTTAATTGTACTGTGTTGATTTTTATTTTTTTTGACAGGAATCTTAGGTCCAGAATCCAACCACTACAGACCGTGTGTTTGACCATACACCGATCTTAGCAAGTCCGTTTGTAAATAGCCAGGTAATTTACCTGTCAGGGACCGCTAATAGCTGAACTTCAAAATGAGTCCTCGGAAAATCCACGTGAAACCAACTGAGACCAATGACCATTTGCAAATATTCCGGTACTCATAGTATGTCACTAGCCGAAAAAGGTAGTAAAAGGAACTGCACAGAGCAAGGCCTATGTTGATTCTGATGACTATTTTCTAAATAGCCTGGTAACTCACATATTACAGTTTTTGGAACTTTTAGCCCGAAATAACTGCTCAAACATATATATGAGATCTACTTTCAAAGATCTCATAATTCAATAGCAGAAATAAGTTACAATTCGGTTTTGTTGTGTAAGAGTTAAAACACTTTGTGCATTCGTATCTATCCATAAATCGATAACATTGAACTGGGTCTGTATTTTTTTTAATTTAATAGAAAAAATATGAATACCTACAACAACGGATTAGCATCATTAGACCCCTTGTGAAATATTTTATTACTGTAGATTTGGTCAAATTTAAAACAATGACTTAAAAAGAAACCAAAATGTCTTGTATTATGTGGATCCGGTAGTGTATTTAATAAACCTTCAACTCAAGATCAGCTCTGGAGTATGGCACCGGCTACAGGCCCCCCGAACATTTAATTTAACAGTAGAGGGAACTTTCCTCACGATGTATCCCTCAATGGCGATAAGAGCTTTATTAGATTCCAACATCATCTCACTTGTCTGGGGGGAGCATTTACCGGATCTCCATGCAGAAGTTTCAGAACATCTACCGACAAAGTCTTCGTCTTCTGCATCATATATGGTGTCCAAGGTGATACATTCCAGTGATGTAGCATTCTCTAGAATATGGCATGTTAGCTCAACCATGCTCTTTGCAGAGCAGAAGCCAAGAATCTTCACATTCTTGAGGCTGTCATGATTGTGTTCAGGCATCTTCCTCATTTGTAAGGCACCCCCCGAAATCGAATCAAACAGCATTTCATCCTGATCCACCTGCACAGCGTCAAAACAAATGTCGGTCACTATCTTATATGGTTTGTCACAGGTACAATATAGCTTGGCTAAAAAGTTGACTTACACGGAAGATGAAAGTCTCCAAAGCAGGAGAAGCATCGAGAAAAGAAACCAAAGACAAATAATCATATCCTGGGGAAAGATCTCCATCAAGATAAATTTCCAAGAACTTGAGGTGGAGGAATTTCGCAGCTGGCATCGGTGTATTAACCCTCTGCATAAAGATGTCTTCTCATATTAATTGATGACATAGGGCATGCATGCATGAGTACTGACAGAAGTATCACAAAGGTGGCAAGTAGTATTTAATAATACTGAGATTTAGATTATACCTCACCACTAATTGAAGACAATCTAAGATCTTCAATGTTTGACACAACATATGGAAGCTTGGTAATAGCGTAGCAGAGAAGGTTTGACTCATTTGGACATATCATATATAGGTCCTTAACTTGCAATGGTTGTCTGAGAGAGCGCTGTACTATGTCGCCATCAAAGTTGAAGGTGGAGAGGTTCGGAGCATTGCTCTCAACAATTTGCAGCGCATTGCATGCAGAAACAGTGAGGCAGCTTAGTCGCTCCAGCACGCATGGTATCTTCAGGCAGATTATTTCACTGCAATACCTGAGTTCCAACCGCTGCAAAGCCAAAGAATTAGAAAGAAGGCACCCTAACTCTCCCCCTGTAATCCTCACATTACGCAAATACAGCTTTGTTAAGCTTCTCAAGAAACCAAATCCAACTGTAGGACGGAAGGTGCAGTAATTGAGATGAAGATACCGAAGTGAGCTTCCATTCTGACCAAATAAACGTGAGCATGGGAAGGTGTACACTTCTTGGTATCCCGAAGGCAGAAAAAGGACCAGTTTTTCAATCCCTGGTGTAATAGCAATCTCAAGCCAATTATTGAGACAAGAAATGTAGAAATCGTGACAATCAAACATGTCAAGCTTGAGTATCTTCGTGGCAGTGTGTGAGTGGTTTTTCAGAATCTGGTCAACTTTGCTAGTGAAAGCCCTCGCCATATCACCCTTTCCACATGCATTTTGTTCCAAGCCCAGCGTTTTCTTATTTAAGATGAGGTTCGGATGGTGTCTCCATGAATCTAGAAATGCATGTGATACACAAGCAGAACGAGCAGAATCTTGCATTGGCATCAGAGAATGTATGTGGCACCAGATGTCCTGCAGAAGCATGAAAGATCGATCATCATTTGGGTCATAAGGGCAAATGGTTAATGCGACGGATTCCACAATAAATAAATGAAATGACAATGTAACACCAGTGTACGATACTATGTAATGTGATTGTACAAACTAAAGTAGTATCATGCACTAAAGTAGTATCATGCACTATGATACGGCTACATGACACTATGCATTGCAAGTGGCCTTATAGCTACCAAACTTAGGTCGACATCAATTTGTGTAGTTAGAACAAAGTGATATTTTACTTGCAATATAAGTCCCCTGCAACCAATATGTTATACTGTAACATACCTGTGGGAGGTTTGACACTGAATCTCTCAATCGCTTACCACAAAGAAGAGATTTACCATCTTCTCGACAGAGAAGCCAGTCGTCTCTTTTGGATGTAGAAGTAATCGATCCATCTGCAACACATCCATCAGATATGGTTACTCTAAGGTGATTATGCATAGACAATCTAAGGCGGGCACATTTGAGGTTACATTTTTTGCTAGCTATTGGACAAATAATAATAGGTAATGTAACACAAAAAATACATGATAGATAGGTGTCTTCAATCCTTAAAAACTCTATGCTACCTAGGAATAGGGGCCTATGAGCGCTCCGGGCATTGCCCTCGGCTGGACCCCGATGGTCAGCAGGATTAAGCGCCGGTGCCATTTGGCTCCAGCCCCGCATTTCACGTGTCACTCGTACGGAATTTCTTTGTCTTCACGTAGCTTCCACGCTCTGTTGTTTTCCTAGGAAGAGAGGGAGGGCGGTTTGGCAAGGGAGTGAAGCTAGTGCCGCCTATGGGTTCAGTGGGATGCTGGACATGGTCGGCTCCTCTGCTCCTGTACCTGTGCCTGGAAAGGTTTGTCAGCATACTTGCTCCGTTCGCTTTGGATTCGTGTGGCGGGCCGGCGTAATCTTTTATGGATCGGATGGCAGAGGTCACCTAGTGGTGGTTCAGGGCGCTCTCCTGATGGCATTGGATTTTCTAGTGGGTTCTATCGATGGCCATCATTATGTTTCTGCTCGGGTTAGGGTTGTGTTTTGCTGCAGCAAATAGGGTGGCGGGTTTTCTTGGCTGCGGGGCTGCACTGCAGCGTGTGCGTACAGTTATGTTGTTGCGTTCTCGCCTGCATTAGATTGGGCTTGGGGCCTTATGTACTGTGGCGTCTATGTTGTAGCGTGGGGCAGAGGTTTGCGCTGATGTGGGGCGCCAATGTGCTCTGTGTTTGTCTCACTGTGTGGATGTTGTATACTTTCGTTCGTTTCTTTATTGGTGTTGGCTTCCTGCATCTATTCCGTTGTGGTGTTGGAGAAGTTCGCCTTCTTGTGTGGTGATGTGGGTGTTGTGTGTTTCAGTTGTGCTTTGATGGATGGTCTTCAGACAGACCGTGGAGCACAATTTATTGATGTCACATGCTCGACATGTTCTTCGGTTCTTTGATGCTCTTCACGGCGGAAAGGATATGTAAGCTGTTCAGAGTTCCTTCATTACTTCTTTTCATTATCTGTATGGATGCTCAAATCTTGAAACTGGTCATGCAAATACAATATATAAATAATGGATTTGTATGAGAAATAGTAAAGTCCTATCTAACATCTATACTATCTGATTAATTAAACAAGAAAGAAAAAAATCGCAGGAATCTAATACCAAATGGTGTAGAAATTACACGAGGCTTAGTTAATTCTCATCTAGATGAGAGCTAGCCACACACAAATAATAATTGCTTAACATGTTATATGAGGAAGTCGGCTCGGCTGGTTTAATTGATGTTTTCTCATGGGAAGAAATTGTTTCTGCCATCCAAAACTCTCCAAAACAGGAGCCCAGGGCCTGATGGCTTCACTAATAAATTCTACAAGAAGTTTGCGCATTTGATAAAACATGATATTATCAACTTTTTCACAGACTTCTATAAGCACAAGGTTGATCTCAAAGGTATTATCACTGCCCTAATTACCTTACTGCCCAAGAAAGACACCCCTTTGGAGGTCTCAGATTTCAGGCCAATATCTCTTGTGCATTCTGTTCCCAAGCTTGTTACCAAGGTATTGGCCGGTTGCAGCATATAATTATAGACTTAGTT
>NC_041388.1:117897322-117911855 GCF_002162155.2 Triticum dicoccoides | reverse complement strand
CTTGCCCAGACGGTCCATTGTGGAAAATTTTGCTCTTGCAGCAGAATTGGTACAGTGTGCACATAAAAGGAAACTACCCCTATGATGGCTCTAAAACTTGACTTCAGGCAGGCTTTTGACAGTGTTAGCTGGTCTGGGTTGTTTGCGATTCTGAAGGCCAGAGGTTTTGACACAAAATCGATCAGATGGATTGACGCCTTGCTCTCCACTAGCTCTTCTCGAGTAGTTATCAACAGTGAGGTGGGAGAGCCTTTTTAGTCTAACAGGGATCTACGGCATGCTGATCCTTTATCCCCATATCTCTTCATTCTTGTAGCAGATGTTCTTCAGAGACTTTGCTGCAAGGCTTACCCTACTAGGAGGGGCCATCTGTCACACCCGCTGAATGTGGACTCTTTCTTCCCGGCATTGCAATACGCCAATGATACACTGTTGCTTTTCAGAGGAAGTATGGACCAAGCCAGAGTGATTAAGGAGATCTTCATCATTTTTTCTGATTTCACTGGATTGCAGATAACCTTTCATAAGAGTACCCTTGTTCTAATCAGTGTGGTGGAAGGGACTGCGGCATTGGTTGTGGAATTTTTGGGCTGCTCTTTGTCAGACTTTCCTTGCACCTACCTAGGTCTACCTTTCTTTTGACGAACTAGCAGGAGCTCTGCTTTGCATTAAGAAGATAAGGGGGTTACACTGTCCAGAACACTAGATACAGTGATGGACCTCAAAGAAAAGAATAAAAGAAAATAAAAAATGCTACAGTTGTTTGCTACAAGATCGCCCATGGGCTTTTAATGCCTGTTATCCGAGTCACAAAAGGCTATCTAGATGGCTTGCTACACTTCTCTCTTGGGGAGGGCGCCTGATTCTGATCAATGCAGTGTTATCGGCCATTCCCAACTACTATATGGCATGCTTCTTGTGGCCCAAAGAGTCTCTGGATAAGCTGGAGCGTTTGCTGAGAGCTTTCCTCTGGGAAGGGAAAAATTCTGTTCATGGGGAGCACTGTCTAGTTGCGTGGGATAAAGTTGTCACACCCATAGAGTGTGGTGGGCTTGGCATTAGGGATCTCAGGGATCACAATACAGCTTTGAACTGTAAGTTTGCTGCAAGAATACTACAGGTTAATACCATTCCCTGCTATCAATGGTTTGCGCAACGTATTGCTGGCAAAGGATTCCAAGCACCAGTTCAAGCAGTGACACGGTCATTTGGAAAACCATAAAATCCTGCATCTCCATGTTAGGTAATGGTTCGCTCATCTCTTTCTGGCATAATAAACGGTCAACAATGGGTAGGCTGCATCTAGTTTTCCAACACTCTATTCTTTTGCTCAGGACCCCTCCTGCAACATCTCCTCTCAGTTCAAGCAAGGAGCTTGGGCACTCAACCTACACCCGGACTTGTCGCTGCTGGTCTCTAGAGAGCTAGAACAATTATTGCTCTGCTTAGAGTAAATTCTGACGGCCAGGACAGACACCTGTCCTCAATTCACCGTTCAGATTTAAGCACTCTATTTTTACAACCTGATGGCCTTCAGAGGAATCTAATGGCAGTACGCCAGCTATGTTTGAAACGCTATATAGTCTCTTTAAAACACAGGGTTTTCCTGTGGCTTGCTTTCAAAGGACGCTTGAAGCCCACAGCAGAACCCTATGTGTTTGGTGTGTTCACGTGTGGCTGTTGGTGTTTGTAAGACTTTGTGAACGGTGGCGGTGTGTGTGTGTTCGCTTGTCGGTACTTTGTTGGACCTTGTGCTCGGTGGTTTGCTTTATGTATAAAGCGGGGCGAAAGCCTTTTTTGGTAAGGACGCTTGAACACAAGAGACAATATGGTTCACAAAAAATGGAATGCTATATCTCCGGTTGCGGATTGTGAAATCTGCCCTACCACTGAGACAATCAGTCACATCATTTTACGTTGTCAGCTTGGTTATGAACTCTGGGATAGGTTTGGAGTTGCGGACATTGCAATTAGTGCTGCCAATATTTCAGAGTTTGTTGATCATATCACTCAAGGGAACAAATATGGGCATCTGTGGTCTGTGCTTTTTGCTGCCTGTGCTGTGTCATCATGGCAAGCTGGAAATGACCGCATTTTCGACAACAAAAGATGGTCGCCAGGGGCACTATGCTATAACGTCGCTGAGTTACTCAAGCTATGGAGCCACAGGGCGCGGCAGTCAGCTGGACAAAATGTGACTTTTCTCGTGGGCTCATAGGCTTCATAGCTGATTCTTCTCGAGTAATCTGTAACTCTCTCCTTCCCCTGTATTTCTAAGCTAGGTGGAAGCTTTCTGTTTCCACCAAACTCACTCATGTAATTGACCCCTGGTCATCCGGGCTACGGCTGTTTTGAATGCATAAGGTAGACAATGGTTTACCATTTACTTTTAATTTTTGTTTTGCTTATATCACATGCAGAAACCATTTGTAACATGTGCTCCTTCATTAAAAATTGGACGGGAACCTATGAAGATTTGATTGCAGGAGCGGCGAAACTAGAATAAGCACTAAAAATTATGATGCAAATTCGTGAAGTCAGGCAATGACGGGCTGTGTTTTGTTATCTGGGATGGTGATGCTGATGGCGCCTCCTTCGATTTACAAGGTGGTGACTGAAATACTCGAAGATGAATTAGAAACTGGAAGCCAGGAACAAAAGGATGTTGGGAATAGAGGTCTTCTGAGTCGACCATGGGTACTACCATTAGATGGTGAACCAGGTCAATGTTTCATTGATAAAAGACGCTTTTATTTATTCATAACGTCAAATCAAGATATTTTTTTTGCGGGGGTCAAATCAAGATCATACAAGCATATTGATTGAGTTGATCTCTACATACTGTAGTTAGTATGCACACAGTCAATCCAAATCACGCCTACACATGCACCAAATAAAAATATAAGCGCAATACAGGGCTTAACAATAATAACAAACCTAATGAGAGTGAAGGGCCGATCTAAATTGGATTAAAAAAATATCCTTAGCGGCAGCGGAGTAGTAACTCGTAAATTGTGTTTTTCTTTATGGGGCATCGAAGGAGGCTTACCACGAGCTTGGAGTCTGCGACGGCGCCGCCTCTCCCGCTGTTGGCTGTTCATGAGCCGCTTCAGCGCCAGCATCCCCGTGATTCTCAAACCACGGTCGGTACCTGAGTCGAGAAATCGACGAACGGAGATTAACTTCTGCTCTCTTTTTTTTAGCTCGATCTGCCCTTCCCGTTCTTAATCTATATGTAAACAATGCAAGACGGAAGGGCGGACGAGCCGGATGCCAATTCGAATCGGAATCAACAAGCCACGACCCGCCGCTGGTGGGGAGGGCGGAGGGAAATCGGACCTACTAGTAAACACGATCCGCGGAGGGAAACCGGATCTAGTAAACACGATCCTCTTCACCTTTTTTTTGGGCGCTGCGCGCTATGCGTGCGCATCTCGTGGCCGGCAGTTAAGGAAAGTCCTTCTCTCGGTCCCGGCCCATGTGCTTCAAAAAAGGCAGGTTCTCCTTCCCCTGTCGTTGCCGCGTCCCGACAGCCAACGCCCTCTCTGCCTCACGTGATTCCCCACCACCTCTCCCAACACACCATCAGAAAACCCCACGCTCCACCTGATCAGCACCCGTACCACAGCAGCGAAAAAACAGAGTAAAAGAAGGCGAAAATCAAAGCAAAAAATCCTGGAAAACGCAATTGTGTCTGCAACTCTTTCTTGCTGGTCAGGCAAAAAATCTGGAGATTGTAGGCAAAAAAATTGCCAAAGCTTGGCAAATTTCTCCTGTGTGAACAGCAAAAGATAACATGTTGTTCCAATTTGTTTTCTCCATGAACTTAGTTCTAGAACTTGTGGATTTCCCTATCTGTACCTATCCTTGATCTACTACTTGCAGAAATTGCCCCCTCTAACGAATTGTTTCAGAACCTGACTTGTATCATGCCCCTATTCTTGCATCCCCCTTCACACCTGTAGACCTTGGATGCTACATAAAATGGTTGTTGACTCTTGAATTGTATCTTGTCTATTGTCTTGCACCTTGTCTCTGCAAAAAAAAAGAAGCATATTTGTGTTAGTAAACTGGTCAAATAAGCTATTGTAGTTGCTTACAAAACAAGCTAGTAGTAAAGTATAGTTGCTTACAAAAACACAAGGTAGGCAGGAAAAAAAGGCGTGAAAAACCAGTAGCAGAAAAGATGTTGCATCCCCCCATATGAGGCTGTTCATTCAGTTTGTTGTGCTCTTGTAATTTGTTGCAATAAATTGTGATGGATAAGTCTGTGTACTAGGGTCGTTGTGGGGCTGCAGCACATGGTCCTTGTGGCAGTTAGGATAGAGTTCCTGACCATCAAGGACTGTCAGTTAGGATAGCATCTTAGACTGGCATCTTAGACTAGCATCTTGGACTGGCATCTTAGCAGCATCTCAGCATATGCTTGGCTGGCTAGCAGCCTATAAGTATGTAACCCCAACCCCCCAGGTTGGCTATGGCATTGTGTGAGAAATAAACCAACGAAAATTGTCCCAACTCTCCTAGTGTCATCCACAACTATCAATGCTTAGGTTCAAAGGTCTAAGAAGTGGTATCAGAGCCTCGTTATCCTGTACCCTAAGCATTTCCTGTGAGCAGCCTAAGTCAGTAGCAGCAGCTGCTCTGTCTGCCTCTGGTTACCTTCCTCCCTCCGGACTGTCGAGCTGTAGTTCGTCTTCAACAGCCTCCTCTTCATGCAACAACCCCCTCAGCGAGCCATGTCTGCAGGTCGCTCTCAGCACACGGCTACCTCGAGCATACGGCGTCGGCAGGAGGCCGAGTGCGCCGTGGCAGAGGAGCGTGAGCGAGCAGCTGTAGCAGCAGCTGCTGCGGCAGCAAGGGTGTCGAGGATGGCTGCAGCGGAGCTGGCAGCAGCCAGAGCGGAGGTAGAAGCAGCCAGGGCGGAGGTAGAAGCAGCAGCAGCAGACGCATCACGTGAGGCTACGACGGATGCCAAGGTACTCCGCGGCGGTTCCGGCAGCTCCAACAGCTCCGCGCCTGCGGACGACGGCGCTGACGCAGACCGGGCCAAAGTGGCGCAAGAGCGGACGTCGCAGTGGGCAGCCGAGCATGCCCGCGCTCCAGGTGGAGATGCGCACCGCGACGGCGGCTGGAACGACCAGGACCGCGGCCTCTACGAGGTCCGGACTGTGGTCAGGGATGTTGGTCCCAGTGCTGGGTGGCCTACCCTCACTAAAACCAACTACGTCGAGTGGGCCGGGATCATGAAGGTCAGGCTACAGGTGCGGCAGATGTGGGAGGCAGTCCAGGACAACAACGTCGCCCACCAAGAGGACCGACGGGCGCTGGACGCCCTCATCGCCGCAGTCCCGCCCAAGATGCAGTTCTCGCTTTCCAGCAAGCGGTCTGCCAAGGAAGCTTGGGACGCCATCGCCGTAGCACGCATCGGCAGCGACCGTGCTCGCAAGTCCACTCTGCAGGCACTTCGTAAGGATTGGGAGAGCCTGGCTTTCAAGCCAGGTGAGGACGTTGATGACTTTGCTCTCCGTCTCAACACTCTGCTGCAGAAGTTGGTGAAGTTTGGTGATACCACCTACACCGAGGAGAGAGCTGTCGAGAAGCTTTTTCGGTGCATCCCCGAGAAGTACAAGCAGATGGCTCGGTCGATCGAGTCTTTGCTGGACCTCTCCACGATGACAATCGAGGAGGCGATAGGTCGCCTTAAGGTCGTCGACACCGACGAGCCACAACCTTCCTCGGGGCCCATCACCACCGGCGGGAAGCTGCTCCTAGCTCGTGAGCCGTGGGATGCCAGCCTTGGTGACAGGAAGAAGGGGGAGCCTTCTTCCACAACGGGCGGCCGCAAGCGTGGCAATCAGCGTAAGACGCGAAGAGGCTCCCTGGGCAGGGCACAAGGACGTGATGTGAAGCCCTCGATTCAATCGTACACTAATCATACACACAAATATGTACGATCAAGATCAAGGACTCACGGAAGATATCACAACACAACTCTAGACACAAATTAAAATAATACAAGCTTTATATTACAAGCCAGGGGCCTCGAGGGCTCGAATACACAAGAGTCAGCGGAAGCAACAATATTTGAGTACAAACATGAGTTAGACAAGTTTGCCTTAAGAAGGCTAGCACAAAAGCAACATCGATCGAAAAGGCAAGGCCTCCTGCCTGGGAGCCTCCTAACTACTCCTGGTCGTCGGCGGTCTCCACGTAGTAGCAGGCATCGGCGGTGGCATCTGGCTCCTGGGCTCCGACATCTGGTTGCATCAACTGGAGAGAAGAAGAAATGGGGAAAAGGGGGAACAAAGCAACCGTGAGTACTCATCCAAAGTACTCGCAAGCAAGGATCTACACTACATATGGAACATTATCAAAGGAAGGCTGTATATGTGGACTGGGCTGCAGAAATGCCAGAATAGAGAGAAGGCCTAGTCTTATCGAAGACTAGCATCTTCTGGAAATCACCATCTTGCAGCAACATGAGGGAGTAGAGTAGCATAAAGTAAAGTAGTAGTAGTATTGTCAACCTCGGCCAGAGATCCTTTCTCGACTCCCTGCGAGAAAGCAATCCCAGAGCCATACTATCCAGTTCTCATCTCCTTTTCTCATATCCATTTCTCATCACAGTCCATTTCTCATCTCAGGTATCCAGTTCTAGTTGTATCGATCGGGATACAACTCCAAGTATCCGTTACCGTAGGACAGACTATCGATAGATGTTTTCTTCCCTGCATGGGTGCACCAACTTATCCACCACGCTCGATTAACTCCGGCCGGACACACTTTCCTGGGTCATGCCCGGCCTCGACCAAACGATACGCCGCAACCCGACCTAGGCTTAATAGGGAGGTCAGCACGTCGTACTAAACCTATGCCCCCAGGGGTCATGGGCCATCTCCCCGGGAACTCCTGCACGTTGCGTACGCGGCCGGTGAGCAGACCTAGCTACCTCCTTAAAAAGGAAGGAGCTTACCAGTCCACCCCAGCGCGCGCCGCTCAGTCGCTGACGTCTATTAAGCTTCGGCTGATGCATACAACGCAGAACGTCCATACAATGCCCACGTGATGGTTAGTGCTATCAGGCCAGAGGCCCCTCGGATCAAATATCCAAATCGTAGTGGATTAGGAACGCGCGGTAACAAGCAGAGACTCACGAAATATGTGACCCCATTGCCCCGTCTCGAGGACTTGCGGCAAGGGCTAGGAATGCCCGGCCACGCCTCGTAATTATCTCGCGGGCACCTTCCAGGTCTGCCCGACTCCACATCACTCGCAATTAAGCTTGCGCGGGTACCCCTCAGGGCCAACCCGTCTTTAGTAACAGGGTCCAGTGCAAAGTCATAGTAACCATAGTAACCGTGTGTCTAACGCCAAGGGGGAAAACCTGAGGAATCACCCTTGTCGGATTCCCACTCGATGTAAACATCAAGGTGAACGTAAGAGGAACCACCCTCGAGGTTCACACTTGAGGGGTTGCACGACAGAGTCGTATGGAAGTGGTTAAGGAGGAAATCACCCTCGATGACCACGACCGAATAGCTACTCTACAGAGATCTCATCAGGAGTGATGTATGAGGTTCCACCCTCGGCACTCGATGGTAACTCTGCAGAGTCGAGCAACGAAGGGGCGTGATGTGACGTGAGGTGTCGGGGCCTGGTCTTCGATCCCGTTGACCGGGTCTTCTGATAATCCAGTGGGGCAGTCGAGTCAAGTGGGGGGGTCACTGATGGGTCTCTAACCAACCTATACTAAGCAGTTTAGGATAAGCAGGTAGGTAACAATAGCAGGTTACAATAAACAGGCTATGCAGCAGAATAGGAGCAAACAATAATAGTAGCAAAATCGAATGCAAGCATGAGAGAATGGAATGGGCGATATCGGGATGATCAAAAGGGGGGCTTGCCTGGTTGCTCAGACGAGAAGGAGGGTCATCGGTGACGTAGTTGATCACGGCGGCATCGACAGCCGTCACGAGGTCTACTGAAGAGAAGAGGGGGAGAAACAGTAAATACATAGCAAGCAAGTGCATAACAGGACAACAGGCAGAGCTAGACGTGTTCTAACGCGGTGCTACACATTACCGGCGAAGGGGATAACATCCGGGAATGCTTTCCCGAAGTTTGGCATTTTCGGACAGACGAACCAGAGGGGAAACGTTCGATGTTTGCTATGCTAGGGATGTGTGGCGGACGAACGAACCGCGTATTCGGATTCGTCTCGTTGTTCTGAGCAACTTTCATGTAGAAAACATTTTCATCCGAGTTACGGATTATTTTCTATGATTTATCGAAGTATAAAGCATTTTCTGAAATTTCTGGATTTAATATTAATTTGAAAATATTCCAGTTAATCATTGGGTGCATCCGGTGCAGTGCACCCAGAGTTGTGCTAGTGGTTGACAGCGGGGCCAGTCAACACCTAGCCAGCAGTTGACTGGTCAGTTTAACTAGTCAAGGAAGTCTAGTGGGACCCGCATGTCATTGTCTCTGACTCTAGTAGGTTAGGTAACTTTGTTTAATTAACAGCGGGTCCCATCTGTCATTGAGTTAGTAGTCTAACTAATGTAGACAAAAAGTTAATTACTCTAATTAGTGGGAGGGATTAAACTAATGGGGAGTTAGCACCCCCAAATTAAGCGGGGCCGGCCCGAGCAGGCAACGACCAGGCGGCCAGAGGGGAACCACGCACGCACACGCGCGGGCGGAGGAACCCAGCTCGGCCGACGACGAGCAGTGGCGGGGGCGCCAGCAGGTGGATGCCGGCACGGGAAGCGGCCGCCGGCGCGGCCCCGGCTCGGCCAGGCGCGGCCAAGCGGGCGGCGCAGGCAGGGCGGCTAGCGGCGGGCTCGGTGGCACGTAGCTTCGAGGCCACGGCGGGCGCGCAGCTAGGGAGCGGTGTGCTGCGGCATGGGAGAGGTGGCGGCGGTAGCAAATGACCAAAAGCAGCAGTGCTAGCAGGCAGCTACTGAAGTAGACAGCAGCGGCAGCGGGAGGGGGGCCAAGGGCAGCGGGCGGTCGGGCTGCAGGGCAGCGACTGGCGTGGTTGAGGGGAGCAGGGCGCGCAGGTGTGTTTGGGTCGCGTACGGGGCGCAGTAACTAGCGACGGCGGGGAGCACAGCGGGCGCGGGCGGAGGCGACCGCGGACAAGAGCGGGCGGGCACGACAGTGGTGGCTGCTACGGGATGGAAAGAAGGGAGGAAAGTAGGGGACATCGAGCTCACAGGGGCTCGGGAGCGACTCGGGGAGGCGGCGAAGCAGAGGAGCGCGTGCGAGGAAGGATGACGATGCTAGCGAGCTGCGGGGCAGTCCGGCTCGTCCTGGTGCTCGGGAAGGACGAGGACGAGGGCGCCGGTCCTCCTGGAAGCCTTGGCGCGGCTCGGGGAGGAGGGTGGCCGCGGTGATTCCAGAGCCACGGCGACCGCGACGCTCGGCTCTGATCCAGATCGAGAGAGAGGCGAGCGAGGGAGGAAAGGAGAGGGGGCAAGTGTTCTAGGGTTTGGCAGTGGACTCGCGAGGATGCTCTTATCCAACTACACGACCGCGGGATGGTCGACATGGCGACATCCGCAGCGTGGACGGGCGTGCAGAGTCCACGCCATGGCCTCTATTCCCTCCATACAGAGGTTGAAGGAAAAGGCCCTGGTAGTGGGCTGGGCCGTTTATTGTAGTAGGTAGAGCCCATTAGCCCAGTAGCTAGTTTGCCTTTTCCTTTTTCTTTTCTGGAAATCAAAAAGATACTGCTTGTCAATTATTCCGAGCACCAAATGACTCTTGTAAAATGTGACACATGCCACAATAAATACTTTGAAATATTGTGAAGTTGCAAAAAATTGTTTTGAGCATTTGGAAATGTTTACACACTTTTAGAAATTGAAAAGGCCAATTTAATTGTTGCTGGACCACTCAATTAATTTCCAGAAGCATTTTTGGAATCCAACGGAGGTAGGTTTCATCATGACAAATACTTAGAGAATATTTGCCACATTGTGAACTATTTTTCTGGCTCATTTGAAGATGCAAATAATTAACTTGCAATTTGAATTGAAATGGTCCCATTTTTTTGGCAAGTGGCATTTTGGCTTAGGAAAGCATGACGACAAGGCATCATTAGGGAGGGGATTACTGTAGCAAGATTCTCGGGGCGTTACACGTGCCAAAGGTGACACCCGCGGAGGCGCCGCTGGCAAGCCCAAGCCGGCACAAGACAACAGTTGCCACAATTGTGGCCGGTTTGGCCATTGGGCCAATGAGTGTCGGCAACCACGACAAGGCCAGGCTCACGTCGCACAGGCGAAGGAGGAAGAGACGGCTTTGTTCATGGCGCGTGCAAGCATTGAGCTATCCTCAGCGACAGCAGTCGCAAAAGCTCTCATCCACCTCGACGAGCCAAAAGCGCACGCTCTTCTCGACGATGGCTCCGGGAAGGACAAGACTACGGGATGGTGCCTCGACACCGGCGCCACCCACCACATGGCCGGTCGAAGGGAATTCTTCGCCGAGCTCGACTCAGATGCGCGAGGCTCCGTCAAGTTTGGGGATGCCTCCACTGTGGAAATTAAGGGCGTTGGCTCCGTCATCTTCACCACCAAGATGGGAGAGCACCGGCTGCTCAATGGTGTCTACTACATCCCCGTGCTGAGGAGCTCCATCATCAGCTTGGGACAGCTGGATGAGAACGGCTCACGCGTGTTGATTGAGCATGGGGTCCTACGCATCTGGGATCGCCAGGGTCGCCTTCTCGCCAAAGTACCCAGAGGTGGAAATCGACTTTATGTCCTTGATGTGCAAGTGGCACAACCAGTGTGTCTTGCTGTCCGTTGGGATGACGAGGCGTGGCAATGGCATGAGCGCTTTGGGCACCTTCATTTTGAGGCCCCGAAGCGTCTAAGTGCCAAGGAGATGGTACGAGGCCTGCCATGCCTCAACCATGTGGAGCAGTTCTGCGACATCTGCGTACTGACGAAGCAGAGACGACTCCCCTTTCCTCAACAGGCGAGTTTTCGGGCCAAGGAGAAGCTGGAGCTCGTGCACGGAGACTTGTGCAGCCCGGTGACGCCAGCCACACCAGGAGGTCGACGCTACTTCCTACTGCTCGTCGACGATCTCTCTCGCTACATGTGGGCGATGATTCTCGGCAGCAAGGGAGAGGCGGCGGACGCCATCAGGCGCGCGCAGGTTGGTGTGGAGGCGGAGAGCGGCCGCAAATTGCGCGTGTTGCACACTGACAACAGCGGCAAATTCACGACAACTGAATTCGCATCGTACTGCGCCGATGAGGGCATCCAGCGCCACTACTCCGCGCCATATAGCCCGCAGCAAAACGGAGTCGTCGAGCGGCGCAACCAGACGGTTGTGGGGATGGCTCGGGCTCTCCTCAAGCAAAGAGGGATGCCGGCTGTTTTCTGGGGAGAGGCGGTGCTGACGGCCGTCTACATCCTCAACCGCTCGCCTACTAAGGCACTCGACGGCTGGACACCGTATGAGGCCTAGCATGGGCGGAAGCCGGCGGTCTCCCATTTGCGGGTCTTTGGCTGTCTTGCGTTCGCCAAGGAGCTCGGCCACATCGGCAAGCTCGACGATAGGAGCACTCCGGGAGTCTTCATCGACTACGCGGAGGGCTCAAAGGCCTACCGCATCCTCGACCCAAAGACACAACGTGTGCGCACGGCGCGAGACGTCGTGTTCAACAAAGGGTGAGGGTGGCAATGGGACAAGGCGGTGGATGACGGCTCGACACCGATGTATGATGACTTCATTGTCGAGTACGCCCACTTCAAGGAAGCCGGGGGAGCAAGCAGCTCCTCTTCGCCGGGAACGTCTACCCCGGCCCCCAAAACTACATCGATTCCGGTGCCGGCTACGCCGATGGCACCACAACCGGCGACGCCGCATACTCCAGCCCCGGCAGTCACCACTCCGGGTTCGTCTTCATCAGCACCAGCTCACGCAGAGCACAACCCGATGAAGTTCGCTTCCCCGCTCACTCACGACGAGGAGCAGGTCGACGCGTATTATGGAGGCGAACAACTGCGGTATTGCATGATGGATGATCTACTCGGCGACCAGCCGATGCCGGGACTGATGCCACATGACCTGGAGGCGCAGCTACAACTCACGTGTGAGGACGGCGAACCACGGTCCTTTGCAGAGGCCGAGAGAGATGCGGCATGGCGCGCCGCGATGCAGTTGGAGATGGATGCGGTCGAGCAAAACCGCACCTGGGAGCTCGCTGACCTCCCTCGTGGTCACCATGCAATCACCCTTAAGTGGGTGTTCAAGCTGAAGAGGGATGGAGTCGGCGCCATCATCAAGCACAAGGCCCGCCTGGTGGCCCGAGGCTTCTTGCAGTAGGAAGGAGTCGACTTCGACGACGTCTTTGCTCCTGTGGCACGGATGGAGTCCGTGTGACTTCTCCTTGCGCTGGCTGCCCAGGAGGGCTGGCGTGTCCATCACATGGATGTCAAGTCAGCATTCCTCAACGGCGACTTGAAGGAGGAAGTCTACGTGCATCAACCAGCGGGATTTGCGATTCCCGGCCAGGAGGGGAAGGTACTTCGCCCGCGCAAGGCTCTATATGGCCTACGGCAGGCACCTAGGGCGTGGAACGCCAAGCTGGACTCCATGCTAAAGAAGATGGGCTTCGAGCAAAGCCCGCGTGAGGCTGCCGTCTACCGACGGGGCAGTGGAGGAAATGCCCTGCTGGTGGGTGTCTATGTTGACGACTTGGTGATCACCGGCATCAAAGATGTAGAGGTGGCGGCGTTCAAGGAAGACATGAAGGCCACCTTCCAGATGAGTGATCTGGGCTCCTCTCCTTCTATCTAGGGATTGAGGTGCACCAGGACCACTCCGGGATCGCGCTTCGACAGTCCGCCTATGCCAAGCGCATCATTGAGCTAGCTGGGCTCACCGACTGCCACGCAGCTCTCACTCCGTTGGAGGAGAGGCTAAAACTGAGCCGCGACAGCACGACGAAGGAAGTGGATGCTACGCAGTACCGACGCCTTGTGGGGAGCCTTCGCTACCACACACGGCCGGACTTGGCATTCTCCGTCGGCTATGTCAGTCGGTTCATGGAGCGACCGACGTCGGAACACCAGCAGGCAGTGAAGAGGATCGTCCGCTACATAGCAGGGACCCTCGACCACGGCCTCCACTACCCTAGGTGTCCGGGGGCGGCACACTTCGTCGGGTACAACGACAGCGACCACGCCGGCGACATCGACACCAACAAGAGCACGAGCGGGATCCTCTTCTTCCTCGGCAAGTGTCTCGTGAGCTGGCAATCAATCAAGCAGCAGGTGGTGGCCCTGTCCAGCTGTGAGGCTGAGTACATAGCGGCCTCCACCGCCTGCACTCAGGCGCTCTGGCTCGCTCGACTGCTTGGTGATCTTCTCGTTCAAGACACCAGAACGGTGCAGCTCCTGGTGGACAGCAAGTCCGCCCTAGCCCTGGCAAAGAACCACGTGTTCCACGAACGGAGCAAGCACATCCGACTGAGGTATCACTTCATCCGCAGCTGTGTGGAAGAAGGGAGCATCGAGGCGAGCTACATCAACACCATGGATCAGCTTGCAGACCTGCTCATCAAGCCTCTTGGGAGGGTCAAGTTCCTCGAACTTTGCTCCAGGATTGGGATGATTCAACTCTCCCACAAGATGATGTACAAGACTTAGGGGGAGAATGATGGATAAGTCTGTGTACTAGGGTCATTGTGGGGCTGCAGCACATGGTCCTTGTGGCAGTTAGGATAGAGTTCCTGACCATCAAGGACTGTCAGTTAGGATATCATCTTAGACTGGCATCTTAGACTAGCATCTTGGACTGGCATCTTAGCAGCATCTCATCATATGCTTGGCTGGCTAGCAGCCTATAAGTATGTAACCCCAACCCCTCAGGTTGGCTATGGCATTGTGTGAGAAATAAACCAACGAAAATTGTCCCAACTCTCCTAGTGTCATCCATAATATCAATGCTCAGGTTCAAAGGTCTAACAAATTGCCCCTGTTCATTCAGTTTTGCTTGCATGATGGGAGGGGAAAAAAGCTAAAAAAGTGTTTCATTTACATTATGTATTAAATGCAGATGGCTGGCAGTAATCTTAATGAGGTCCCTGATGAGTTTCATGGTTGTGATGGTGGCCCTCCATACCGCACACAGAAAAAAACTGAAAGAGTCCCTATTTCTATTGAGGGTGTGGGCGAGTCGCCGGAATTGGGAGCTGCACCTGTCCAGGATGACAAGGTGTGAATTTTCCTGTTGCGGTATGTATGCGGGCGACTTTCGAGGGGGTTGTGGTATGTATGCGGGCGACTAGGTTGGCGGGTTAGGCGACCTATCTGCCATGGGTGGGCGAGTTTTGCTTTCTGAAGGGTCTTAGGCGACTTCCGAGGGGTGTGTGGGGTGTGTGCGGTCTACTAGGTCTGCGGGTTAGGTGACCTAGCACCCGGGTGGTGGGCGAGTTCATTTCGACCGGCTTAGGCGATTTTTCAAGGGATGTGGTGTGTGTGTGTGTAGGCGAGTAGGTTGG
>NC_041388.1:117884718-117896123 GCF_002162155.2 Triticum dicoccoides | reverse complement strand
CTAGGCTGCCGAGGTAGGCGATGTGGGCCCCACCTCTGGTGTTAAGCGACTTTGCATGGGTGGTCGAGGGTTTTTAGGAAACTTGGTTTGACCGGTGAGGCGACGCTAGGCTGCCTAGGTAGGCGAGGTGTGCCCCACCTCTCGTGTTAGGAGATTTTGGGTTTGGGTGCCCGAGGGTTTTTAGGCAACTTGGTTCGACCGGTGTGGCGACGCTAGGCTACCTAGGTAGGCGAGGTGCACCCCACCTCTCGTGTTAGGAGATTTTGGGTTTGGGTGCCCGAGGGTTTTTAGGCGACACTAGGCCACCTATGTAGGCGAGGTGCGCCCCACCTCTCATGTTAGTCGACTTTGGGTTGGTGGTTAAGGGTTTTTAGGCGACTTGGTTCGACCGGTGAGGCGACGCTAGGCCGCCTAGGTAGACGAGGTGCGCCCACCTCTCGTGTTAGGCGACTTTGGGTGGGTGATCGAGGGTTTTTAGGTGACTTGGTTCGACCAGTGAGGCGATACTAAGCTGCCTAGGTAGGTGAGGTGCCCCCCTTCCTGTGTTAGGCGACTTTGGGTTGGGTGGTTGAGGGTTTTTAAGTGACTTGGTTCGACCGGTAAGGCGACACTAGCCGCCTAGGGAGGCGAGGTTCGCCCCCCTCCCGTGTTAGGCAATTTTTGGTTGGGTGATCGATTTGTATTAGGCTCGGATAAGAAAAAAAATGATAAAGCAGAAAAGAAAAAATGCGAAAAAAGAAAATAAAAGATGGGATAGGGGTGCCCTTGCCTGTTATCCTGCTTTGTGCACTTGATTTCGTGGAGTTTCCAATCTGCATTCTGCACACTTGACTTGTTGTAGTGCCTCTCCCAGGTTATTTTAATGCCCTTCATGATTTTGTTTGCATTTTCTACTAATGCCTTGTCCTTGAACGTCCTTGCCGAGTCCAGTACCTCGAATGCTTGTCCTTGATGTTCAGCACCATTAGCCAATAATGCCCTATCTCCTTTGGATCTCCTTGTCCAGAATCTCGAGTGTCGGAAATGATACCTGGTTGATGAGAGAGTGGGTGAGATAGGGCAAAAAAATAAAAAGGATAGAGGGAAGCATAAAGAAAACTGCATTGTCATTTTCTTTCTTATTGATTCACATCTGCTTAGCCTCCTGGTTTTGTTGTCAAAATGTTTTTCTATGTCGTTCCTTGTGAAACTATTGTTCTGGAAGAATGTCTAGCAACGCATGGTGATGTAAAAAAAGAGAAGTGGTAACAGATTAGTTGTTGTGCTTTTAGGATAAAAAACAAAAAGAAGATCAAAAAGGGGATAAGGGGGAAAATGCTTACAGCTACTCGTAGTGGCATTAATCTCTTCTTTGGCCTCAGCCCTGCTTCAAGGTCGAGAGGTGGGGCTTATGATATTGGGGCGACATCAAGTATTGTGATTTTGTCACTGCCCGGAGGGGTGTTGGTGAAAAAATAAAAAAAGAGGTGCCCTTGCCTTGCCTGCATTTGATAAAATAAAAAAATGAGTTAGAAGAAATTGTTGTTGAAAAACCCTTGCCGACTACTAGAGGCAAAACCTTGCCTACACAAAAAACACTATAAAGAAAATTTGGGATACATATGGGATCCGCTTTAGTTTTGGGATCGCGCCCTACGACCGCACAGAATTTTTGTGCAACAAGTAGTGATTGGTTACTACCAAAATGTCTACCTGAGATTTATATAAATATTAAAGAAGGCTACCTGCAGCTTCATCAGTTCATGTTTTCCTCTAAGAGTACAACTTATTAGTTTTCATTATAGAAGTTCACTGTATATAATCAATCACATTGTTGCTTCTGGATGTACAGTCACACTGATGTGTACAATCAAATTACTGATATACTTTCATGATTTCATTTCAGTATGAACGACGAAGTGCTTGCTTGAGAAAAATGTAGGCATCATTTGCCTTACAGAAAGATAAGATGTGTTGCAGCTACTTGGTAAACCTAACAGTTCATCTGTTGTTGCTAATTGCAGTAATCAGTATCATTACAAAGATAACCAGATAACAGACCAAAATGTCATCGTAATGCACTGAGAACATTCCTATCAACTCTCACATGTATAAGTTTGTTCAGTTTCAAAACGTAATGCAGTTGCCGACGAAAATCATGCAAGGGGATAAGAAAATAAAAAAAACCGTGCACGTTTGCTGGCTGCAACGGAGATGGACATCACTGGCTAAACAACCACATCAATTCCCTTCCATGTTCCTGAAACTGTGTTTCAGGCGATCAAACGAGACCTACAGCGAGCCCGGCGTGAGTGGCTAGCTGTTCAAATCAATGTCGAAAACAAAAAAAAAATCCTGGGCGCATCTGAGCCTTTCTTCGCCTGATTCTCCGCCTCGCTCGAGCGGGCAGGCGGCGGCGTGAAACCGAAATATTGTCAAAACTAGCCTAATTCTGGAGGAAACAAAATGCTAAAAGTGCCCTCTCTGCATGTGAAAGCAAGCTTGCCTACTCAAAAATGCCTTCCTATATACAAACTTGCCTACTGCTTGTACCCCAGGACTAAAAATGTATACAAAGAGAACTTGCTTACTGGGCGACTAAAGCAATAGTACTACAGTATTGCCTACTGAAACATAGATGTATTGCCTACTGAACCACGCATGCGCTGCCGAAAAATTGCCTACTGAAAAAATTGTTCATGTTGAGCGCCTCTCCTTCCTCATCTCACCCGCGCTGCCCCCTCCCTCTCCTCGCTTGTGCCTCGTCACCTGGCCCTCGCACGCACTCGGGCGAGCCCCCGCTGCTCCCACCTCTAGCAGGACCCCTCGCCCGACCCTCGCCTCCTTCCCGGGAGCCTCTCCGTTTTGATCTACCCTTGATTCCCCTTGCGATCGTTGATAACGACGAGGCCGTCGGTGACGAACCCCAGCAGCCATGAGATGTGTGAGCGAGGGGGGAAACGTGGGATGAACTCACCTAGGTCATCGAAGCAAGCGGGATCTTGCTCTCCGGGTGCTCGTCGCTGCCTCACGCTGAACCACCATCTCCACCCCCCTCCCCCGTCGCCGCTGCCTTCTCCTCCTTGTACGGCACGTGCGCGCCGCCCTCGCCCCGTCGAACTGCTACGGGATCCTTCGCCAGGCCGTCACCGCGCTCGTTGAATTAGACTCACCGCCGGCTCTGTCGTCTCCCACGCTCGCGGCGAAGCTAGGGATTTCATGCGGGATTTGGCTCGTCGCCGGGAGAGGGTGTGAGATGGGGAACGGGGAAATGGCAGGATAGATGAAGCAGCGCATCTCCCAAAATTTTGAAGCGACCCGACAAAAAACCATCACCCACCTGGCCGGTCCACTAGCCACGTGTCCGTGCGGGGAGCGTGAGATCGACGGTCGTGGTGCGGCCGCTGCATCGCGTCACCAGACAACAATTGGTTTTTTTAAGTTAACACAAACTCTGGGGTGCGAGCGAAGAACTCGTCCTCACCAGTCTGCCTGCTCACTAATCTCATGGCCTAGCTTGATGAACTGAATGAAAAAAGAGACACGTCAGTTTACCCAGGTTTGGGCCACCTCGCAGTGTAAAACCATACTCCTGCTTTGTAGTGGATTGGACTCGAGGGGCTGAGGATGAACTAGTACAGTGGGAGAACAATCTCAGGAGGAGAGGTGTTCTTGTGCTTGATGAGCTGGTGAGTGTGAGGATGGTCTGAATGATCTCCCATTCTACGGTGGTGGCTAGGTCCTATTTATAGTGGCTTTGGTCCTCTTCTCAAATGTAGGCGGGAAGGTATCCTACATTGGCCAAATTTGAAGGGGGCAGCTAGTACATGCTATCCTGAAAAAAGTAGTCTTCTGGTGGTCTTGGTGTTGTTGCACTAGAATGAAAACCTTTGGCTGATTCCTCAGGACTCCGCGCCTGCGCTTGCCTCCTTAGCACCAAAAAGGAAACTGGTACACTGCGCCCGCTGGTGCCCGCCTGGCCTTGGTCGTCATGGCTCACGTCATCTGAACCTTACGAGGTGAGCCTTGCATAGGAGCCAGCCTGAGGAGGCCGCCCCTTGTGGAGGTCTTGATGTCGTCCGCCCCGAGAGGGTCTTTAGTTGTTAATGTCGAAGCTGGGTGGTACCAGGCCGTTGATGGAGCCACGCCGTGGGCCGCAGGCAGGCAAGTCTGGGTACCCCCATTCCCAGAACGCCAACAGTAGCCCCCGGGCCCAAGGCACGCTCGAACTTGGCTTCGAGGCGAAGCAAAGGGCAAGTGCGGAGCGCCGCGGGCCCTAACCGCCTACGGCCTCGGTCGGCACGTGGCGATTGATGGGACGTGGGCGTCTCCACTTCCCCACGTTGCCTCGGCAACCGTTTGACTTGACGAGACTCTGCTGCATGCTGAAAAAAGCCATCATTGCGCGGGGTCATGGAGGCCGGCGGTTGGCCTCCCTCCGGCTATAAATGAGGAGTGGGGAGGAGCCCCCTTCGCTCATCTTTATTTTCTCACTGCCTGCTCCTTCTTCTTCCTCTTTGCCTTGCCGTCTCGCGGTAGTTCTCATGGCGCCGACGAGGAAGTTCTCCGCCACCGAGAAGGGGAAGGCCCCCAAGGAGGGACCTGGCTCGCCGCCGCCCAAGAGGGGGCGAGGCCGCCCCCGCAAGCACGCTGCGACCCCTGCGTTGGCTCCTCAGGGGCGCGGGCGCACTCCTTCGGGGGACAGCATTGCTTTGGGCGGTCGCAGCGAAGCTTCTTCTCGAGGCAGGAGCTGCCATGGGCGAGACAGCCCCTGCGACGAGGGGAGGCATGCCATGGTTGCCTGGCCTCCCCGGCCGCGCTTCCACTCGGCAGAGGTGCTCCCGTAGTTCATTGTGTCGTCGGAGAGGCTGGCCGACACCTGGCTCCCGCTCCTGGGCTTCTTTGCGGGTGAGCTGCCGGCCGCGGGGCTCGACGGCCTCTGACTTCAGGCTGACGGCTGCTGCAGCAAGGCTTCATGGGTTGGGGTGGAAGTTAGCACCACCGGGAACGTGTCCTTTGATACGTCTCCAATGTATCTATAATTTTTGATTGTTCCATGCTATTATATTATCAATCTTGGATGTTTTATATGCTATCACTACTGCAGGATCCTGCTAACGCGACACTATGATCAGAGAACCTTCGAGAAACTGTGTGTGATGCAATAATCGCAAACAGTGCTGTATGAAAACCATCAAAAAAGGTGCAAAACGTTTGCGATGGAGGATGCATCAAACACGGTTCAGATTTTAGTTGCGTGTGCGATGCAGAGCATACAGTTCAATTCAATCAACCATTTGCGATGAGGAGGAACAAAAGAAACAGGCAGACAGATGAAGGTGTGTGCAATGTACAACATACGGTTCACTCGGATGAATTGTTTGTGATTAGGCAACACAAAAGAAACGGTCAGCTAGATCAAAGGTGTGTGCGATATACGGAATGCGGTTCACTCGCATAAAATGTTTGCGTTGAGACATGAGAACAGAAATGGTTCAAATGAACAAGATGTGTGTGATACGAGGCAAACAGGTCTGTAATCAGAAACGTGTGCGAAGACTGATAAGAACACAGACGATTACTGCTAACAAGCCGTGTGTGTTGTGAGCAAACAATTGTTGGTATACAATTGTGAGTGATTGATGAAAACATCACCGATGGGTTCCATTGTTTAGTCCGTGTGCGATGTGATTTTCTTTGTCCGCACACCATCTACGCTCTGTCTAGAGAGCATCAACATATATACTTAAAAAGACAGCATTGCATAACCAAATTAAGCATACAATTACACAAGTGACTACACACATAACATTTGCACACACCAAAGTGAGCAATTACATGCATAGTAAAGTAGGAGAAATGAGGATCTAATCATCTACTTATTGTTGCGATGACGCTTGCCATTGCTCTGCTTTCGGCTGGATCCCTAGCCGTTTTGGGGAAGGAGGCACTTCCTCATGTCAACAATCTGCCTGTACATGTCGTAGCTCGTGTATGCCTCCTTGGCTGCGTACATGACGTGAGCTTTCTCGAGTTTCTCCATCCAGGCCGAGTGCCAGGCATGCTTGTCCTTGTTGCATGAATCCTTCATGTCTTTGTAGTAGGGGTCGATGATGGCCTCGACGAGGTGAACCAGTGAGTCCTTCTCATGCTCCTTGCTGCCCCAGATCTTGTATTGGCCCTGGATGTCGACAAGATTCTGGCAGGCGATGCCCGAACTCTCGAGCGCCTTTACATCATTGGCGATGTCCACTGTAGAGAACATGTAGTGGGGGCTATTGACAAACCTGGCGAAACGCTCGCAAGGCCTTGTGGCCAGGTAGTAGTGGTAGACCCTCTGTTGGAAAAGGCAGTGCCTAGGAGGCGCTTAGGCACGCCTAGGCGCTAGGCAATGGCCAAATGCCTCGCCTAGGGCATAAATGGAGATCTAGGCAAGGCAATCAAGGAATTGACTACCCAAGCATGAAATCATGCCACATACTGCACTGATATGCCAAACGGGTTATATTCCAATGGCATTAGATGGTAATTAACTTATTTATATGCCCTAAACTAATATCAAAACCCATATAATAATCACAAATACACTATTAGTAAAAACTATATTGCCGCCTACGCTGCACCTAGGGCGCTTAGGCACCGCCTAGGCACTAGGCGAAGGCCAACCGCCTCGCTTACGCCTACCGCTTTTTCCAGCCCTGGGTAGACGAGGACGTGGTGGCGCACGCACATCTGGGCGACGACGATGTTGGGACGAGACCCGACACGAGCGCGGGTGTACTCAAGGTCGAACCCGACCACCTTGTACTTCTCCTCGGCAAGCAACAACTCCATGATGTGGATGGAGTGCTCCACCCAGACCAGATGGTTGGTGTACACCACCGAGAGGTCCATGAACCTTCTGTGGATGTCCACCACGGCACGCATGGTGAACTGCTGCTCGTCGTCGACATCCGCTCGGAGCGCCATTGGAGCCGCGTAGGATACCCTCTAAGAATTTCTCGTGGTGGGTGTGCTTCTTGCAATGGTGGGGCGCGATCGAAAGGTTGAAGAGACACAAGGGTAGGTTAAATGACCGCTATAATAAATGGGGGCCGGCCGGCCTGTAATCGTCATTTCTTGTCACGGCGTTCATAGCGGAGGATTCCAGAATCCATTGCATGCTTGAAAACACCGCACCCCAGGCGTGGGCTCGAAGAGGCGCCAAATGTATCGTCAGTGAGCCTGTTCCCGCGCTACCCCGCTGTTTACCGCCCAAGCTTCCCACCCGGCTAGTTTGGCCACACGTCGGCTAGAAGAGGGACAAATCGTGGGCGTTTATTGGCAAAAAGCTTTGTAAAAACAAAGTGTGTGGAATGACTTCGGTCATAAGTTTACCCTTGGGTGATGAGGTCAAAGTTACACAGAAGGGTGATGATGGACACTCGAGTGCGATAATTAATTCTGCGCTCTACAGTGCGCACGGTGGAAGAAACCAACTGTGTGCAATAATGTCGAGGATCGCAACCGAATTAGCTATACAGATCGTGTGCTGTGAGATCGACAAGGTAAACTGATTCAAGAATGGTTAATAAAATCTAAGACCATTGCATATTAAGGTCAAAATAGTGCTACCAATATACTAGTATCATATGATGCCATTTCAATGATTGTACCACAAAAGATCGAAATGTTACAAGGTTCAAATTCCAGAGTTATATGGCTCAATTTCGAAGATTACAAGGTTCAAACTGATATTAGAAATGAAATTCAGCTCATCAGCTGCAAACGCTCGCGCTAATGCGCTGAACATGGATATCAGAGAGGTTCAAACTAATATCACCTCTTCTACGTTTGGCTTCGAAACCTCACAATTTTGGCAAAGGGGTCAGCCACTTATAAGTCATGTATGGGGTTGACCCGATGACTTCCGATTACTCTGTCATCTGAAGTTCCAAAATGAAATTCAGCATTTTTGGAGCCTACTCCATTTTGCCATAGGCACCGACGCTGATCAACAGACCATTCATTTTTGCGAAATAAATGTAGGGAAAACCTCATTTCCTTCAGCACCCTTGCTCTAAGAACAAAGAACCTGGCGAATATAATGTAACACCCTCGATGCGACTATAGCTCCCACGTGTCGAGGCACGACTTAGAGACATAATCGCATTGAAGGCATATGTCGCAAGTTAGGCAATCTTCACAACATCCCATGTAATATAAATAATAAAGGGGAGATAACATAGTTGGCTTACACTCGCCACGTCAATCAAGTACATAAATAACATTACATCATCCAAACACTCATGGCCCGACTACGGCGCCAAAATAAAAGAGAACCCAACATGCGACAACGGTCCCGTTCACCCCCAACTGGGCACCACTACTGATCATCGGGAAAGGAAACATAGTAACATTGAGAGTCTTCGTAAAACTCCCACTTGAGCTCATACGCGTCTCCTGGAGTGGAATCATCAGGCCCTGCATCTGGTGTAATAGTAATCTGTGAGCCACAGGGACTCAGCAATCTCGCACCCTCGCGATCAAGACTATTTAAGCTTGTAGGTAAGGCAAGGTAAAATATAGGTGGAGCTACAGCAAGCGACTAGCAAGTATGGTGGCTAACTTATCCGCAAAAGAGAGCAAGAAGAGGAGGCAAAGCGCGAGCGAGAAACTAGAGAGCAACCTGCGCAAACATTACTCCAACACCGTGTCCACTTCCTGGACTCTGCCGAGAAGAGGCCATCACGATAACACACTCAGTTGATTCATTTTAATTAAGTTAAGGTTCAAGTTATCTACAACCGAACATTAACAAATTCCCATCTGCCCATAACCGCAGGCACGACTTTCAAAAGTTCAATCCCTGCAGGGGAGTCCCAACTTAGCCCATGACAAGCTCTCACGGTCAACGAAGGAATAGACCTCCTCCCAAGATGTTCCGATCAGACTCGGTATCTCGGTAATTCAAGACGCTTCGACAGGTTAAAACAAGACCAGCAACACCGCCCGAGTGCCAACAAATCCCGATAGGAGCTGCAAATATCTCTTTCGCAGGGCACACTCAGATGAGCCAGACGTCGGGTAGGCCAGCCCAGAGTTTCCCCTGGTAGCCCCGGACATCGCTCGGTGGGACCAACACTCAGAGGAGCACTGGCCGGGGGGGGGGGGTTAAAATAAGATGACCCTTGAGTCTGCAGAACCCAAGGGAAAGAAAAGGCTAGGTGGCAAATGGTAAGACCAATGTTGGGCATTGCTGGAAAAGCTTTAATCAAGGCGAACTATCAAGGAGTTCCCATTATAACCCAACCGCGTAAGGAACGCAAAATCCGGGAACATAACACCGATATGACGGAAACTAGGGCGGCAAGAGTGGAACAAAACACTAGGCGAGAGGCTGAGCCTTCCACCCTTTACCAAGTATATAGATGCATTAAGATAACATAGCAATATAATGATATCCCAAACAAGTAAATAAATGTTCCAATAAGGAACGGCCTCCAATCTTCACCTGCAACTAGCAACGCTATAAGAGGGGCTGAGCAAAGCGGTAACATAGCCAATCAACGGTTTGCTAGGACATGGTGGGTTAGAGGTTTGACATGGCAATTTGGGAGGCTTGAAAGCAAGTGGTAGGCATCGTAGCAATGGCATAGCAAAAGAGCGAGCAAACTAGCATAGCAAAGATAGTAGTGATTTCGAGGGTATGATCATCTTGCCTGCACAGTTGTCAGAGTTGACTGGATCCTCGAAAGCAAACTCAACGGGCTCCTTGTTAGCGAACTCGTCTCCCGGCTCTACCCAAAAAAGACAAATAAGCAACAAGGACACAATCAACCACGTGCAAACTCAAACAACACAATGCAAAGATGATATGCTATGCGGGATGCGATGCGGGATGCAAAATGCAAGATATGACAGGAAATGCATGAACCTGGCCTCAACATGCAAATCCAAGTGTGCCACTGGAAAGATGAGATGAAATCGCTTGAAAACAATATAAATAACGCTGGAATCGGAGTTACGGTTTGGAAATGGCAAGCGATTCAAAAATGACACCGGTCTGCGATTTACAGCAAGTAGGCATCTAAATGCAAAGAAATAAACATGCTACAACACTCAAACATGACAACAAAATACATGGCAGGGATGCACACAAGATTCTTAACAAAAGTCTAGCACTGAGCTACGGCCAATTCATCCATTAACAGGTTCAAACAAGCATGGCAAAAATGCATATGACAAACATATCTCAGACTTAGTGAAATCAACACTTGTCTGGAATTTCAGATCAGGTAGCCCTCTTCGGAGCAACAAAACTACATGCTACAGGACCTGAACATGGCAAAGTAAAGCATGGCATGGAGCTACTCAAAGATCTTAACAAAAGTCCCTTAGTGACCTTGAGCCAAAAGGGATCAGAAAATACAATTGCAAGCCTGTGAACATAGCAAAAACATAATCAGTTTTCAGACTTGGTGAAAACTGACACATGCTGAAATATAACTCAAATAGGCATGTTTACGAGCTCGATGCACTCACTACGGTGCAAGTCATGGCAAGACAAGCATATATCCATCAAGAAGGCACAAAATGCAAGCTAGACATGGCAAGAACAATAGCATAGCATGCACGGATCAACTACAATATCACCGGCAAAATTGCAAACAAGTTTACAATTTGCCCAGATTCACAAAGTAGCAAAAGTAGAGCTCGATTGACTCAAGCTAGGGTGCTCCATAATTGCAAACAAAGACATGGATAGATAGAGCACTACAAGATTAACAGAACTCCCTTACTGATCATCCTCAAAAGAGGCACGGATCACTAGGAAACAACAAGAACATATGGCATCATGAGATAAACAGCTCCAGGACTTAGTGAAATTGCTAAGTCCCCGAAAACAGAATTAACAAGTGCACCACTTTGCAAGCTTGCACTAGACACCGCACACATCCTAAAAATACATGGGTTGCACCTCTGGAAAGATGACAAAACCCTTAACAAAACGTATGTAAAACTCACGGGCATATAATGCACACAATAATCATGGCAAAAATGACAAAAGTGCTAAACGGAGTAGCAGATCTGACAATTAACTCAAGTAGCCCTCTTATAACAGCATTTCGGGCATCGAGATGAGCTCATATGAAAATGATGCAATGGAATAAAATGATTTACTCTCTGAGATGAACATTTTGATATGCTATATGCATGAATCGGAGCTACGGATGCAAAGTTACGGAGCCACGAACATGTGCACATGGACTGAAATTTCAAGGACTTTGGAAAAAACAATCTCCCAGATCTGGATCTAGGGTTTCATGGCACGCAACCCGAGGCGGCCGGATCTCCGCCGGAGTTCGTCGCCGGAGGTGACCGGAGCGGGAGGAGGAGGCCGGGACGGCGGAGAGGAGGCGAGGCCGAGGCGCGACCGGGGTGGC
>NC_041388.1:117874857-117884313 GCF_002162155.2 Triticum dicoccoides | reverse complement strand
AGGGCCTCCCGCGGGCCGGGCGGGCCGCGGCGGCTGGGGCGCTGCCGGCGCCATGTGTTGCCCTTCCAGTGGCCGCGGGCGGCGGCGCGGCGTGTCCGGTGCCGGCGGATAATGTCCGGCGCGCGCGATGTGTGGATTTAGGGTTTCGGGGAGAGGGGATCCGGGATATTTCGAGGGGGACCTATTTATAGGCATAGAGGGAGCTAGGGGAGTCCAAATGGGGTGCGGTTTTCGGCCACGCGATCGTGATCGAACGCTCTAGATGATGGAGCAGAGTTAGGTGGGTTTTTGGGCCAAATTGGAGGGGTGTTGGGTTGCAACACACACGAAGCCTTTTCGGTCCCTCGGTTAACCGTTGGAGTATCAAACGAAGTCCAAATGATACGAAACTTGACAGGCGGTCTACCGGTAGTAAACCAAGGCCGCTTGGCAAGTCTCGGTCCAATCCAGAAATGTTTAATCCCCACACACGAAAGAAAGCTAGAAATGGCCACCGGAGGAGAACGAAGCGCCGGAATGCAAAACGGACAACGGGGAAAATGCTCGAATGCATGAGACGAACACGTATGCAAATGCAATGCACATGATGACATGATATGAGATGCATGACAACGACAACATCACACGGAGACAAAAACCCGAACCCGAGGAAATAAATATAACTTAATGCCGGAAACGGCAAGAGTTGGAGTACAAATAGGGAAAGTTACATCCGGGGTGTTACAACACTCCACCACTACGAAAGGATCTCGTCTCAAGATCTAGGACTGAAAGAACGCCGGGTACTCAGAACGGAGGTGATCCTCGCGTTCCCAGGTAGCTTCACGGTCGGAATGGTGTGACCACTTGACTTTGAGAAATTTGATCGACTTGTTGCGAGTCTTGCGTTCAGTCTCTTCAAGAATAGCAACTGGGTGCTCACGATAAGAGAGATCTTCTTAGAGCTCAATGTCCTCGAAGTTGACGGTGCGGTCAGGAGTCTTGAAGCACTTTCTAAGCCGAGAGACATGGAACATGTCATGAACATTTGCAAAATTTGAAGGAAGCTCGAGTTGATAGGCGAGGTCGCCTCTCTTGCTGACAATCTTGAAAGGTCCCACGTATCTAGGGGCAAGCTTCCCTTTGATACCGAAGCGACGAGTACCTTTCATAGGAGAGACACGGAGGTAAACATGATCTCCGATCTCGAAAGCCAAATCACGATGCTTACTATCATAGTAGCTCTTCTGACGGGATTGGGCTGCTTTGAGGTTATCACGAATGACTTTGCACATTTCCTCTGCTTCTGTGATTAAGTCATTACCCAAAAGCTGACGTTCACCAGTTTTAGACCAGTTGAGAGGGGTACGACACTTCCTGCCATACAGAATTTCAAATGGGGCCTTGCCCGAACTTGCTTGAAAACTGTTGTTGTAGGAGAATTCAGCATAAGGAAGACAATCCTCCCACTTCATGCCGAAGGAGATCACACAAGCCCTGAGCATATCTTCAAGAATCTGGTTGACACGCTCGACTTGACCGCTAGTTCGAGGATGGAAAGCTGTGCTGAAGCGGATGTTCGTGCCCATGGCCTTCTGAAAAGAATCCCAAAACTTCAAGGTAAAGATGCTGCCATGGTCTGAAGAGATCACTAGTGGAATACCGTGTAGAGAGACAATACGAGAGGTATAGAGTTCCGCCAATTGAGCTGCAGTGATCGACTCTTTGATAGGCAGAAAGTGAGCCACTTTGGTGAGTTTGTCGATGACAACGAATATAGCATCATTGCCACGCTTGGACTTTGGAAACCCAGTCATGAAGTCCATTTCAATGTGGCCAAACTTCCATTCTGGAATGGCAAGAGGTTGGAGGAGACCAGCTGACCTTTGGTGTTCTGCCTTCACTCTTCTGCAGACATCACATTCATTCACGAATTGAGCAATCTCGCGCTTCATTTGAGTCCACCAATAAGCTTGCTTGAGGTCCTGATACATCTTCGTGCTCCCAGGGTGGATGGAGAGGAGAGAATTGTGAGCCTTGTTCATGATCACTTTACGGAGGTCACCTTTGGGCACAACAATATGATCCTCGAAGAAGAGAGTGTCCTTGTCATCAAGGCGGTAGCACTTGTACTTGGACTGGCTCTTGGCAATCCCAATCTTCACCTTTTTCACCATAGCATCAAGAAGCTGGGCTTGGCGAATCTGGTCTTCCAAGGTAGGAGAGACTTGAAGGTTGGCGAGGAAACCTTGAGGAACAACTTGTAGGTTCAGTTTCCGGAAAGCTTCACAAAGCTCGGGTTGATAAGGCTTGAGAATCAGACTGTTGCGGTAAGCTTTCCTGCTCAAAGCGTCAGCAATCACATTGGCCTTGCCTGGAGTATACTCAATACTCGGATTATACTCTTGAATCATTTCGATCCATTGAGTTTGCCTGAGGTTGAGATTAGGCTGAGTGAAGATGTACTTGAGACTCTTGTGATCAGTGAAAATGTCCACTTTTCTTCCCAATAGAAGATGTCTCCAAGTCAAAAGAGCATGCACAACTGCCGCCAACTCGAGATCATGAGTGGGGTAGTTCTTCTCATTAGGCTTCAACTGGCAAGATGTATAAGCAACAACTTTCTTCTATTGCATCAATATCGCGCCAAGACCTTGGAGATAGGCATCACAAAAGACCTCGTACGGCTTGGATTCATCAGGTGGAGTCAGAACTGGAGCAGTGATCAATTTCTCTTTCAAAGTGTTGAAAGCAATGTCACACTCCAGAGACCAAACGTACTTGACGTGCTTCTGAAGAAGATTTGAGAGAGGCTTCGCGATCTTAGAAAAGTTTTCAACGAATCTTCGACAATAGCTTGCGAGACCGAGGAAGCTACGGAGTTGCTTCACGTTCTGAGGAGGTTCCCAATTCACAATTGCAGAAACCTTCTCAGGATTCACGACAATGCCCTTGGCAGAGATGATATGACCAAGATAAAGAACCTCATCGAGCCAAAACTCACACTTGGAGAACTTGGCGTAGAACTGATGTTCCCTGAGCTTATCAAGAACCAAACACAAGTGCTTGGCATGATCTTCCTTGTTCTTCAAGAAAACCAGAATGTCGTCGAGATAGACCAAAATGAAGTCATTGGTGTAGGCGTTGAAGATGAAGTTCATCATGCGAGAGAACGTCGGAGGAGCGTTGGCGAGACCAAAAGACATGGCAGTGTATTCATATGAACCAAAGCTTGTCCTGAAAGCCGTCTTGGGAATATCTTGCTCACAAATGTGAATCTGGTGATAACCCATGCGGAGATCAAGCTTGGAGAATACTTGGGCACCTTTGAGTTGTTCTAAGAGCTCATTGATGTTGGGAAGTGGATATTTGTTCTTGATGGTCTTCTTGTTCACTGGACGGTAATCAACACAAAGTCGGTCCGTTCCATCCTTATTCTTCACAAAAAGAACACCACAACCCCACGGAGAAGAACTAGGCCGGATGAGACCCATTTTCTCTTGAATATCGAGTTGCTTCTTCAGCTCCTTCAACTCTTCAGGTCCGAGCTTGTAAGGACGTTTGCATACAGGTTCCGTGCCAGGCTCAAGATCAATAACGAATTCGACTGGCCGGTGCGGAGGCATTCCTGGAAGCTCTTCTAGAAAGACGTCTTGATATTCGCAAACGACTGGAATTTGCGAGATAGCATCCAATTCACCCTTCTCATTGAGAGAAAATAGACGGATGGTATCGTCACGAGCGGCAAAGACAATTACATCCTCAGACGAATGAGTCAATTGAATCTGCCTGGCAGCACAATCAAGATGTGCCTTGTGCTTAGAAAGCCAATCCATTCCGAGAATAAGATCAATATCCGAGTTACCAAGAACCACCGGAGAAGAGAGAAACTTGTAATCGCCCAAAGTGATAGAAACATCTGGGGCAATAGCGCTTGCATTCATGAATTTACCCGGAGAAACAACAGATAACTGTCTAGGCAAATCTTGTAAAGGCAACTCATGCTTAGAAACAAATGGCCTCGAGATGAAACAATGCGATGCACCCGTGTCAAAAAGAACTTTTGCAAGAATATCATTAACAGGAAGGTTACCCATGATCACATCTGGTGATTCCTCTGCCTGAGCTGCATTCAGCAAGTTGACCTTGGCGGACTTGGGGTTATGCTTGACCACAGTTGTACTTGCCGATCTGACAGGAGGAGGAGGAGGAGGAAGACGCCTCTGGTTGAAACACTTGTTGGCATAGTGACCCTTCTGTTGGCACTTGTTGCACGTTACCTCTGAAAGCGGACGGTGATACGGAGCACTCGATCTTGGAGCTTGAGATGAAGTCTTGTTCTGAAAGCCAGGGTTGTGTGGGTGGGAAGAACCACTGCTACCTTTGCTCTTCTGCTGATACGGCTGACGGAACGGAGGAGGAGGAAGCCAATACTTCTGCTGCCTGGCCACTTGAGTAGAGGAAGAAGGAGTAACATCTCTGACTCGCTTCTTGGAAGCATCACACCTCAACTGAGCAGCCTCTTGCTAGTGCCATGTTGTAGAACTCATCGTATCTCAAGGGCTCGAAGAGAACAAGAGCGAGCTGGATATCTTCTCTGAGACCACCCCTGAACTGGTATATCATGCTCTTCTCATCAGGGACGTCCTGCTTGGCAAAGCGGGCGAGCTTCTGGAACAACTTGTTGTAGTCATAGACAGACAAAGAGCCTTGCTTCAGATTGCGGAATTCCTCACGCTTGCTTTCAACCACGCTCTGAGGAATATGTTGAGCTCAAAAATCTCGACGGAAATCATCCCAAGTGATAACACGTCCACCTCTGGAGTCCTTGTACTGCTGGAACCATTCTGCAGCTTGATCTTTGAGTTGGAAGGAAGCGAACTTGACAAAGTCCTCAGGCCTGACGTTACTGCACTCGAAATGCTTACACAGATCCACAAGCCAATCGTCAGCATCGGTTGCCTCAACACAATTGCTAAAAGTCTTTGGCCCGTTAGCAAGGAACTGGTTGAGTGTAGCAAAGTGACTCTGGTTGCTGCCTTGATTCCCTTGGTTGCCTTGATTGCGCTCTTGGAGAATTTGCATGATCAACTGTGTGTTTGCATTGGTTGCGGCCATCACAGCTTGCCATGCCTCCGGAGGAGGTGGAGGTGGTGGCGGATCAAGATTCGGAGTCGTGCGCGTTGGAGGAGCTATCCTGAAGAGGTTGACCACCATTAGCACATTGATAGACAAATATTGAAGCTGAATCCAACGGAATGAAAATTGCAACATATAGTCTTCACATCCAAACAAAATGAACGAATGCATTCCTCTTGAAATGGTCACATATCCATAAATTGAGAAGCCACGTAGAATTAAGGTAGAGAAATAAATCAACAAGGTACGGATCAAGAACGAATAATCGGTAAGAAATCCCAATCTCAAACCAATATCCGTGGAAGAAAAACTAGAGCTACTAGAATTCCCACCTATGAAACTCCCGAACCTTTCCGGTTATGCAATCAGGTGTTGGGGATACAGGGGAAGCATAATATCTCACCCAAACTAGCAAATCCTACATCCAGCTGTATCCATCCTTCAACACATAACCAAGAAACCTTCGGAAACCATCTACCTCAACCTTCAAAAAGCATCTGTTATACAAGTTATGGTGATACTCCCGAACTCCCTCCCCAGTACTGGGTGGCGTCGAGGTTATCTCACCAACGAACTGCATAAAAGAGATTTTCGATGTTGGCGTACTAGACTCAGGTATTCCAGAACTGCAACATAAAATTATGATGACAACACCTCAGAGCTCAACTCCCCGGGACACTTCCACTAAACCCCTGACAGGAGGCACCAAGACAATGTTCTCATCATAAAACCATCGGAACAATTCCAAGATACCCGCGTGATCCTAAATTTTTTTTAGTGAAATTTGAGAAGAGAAAAGTCAAAACTCTACGTCAGGATGCCTTACCAGAGCGACGAGGAGACTGGGAAGTAAAAAGAATTCCTATTCTCTCCGATATATAATTCCTAAAAGACTCAAAACATTTTTCTAGACACAACTCGGCCGCTAAAAACGATCAAGCAATGGGGCTCCTAAGATCGGGGAAGGCTCTGATACCAACTTGTAACACCCTCGATGCGACTATAGCTCCCACGTGTCGAGGCACGACTTAGAGACATAATCGCATTGAAGGCATATGTCGCAAGTTAGGCAATCTTCACAACATCCCATGTAATATAAATAATAAAGGGGAGATAACATAGTTGGCTTACACTCACCACGTCAATCAAGTACATAAATAACATTACATCATCCAAACACTCATGGCCCGACTACGGCGCCAAAATAAAAGAGAACCCAACATGCGACAACGGTCCCGTTCACCCCCAACTGGGCACCACTACTGATCATCGGGAAAGGAAACATAGTAACATTGAGAGTCTTCATCAAACTCCCACTTGAGCTCATACGCGTCTCCTGGAGTGGAATCATCAGGCCCTGCATCTTGTGTAATAGTAATCTGTGAGCCACAGGGACTCAGCAATCTCGCACCCTCGCGATCAAGACTATTTAAGCTTGTAGGTAAGGCAAGGTAAAATATAGGTGGAGCTGCAGCAAGCGACTAGCAAGTATGGTGGCTAACTTATCCGCAAAAGAGAGCGAGAAGAGGAGGCAAAGCGCGAGCGAGAAACTAGAGAGCAACCTGCGCAAACATTACTCCAACACTGTGTCCACTTCCCGGACTCCGCCGAGAAGAGGCCATCACGGTAACACACTCAGTTGATTCATTTTAATTAAGTTAAGGTTCAAGTTATCTACAACCAGACATTAACAAATTCCCATCTGCCCATAACCGCGGGCACGGCTTTCGAAAGTTCAATCCCTGCAGGGGAGTCCCAACTTAGCCCATGACAAGCTCTCACGGTCAACGAAGGAATAGACCTCCTCCCAAGACGTTCCGATCAGACTCGGTATCTCGGTAATTCAAGACACTTCGACAGGTTAAAACAAGACCAGCAACACCACCCGAATGTGCCAACAAATCCCGATAGGAGCTGCACATATCTCTTTCGCAGGGCACACTCAGATGAGCCAGACGTCGGGTAGGCCAGCCCAGAGTTGCCCCTGGTAGCCCCGAACATCGCTCGGTGGGACCAACACTCAGAGGAGCACTGGCCCGGGGGGGGGGGGGTAAAATAAGATGACCCTTGAGTCTGCAGAACCCAAGGGAAAGAAAAGGCTAGGTGGCGAATGGTAAGACCAATGTTGGGCATTGCTGGAAAAGCTTTAATCAAGGCGAACTATCAAGGAGTTCCCATTATAACCCAACCGCGTAAGGAACGCAAAATCCGGGAACATAACACCGATATGACGGAAACTAGGGCGGCAAGAGTGGAACAAAACACTAGGCGAGAGGCTGAGCCTTCCACCCTTTACCAAGTATATAGATGCATTAAGATAACATATCAATATAATGATATCCCAAACAAGTAAATAAATGTTCCAATAAGGAACGGCCTCCAATCTTCACCTGCAACTAGCAACGCTATAAGAGGGGCTGAGCAAAGCGGTAACATAGCCAATCAACGGTTTGCTAGGACATGGTGGGTTAGAGGTTTGACATGGCAATTTGGGAGGCTTGAAAGCAAGTGGTAGGCATCGTAGCAATGGCATAGCAAAAGAGTGAGCAAACTAGCATAGCAAAGATAGTAGTGATTTCGAGGGTATGATCATCTTGCCTGCACAGTTGTCAGAGTTGACTGGATCCTCGAAAGCAAACTCAACGGGCTCCTTGTTAGCGAACTCGTCTCCCGGCTCTACCCAAAAAATACAAACAAGCAACAAGGACACAATCAACCACGTGCAAACTCAAACAACACAATGCAAAGATGATATGCTATGCGGGATGCGATGCGGGATGCAAGATATGATAGGAAATGCATGAACCTGGCCTCAACTTGCAAATCCAAGTGTGCCACTAGAAAGATGAGATGAAATCTCTTGAAAACGATATAAATAACGCCGGAATCAGAGTTACGGTTTGGAAATGGCAAGCGATTCAAAAATGACACCGGTCTGTGATTTACAGCAAGTAGGCATCTAAATGCAAAGAAATGAACATGCTACAGCACTCAAACATGACAACAAAATACATGGCAGGGATGCACACAAGATGCTTAACAAAAGTCTAGCACTGAGCTACGGCCAATTCATCCATTAACAGGTTCAAACAAGCATGGCAAAAATGCATATGACAAACATATCTCAGACTTAGTGAAATCAATACTTGTCTGGAATTTCAGATCAGGTAGCCCTCTTCGGAGCAACAAAACTACATGCTACATGACCTGAACATGGCAAAGTAAATCATGGCATGGAGCTACTCAAAGAGCTTAACAAAAGTCCCTTAGTGACCTTGAGCCAAAAGGGATCAGAAAATACAATTGCAAGCATGTGAACATAGCAAAAACATAATCAGTTTTCAGACTTAGTGAAAACTGACACATGCTGAAATATAACTCAAATAGGCATGTTTACGAGCTCGATGCACTCACTACGGTGCAAGTCATGGCAATAAAAGCATACATCCATAAAGAAGTCACAAAATGCAAGCTATACATGGCAAGAACAATAGCATAGCATGCACGGATCAACTACAACATCACCGGCAAAATTGCAAACAAGTTGACAATCTGCCCAGATTCACAAAGTAGCAAAAGTAGAGCTCGATTGACTAAAGCTAGAGTGCTCCATAATTGTAAACAAAGATATGGATGGATAGAGCACTACAAGATTAACAAAACTCCCTTACTGATCATCCTCAAAAGAGGCACGGATCACTAGGAAACAACAAGAACATATGGCATCATGAGATAAACAGCTCCAGGACTTGGTGAAATTGCCAAGTCCCTGAAAACAGAATTAGCAAGTGCACCACTTTGCAAGCTTGCACTAGACACCACACACATCCTAAAAATACATGGGTTGCACCTCTGGAAAGATGAGAAAACCCTTAACAAAACGTATGTAGAACTCACGGGCATATAATGCACACAATAATCATGGCAAAAATGACAAAAGTGCTAAACGGAGCAGCAGATCTGACAATTAACTCAAGTAGCCCTGATCTAACAGCATTTCGGGCATCAAGATGAGCTCAAATGAAAATGATGCAATGGAATGAAATGATTTACTCTCTGAGGTGAACATTTTGATATGCTCTATGCATGAATCGGAGCTACGGATGCAAAGTTACGGAGCCGCGAACATGTGCACATGGACTAAAATTTCAAGGACTTAGGAAATAAACAACCTCCCAGATCTGGATCTAGGGTTTCATGGCACGCAACCCGAGGCGGCCGGATCTCCGCCGGAGTTCGTCGCCGGAGGTGACCGGAGCGGGAGGAGGAGGCCGGGACGGCGGAGAGGAGGCGAGGCCGAGGCGCGACAGGGGCGGCGCGGGCGGCAAGTGGCCGGGC
>NC_041388.1:117802213-117874468 GCF_002162155.2 Triticum dicoccoides | reverse complement strand
GCCGCGGGCGGCGGCGTGGCGTGTCCGGCGCCGGCGGACAATGTCCGGCGCGCGCGATGTGTGGATTTAGGGTTTCGGGGAGAGGGGATCGGGGATATTTCGAGGGGGACCTATTTATAGGCATAGAGGGAGCTAGGGGAGTCCAAATGAGGTGCGGTTTTCGGCCACGCGATCGTGATCGAACGCTCTAGATGATGGAGCAGAGTTAGGTTGGTTTTTGGGCCAAATTGAAGGGGTGTTGGGCTGCAACACACACGAGGCCTTTTCGGTCCCTCGGTTAACCGTTGGAGTATCAAACGAAGTCCAAATGATACGAAACTTGACAGGTGGTCTACCGGTAGTAAACCAAGGCCGCTTGGCAAGTCTCTGTCCAATCCAGAAATTTTTAATCCCCACACACGAAAGAAAGCTAGAAATGGCCACCGGAGGAGAACGAAGCGCCGGAATGCAAAACGGACAACGGGGAAAATGCTCGAATGCATGAGACGAACACGTATGCAAATGCAATGCACATGATGACATGATATGAGATGCATGACAACGACAACAACACACGGAGACAAAAACCCGAACCTGAGGAAATAAATATAACTTAACGCCGGAAACGGCAAGAGTTGGAGTACAAATAGGGAAAGTTACATCCGGGGTGTTACATATAATCTCCAGTAAGGTCCCTCGGTAGGAGTTCAAATTAATTTCGAGAGATGCAGATCTAGGCATTCAACGTGATTGTTATATTGTATCACATTATCCACCACTAGGCCTAATCTTATCTGCAAAAGAAGAAAACATGTTAGTGCCTACATGCAGTTTTGAACATTACTACATGCCTAGCTATTTGGTTTGCAGGATTTGTAAAATGCACTAACCTGCCATCTTCGATCTGACATGATTAACATGGGCATTTGATTACATTCTAGAAAAATGTAGCCTTATTCACAAGAGGTTGGAGTGGATGAGAAGTTCCCTAAGAAAACTAGTACAGATGAATCCAAAGGAGAAATCTTATTGATTGTAACCATATGGATCAAGCAACCAATATGGGGGGGGCATGTATGTACTGAAATCCTCCAAAAGAACCTTCAAAAATCGTAGTACATTGTCATTTTAAACTTGGAAAAAGGTGTCACAAATTGAACTCCCTTATGGTTAACATTTAATAGGAAAGGAACATCACCTCAATATATAGCTTCTCCAGGCACGGAAAGCATCTCATGAAACTGACAACTTGCTCCAGGTCGGGCCCGATAGATTCTAGTGCCAAGACCTTCACTATGCACAGTTTCAGGATCAAGCTTGTTGGAATCATTTTCTGAATGACAGATGGACAAACATTTTCAAAATTAGAAATAATGTTAATTTGTATAAGGAGAGGTAGAAGGCGGCTGTTGTACCTGAACGGGTGTGGATCCAATAACAAGTTCGGAGTATTTGTCAGATGAGTAGCCCACCACTGTCAATTTTGACGCAGAAATGACATTGATTCTTGTTGGTCCTTCTGGATCAACTACAAGTAATCTCTCAAGTGCAGGTGTGTCCTGGATGACCATACCGTGGTCCACCTTTTGTGATGTCTTCCTGCCGCACCAGCAACATACATAAATAGTCCGGAGAGTCATGGAGGTGATGTGGAAGGTACTCAACCCATTGATCGCCTGAAGATGAAGGTACTCGAGTGTAGTACAGCCACGGAGCAGGCGCTCCATGTCACCCTTTGAGAGGCAGACGACGACGAGCTCAAGGTGCTTCAGTCATGGTAGAATAAGAGCGGGTGTGTCATTAAGGGGCGAGAAAATGGCAGTTCCTGAACTTGGCGACACGCGGCGTGGGCGCGAGGCAGAGTGCAGATGTTGGCAGCGACCGCATATGCCCATCATCAAAAGTGAGCTCCTCGAGCTGATCTAGGGCGGGGGATCAAAACCAGTCGTCAAGCTGGCTCGGTCTTTGCCGTTGGAACAGAACTTGCCCATTCTAAGGCCTTTGGTTGGGCCAAGGTGACTACCGAGGATCTTGGAGAATGCATCCAAGCTTTTGCGATAGCCATGGCAGAGCTCATGGGTGTCGATGAGGTCGAGAGGGCTTGAGTTCCATAGGGAGCGCCACCGCCGGGAAAGGAGGGTTGTCCGCGCCCCATATTTGATTGGGAGGAGGGAGATGATGACTCTCAACATATCATCGAGGAGGCTGTTGATTAAGTCTAGGCCTGCTGGAGTCGCTTGCTGTTCTAGCTCGCCCCGCCTCCACTTGTTGGCAGCCCCGTTCTCCACCTCCGGAGTCTCCTTGTCAGCGGCTCTTTCTGATAGAAATGGGAGTACATGGAATATTTAGTTAAAACAGGGCAATAGAAAAGTGCATTGGTAACTAGAAGTTATTAGGTAGGAATATAGTAAGATAAGGGAATAACAATTGGTTGCTTAAATACTACACAATTCATTTGACATTGCTGGGTAAGTCAACATATGCAGATAGTTGAAAAGAAAACTTACTTCGAACAAAGTCTGGACGGATGATTTTGTCGGGGAAGTTAGCATATATCTCATGACCAGGCCCTTCTATGTGCAGTACAATTTTAGTGCCAGCTTTCAGTACATAAAACTTTGCAATTTCATTCCAAAAGCCAGTGCCACCACGTTCATCAAGTCTTAGCGTAGGAACGATTGTAAATCCATGGTTTGTGTGCAGTATGACATTCGTGGAGCCTTGATGTATGTAAAGGGAAATATTGTGCACTACATAATTTGTTGCATAGCGAGGGATGTCCTGCAGAAAATGGTACGATTGTTAAAGAAAATATGGTAACATGCAAATATGGTCCCAAATTGAAAGAACTATATAGCAGTTAAAATCGAAGGACAAAAGTCTATAATTAAACAGATAGGGTAAACATGATGTCATGGAAATATGAGAGTAATCGAAAGAACAATACATCATTAATTTTCCTGATATAGAAAGAAGAGGGAAACAAATTCTCCGTTGACGTATATGGTGCATGTGGCACCTTTTATCCAAATGTAACAATATTTAGAATATGTTTAGGAAAGTAGGCCATGCCAACCGATTTAGGATGAGATTGAACATACCGCGTGAGTCCTCAAGTTATCTGGTATGATGAGATGGAATCTCTGGTGGCGGTCGCCAAGTCCTAAAGTGTCGACGCACTTTACATTCTATGAATGAAAAAAAACCTCAAATCAGCTCGAATAAAAATGAATTCACGGCTGTTTCCGCCGGGTGATTAAAGGAGGCAGATGAACTGGGATAAGAAATGAGATAATATCTCGTTAAATTAGTTACGTTGTCGTCCATGAGAAAGAACACTCAGTACGGCAGATTCCCCAACCGAGCGGAGCTGGGTCGACCGCGAGCAGCGTTGAGAAAGTCGATGGCGATAGGCGGCGGCAAGCGGAAGTGGCGAAATGCGGTGGGCTTTGCCGGCAGCCTGGCAGCGACGGCAGGCGTCGAGCTAAGTGTTTACCACCGCGATAGGTGGTGCCATGGCATAGACGTGAAGGAGTTTGTGCAAGTGTGAATGGGGAACGTACCGGAGGGGCCGAGGGGGTGGCGGGCGGGGTGAGGGTTTTTGTGATGTGGGGTTGGTGAGGGTTTTCTTTTTTATTTTTTGAATTAGGTGGTGAGGATTTTCTGTCCCACAAAGAATTTTGGGGGCGACAGTTTGCTAGATCGAACCGTGTGTGATTGACGCAACAGGAAAAATGATAGTCATTGCACACGGTTCCAATTTCGGGAACCGTGTGTGATTGACGTACTACCTCCGTCCTGGTTTATTGGTCCCGGGTTGTAATTTTTACCAAAATTTGGCGAAATATTTAACATACTCAGACATAGATAATAAGCGTACACGTACATAAGCATAGTTCAACCGTTATTAAGCATACTCAAGCGTACATAGTTCGATCCATCCCACATCTAATCTTACATGCGGCCGGCACGATCCTGAAGCTTCTCCAGGTACTCGGTGTACGCGCCGTGCGCCACCCTATGAGAATACTTATGCTTGAAGGAGCCAATGGCCCATCCTCTTGCATGCACCAGAACACTTAGATACGCGTCATGAATCTTGTGGTTGCAAAATGGGCATCCATAACCATCGTTCCAGGTCCTAATACGTCTGTTATGCATTCCCGCATAAAGCTCCATCAGGATTCGCCTCTTGTACCTCCTCTGGGCATCTTCATCCTCGCTGTCCATATTGTCAGACAACACCATATACATATAGTAAAAAAATTGGCATCAAATCACTGATTACATGCCGTGAAGTAGGATTAGGAATTTATGACTATTTATTTATACATATTCAGAGATTATGGTTCGATTTTTAAGCACAGTCGTCTATGTAAAGACCAATCTTGAAGAAAATAATGGCACAAACATATGTAGGTAATTCAAAATCAATTGTCAAGTCCTGGCTAGGAATTATTAGCACGAACACTAACCCTAGTCGGATTACTAGCAGAAATCATTTGCATAGATGAAACAACTAATCACTTATCACCTGTACCATTCAAACAATCAATACACTACACAGATCTAACGAAACTTACTCAGATTTCATGGATTGGGAGAACATAACCAAAAGATTTCTATTCCAAAAACGGGGAGGCAGGAGTAACCAGAGAAACCCTATGATCTATTTGACACATAAATGGGTATATATGACTAACCAGCTGTCCGTCATCGCCAGAGTCGTCGCCGGAGTGGTCGTCGGAGTCGGTGTGGAACTCCGCCTCCGGCTGTGGAAGCTCGACGCCGTCGACGACGTCAGGGTGCAGCGATAACTCGCCGATGGTGACGACAACCTCTCTCTCCATCTCCACGCCATGCTCCGGTGCTTTAGAAGCCCCGACATTGCCACTCCCTCCGATGGGGCGCTTCGGTGGCATCCTCATACACTGACGGCTTTGAGAACTGAGAGCAGCGTCGAGGATGCAAGCGGAGAGAGAGGATTGTGTGTGCGTAGCGAGGATGGGGGCTGCGGCCGCTCGGGCGCACCATTAATATGGAGTAGTGGGAGTTGTGGGAGAGAGGCGGGTGGCGGTCAAACCGATGGCTCGCCTCCCGGTGAGTCTGCGCACCGGACTGCTGGCATGCCTACCAAAGTTTCACACAGCTACTCGCACGCCTCCGGATGACACTGCGCAGCGAGCACGCATCCGTCAATTCACACACCTGCACGCATACCTCCCCATCTGCCTGCGCGGCGGACTGCTCGCATGTGTCCCGTCAACCCACGCCTGCTCGCATGCCACATGGGTCGCGCAGCGGCACGTATTTTTTTCTATTTGGATGATTAATGCTGTCGCTTTATTGCTTAACCGAAGCATGGCACATATCCATTGTTGGTCTAACGCTCACGGTTCAAATAAATAATCCGTTTGGGATATTGGTTCCCAATTATTAATAATCTCCTATCTATAATTAGATAAATATTACAACAAAACCGGTCTCAAATTTGACAAAAAAAGTACAATGCCACTTTGTATTGGTGTCCATATGACTACACAATAAGTTTCATGAATTTCAAATAAATTTTGGATGTACTAGAATTTAAAAATCAAGATTATCAATGTTTGAAATTTGTTGCACGGGGAGTAAACATGCACCCAGTGAGACACATGTGTTTTTGCAATCCATTTAGGTGCAATGTCACGTGTGCATGTAGCTCAAATATAATTTTGCACATTATACCCATAGAAAATCAATCAATCAATGTACTAAAATGTCTTAATCATCTTTGTGATTTTTTTGAAATTAAAACGTCCCTCCTTTGATAACATGTATGTTCACCGCGGGATAATTAATTTAACACGCATCGTAGTTGCGGTGGATTCACGGTGTGTGTGTGGGTGTGTGCGTCTGGGGGTGGTGGGTGGCTCGCAGTACACTACGAGTTGTGAGCCACTGTGTGGGTTGGCCGTTTTGTTAGGCAGGCTGGTGCCACATCAGAGTCGTGAAATCGTTATTTAAAACATTACACAACCCTTTCATACATAAATGTTTTGGCCACATGCAGTCGATGGTTGTCCTACACGACACTCGATACTCGCGTGTGATGCTTTCTGTGGGCCCGCGAGGTTGTCGTCCATCACTTTGACGAACAGCCGGTAGTGAGGTTAATTTGACCAGCAAGGTAGAATCTTTTTTGTTTGTATTATGGTGGTATATAGTACGCGTCGAAGAGGTGGGAGGGGACTAGCATATATACTATACGTATGCGTCCGTGAACAAGTACACCTCACTCAGTGTCGGGACTTTTTGGTTACCAAGGCATGTGCCACATCAAAATTGTGAAATTGGTTATTAAAACATCACACAACACCTTTTTGGGCCACATGCATATATATCCTAGTTAGGACACTCACGTGTGACGCTTCCATCTGTGGGCCCACGAGGCCGTCGTCGATGCATGCATGCATGCATCACTTTGACCTACATCGGGAGAGGTTAATTAATTTCACAATCAATGAGGATTCTTTTGGGTTGTACATATATTACGGCAGGAGCATATAGTATGCGGTGAAGAGGGGGGAAGGGGACCATCATATGTAGTACGCTTGATATGAACCTTGCTCTGTGTGGGTGCATGGTTTATGGATTTTGAGGCATGTGGCACGTCAAAGTTGTGCATTTTGGGTATTCAACATATATATGTTTGGCCCACATGCAAAGCGGTCGTGGTTGTCCTTGTTGGGGAACGTAGTAATTTCAAAAAAATTCCTACGCACACGCAAGATCATGGTGATGCATAGCAACAAGAGGGGAGAGTGTTGTCCACATACCCTCGTACACCGAAAGCGGAAGCGTTATAACAACGCGGTTGATGTAGTCGTACGTCTTCACGATCGACATCCTAGTACCGAACGTACGACACCTCCGCGATCTGCACACGTTCAGCTCGGTGACATCCCACGAACTCACGATCCAGTAGAGCTTCGAGGGAGAGCTTCGTCAACACGACGGTGTGATGACGGTGATGATGAAGCTACCGGCGCAGGGCTTCGCCTAAGCACTACGACGATATGACCGAGGTGGATTATGGTGGAGAGGGGCACAACACACGGCTAAGAGATCAATGATCAACTTGTGTGTTTATGGGGTGTCCCCCTCCCCTGTATATAAAGGAGTGGAGGGGGGGAGGAGGCCGACCTCCTAGGCGCGCCCCAAGGGGGGTCCTACTCCCACCGCCCCTTCCATGAGTAGGAGTAGGAGGGAAGGAAGGAGGAGAGATGGGGAAGGAAAAGGGGGGGGGGGGCGCCGCCCCCCTTCCTAGTCCAATTCGGACTAGAGGGGGAGGGGGCGCGCGGCCTGCCCTGGCCGCCCCTCGCTCTCTCCACTAAGGCCCATGAGGCCCATTACACTCCCCGGGGGGTTTCGGTAACCCCCCAGTACTCCGGTATTCGTCCAAACTCACTCGGAACCCTTCTGATGTCCAAACATAGTCATACAATATATCAATCTTTATGTCTCGACCATTTCGAGACTCCTCGTCATGTCCGTGATCATATCCGAGACTCTGAACTACCTTCGGTACACCAAAACACAAAAACTCATATTACCGATCGTCACCAAACATTAAGCGTGCGGACCCTACGGGTTCGAGAACTATGTAGACATGACCGAGACTCATCTCCGGTCAATAACCAATAGCGGAACCTGGATGCTCATATTGGTTCCTACATATTCTACGAAGATCTTTATCGGTCAAACCGTATAACAACATACGTTGTTTCCTTTGTCATCGATATGTTACTTGCCCGAGATTCGATCGTCGGTATCTCAATACCTAGTTCAATCTCGTTACCGGCAAGTATCTTTACTCGTTCTGTAATGCATCATCCCGCAACTAACTCATTAGTCACATTGCTTGCAAGGCTTATAGTGATGTGCATTACCGAGAGGGCCCAGAGATACCTCTCCGATAATGAAAGTGACAAAACCTAATCTCGATCTATGCCAACTAAACAAGTACCATCGGAGACACCTGTACAGCACCTTTATAATCACCCAGTTACGTTGTGACGTTTGGTAGCACACAAAGTGTTCGTCCGGTATTCGGAGTTGTAATCTCATAGTCATAGGAACATGTATAAGTCATGAAGAAAGCAATAGCAACATACTAAACGATCAAGTGCTAAGCTAATGAAATGGGTCAATTCAATCACATCATTCTGTAATGATGTGATCCCATTAATCAAATGATAACTCATGTCTATGGTTAGGAAGCATAACCATCTTTGATTCAACGAGCTAGTCAAGTGGAGGCATACTAGTGACACTCTGTTTGTCTATGTATTCGCACATGTACTAAGTTTCCGGTTAATACAATTCTAGCATGAATAATAAACATTTATCATGATATAAGGAAATATAAATAAAAACTTTATTATTGCCTCTAGGGCATATTTCCTTCAGTCTCCCACTTGCACTAGAGTCAATAATCTAGATTACACATTAATGATTCTAACACCCATGGTGTCGTGGTTTTGTCACGGCAGATGTCCTAGAGAAAGGACTTAGTCGTGGAGCTATCGCGACGGGTTAGCTTGAAGGGGTTAAAGCGGACACAGGGACGCAAGAGAGTTTATACTAGTTCGGCCCCTTCAATGAAGGTAAAAGCCTACGTCTAGTTGTGATGGAATTGATGGGGTTTCGATGACTAGGGAGCAAACAAGCTTCGCCTATGTCTCGAGTTGTTGTCTGTTGTCCTTGAACCGCCGCCGGGTCGTCCCCTTATATACATGGGTGACACTCGTCGGTTCACAGAGTCCCAACACCGGTCGATATTCGTATCCGGGTTGGTCTCTCCTTATCCCTAACTTACAATACAAGTTTATATACAAATTCCGGTTTACAGCTACAAGCCTTGAACCGGCTACGAGCCTCAGGCCCTCATCTGCCTTCTTGGGCTTTATCACTTCTGGAACTACTAATGAAGTTGACCCGGCCTAGATAGGCCGGTTTACGCCCAGCAGTAATATCCCCAACATTAGGCCCCAGATTGATTTGAACGGGTTCATGTCAATCCTTTAACAAAAACTTCATCTTCAACGTCTTCTCATAAATTGGTAAACCGCCATGATGTCATCTTCTCTGATTACTGTAAACCAGAGTGACGTCACCTATCATAACGAAGATATCCATTATGCTTCTTTATTTAATATATCTGCGGAAATCAAGGCGACAGCTCTGTTTTGTGGCCCCTTGATTGTCGCGTCTGACACATGTCTTTTTGCCTTATAAATAGGACCGAAGGGTCATTTCCTTTCTCTTTCCCTTCTTCCCCTTCTGCTTCATCTTCCTCGCATTGCCCGGCTTCAGAGCTCCGCCGCCACCGTCGACCTCTGCCTTAACCTTGGCCGCCGCATCAACCTGGGCGCACCAGAGCATCGCGGCAACCTTCCGCGCCTTCCTCAGCTCCGGTAAACCTTCTATCCTTTCCCCTGCAGATCTGTTTTAGGGTTTCACAGTTCATCAGTATTCATCGTCTGCCTCTTGCTCATACGATAGATCTTTAGATGAATCCGCAAATCTTTACTCTGTGCAATGATAGTTGCTTGACCTTCGCCTTTACTTATGCATCTCAAAACCATAGATCTATATGAACGTTTTGCTCATTGGTTCGGTACTGCTCCTTTGAACCTCTAAGTATTTATCTCCTTTCTGGACTTGCTTCAGATCCAATGCTATAAGGAAATCTTGTGAAACCTGTTTCTGCGTACTTGTCCATCCGCAATGCTTTAGATCAGGCAGTTTAACCTTATAGAAATTTTTTCCAAACCGATATATGCCATTAGTCCCCTTATTGAACCGCCAGATGCTTGTTGCTTCATAAAACTCCGGTTTAGATAGTTCTGTCTCCGGTTTAACAGTGCCCATACCAATGTATCTTGATCAAATGTATTTTTGAACCGGGATCTTCTACCTTGTAGATTCCATCATGGCCAAGCAAGTGTATGAGTGCAATTGGGTTCCTTCTCGTGTCACAGAGGCTCAACTGGACGATTTAGTCCTGATTGACACCTTAGGCAGCAAAGATACCAGCCATTGGAGGGCTCCTGGCAAAGAATGCCCTCCCAGACCTCGAGAAGGAGAGGTTGTTGTTTTCGTAGATCACTTAGCCCGGGGCTTTAAGCCGCCCGGTTCTAAATTTTACCGGGATGTTTTAGCCAATTTCCAGCTCCATCCACAAGATACTGGCCCCAACTCTATTACAAATATGTGTCACTTCCAAGTGCTCTGTGAAGCGTTCTGTCAAGAGGAGCCCACAGTGGAATTGTTCAGAGACCTTTTCCATCTAAACCGCCATACTGAGTTTACTGACAGCTCCAATACGGAGTTGGGTGGCGTGGCGATTCAGAAAAGGAAAGAGGTCACATACCCTCACGCCAAACTGCATAGCCACCCCAAAGTATGGAATCAGACATGGTTCTACTGCAAAGACACCTCCCCTGTTGGTGAGAATCCCTTGCCTGGCTTTCGCCCGGAGCGGCTCAGCAATACACACCCTTTTCCACAAAGATTGACTGCACAGGAGAGAAGCAAATATGCTCCTCAATTGTCAAAGCTTAGAGCCTTTATGGCCAATGGTTTAACAGGGGTTGATCTCGCTCGCTGTTGGATATCATGGAGCATACTGCCCCTTAGTCAGCGCTCCGGTTTGATGTGCGAGTATACTGGCAGTGTTGATGACCCACTGCGACATTCCAAAATCCATCTCACCGATGAAGAAATCACAGAGGCTGTGAATAAGATGCTGAATGAACCGGAACACATCTGTGCTAGAAACGGCCTGCTTCCCTTCTGTGCCACCAACAAACCGTCAGCTGTAAGACTTTTATTTTTCTTTTTGCTGAATCTGTTAATGATATATTTGGTCTTTGTTTAATATCAGTGTCTGTGTAATCAGGGAAATGATCCGTTTTGGAGCAAGAAACTGCCGCAGGAGAAACCAGAAAAACCAGACAAACCGGAAAGAGCAACTCGGCAAAAGACTAAAACTGTGAAGAAGACTGCCCACAGGAAAAGAACCACTGCATCTTCTAATCCGGACCCTGATGATGATGTGGATAATCCGGACTTTGAGGTAGAGCTTGACTCACTTGGTTTATTTTTCATGCGTCTTATTGATGATGATATTTGTCAGGATGATGCTGAAGCCAGCCACGTGGATGTTGCAGAGGTAATTATTCTCTCTTCAGATTCAGAAACTTTGCCTTCACAAAAAATCCGTCAGGCAAACCGGAAAGTTAAATTTTCTCATCCTCTTGCTTATTTGGATCCTAAATTTCTTATGAAGACCCAACAACACGAAGCTCATCGCACAACTTGGCACAGCGGCCAGGTAGTTACCTCCGCCGGTTTACCGAATAGTCCGGTTCGGAAACGCCATTCAGAGGTCTCTAATTTGCTTGTCAGTGCTTGTCCTAAAGCGGGATGCTTTCGTCAACCTCTTAATCCGTCTGACTCCGATTACCAGGTTACTTCCCACTCATCTTCTGGCGAGTCATCGGCTACTCAGCTCCCACCGCTCAAAACGGTCCTTGGGTAAGCTATACTTATTGTGATGTTTGCAGTACATCGCCTTAGAACATATGCTGTATTTGATTTTGTTATTCTTCTCAGGGCCAAACCTAGGCCAAGCAAGAAGGCCCGCCTGGACAAAGCGGCCGAAGAAGACGTCGTTCTTGAACCAGGCTAGACACCCAATCTTGAAGCGGCTATTCCTAAGGATATACCCAACGATCCACCGCAGCAAGACGACGATCTTATTGCTGAAGAGAGACCTACTGATGCCTCAGGTCCTGTCAATCAGCCCACAGGTTCCATCCGGGTTGAAAGCTCCACCAGTCCAGCAAAACCTACTAACAAGCCAACAGCCCCAGTGCAAACCGGCGGTACCCAAGACGATGAGGTTGTCATTACTGGCACTGGCCATACTGAGCCAAGCAATCCTGTCGCTTTGTCCAAACATTCTGCCAAGGAAGAATTTGCTGCCTTTGGCAAAGGCAAGTGGAACGCTGATCTGACGACTTATGCTACTCTGAACGCCCAAGATATCCATTCCGGCTATCTGAACTGGTTGTATACCAGTCGCGACTATGAAGCTGGTCTAGTTAATATGATGAAAGATAAATATGAGGTAACTTCCATATGCTCCTTCCTGCTTGTATGCTTCCATTCTTGCTGACTCTCGTAACCCCCAAGGGCCGGTTTGTAATATTCTTTCAAACCGGGACTTACTAATATAAATCTTGATGCTTTGAAATTCGCTGATGTAGCCCCCAGGAGCTGGTTCAACTTAGCGTAGTTAAACCGGTACTTTAAGTAATTGAAATTGCCACATCAGAATATATACGAGCAAATAGCCATTAGCCCCCAAGTGCCAAGTTGAATACTTGTATTGATCTTGGGACTTTGTAAGCAATTGAAAGATGAAGATCGAATATGCATTAGCCCCCAAGTGCCAAGTGCATAACTTGTTATGTGGTTGGTACTTCAATCCTTGTACCGTTTTGTTGAAGCATGTAACTGTCTGCATGCAGGCTGAGCTGAAGACGAAAGAAAACCAAATCGCCGACCTCCAAGAAAACCTGAAAACCCAACAAGCTGAAACCTCCAAAGCAAAAGAGGAATTAGCCAGCGCTTTAAGCGCCATGGAGCAGCTTAAGGAGAGCTTCAAGAAGAAACAGGCGGATTGGGCCTCTGAAAAGTCCACTTTAATCAAACGAGCAGAGGATGCCGAGGCTGCACTAAAAACGGTGGCGGATGAATTGACCAGTATAAAGCGGCACGCGCATACTATGACCACTGCTAACTTTGGTAAGCCAGTTTGACTTCTGAATTGACTCGGCCTTCTTACAGAGCTGCCGGTTTAACCCTTATGATATTTCAGGGACACGCACTAGTCATTTGGGTTCAGATGTGCGGAAAAAATTGAAGGCCGTCTACACGTTGGTCGAACAACTGTATACTGGCGCACAGCGGATCATCTGTACCGCATCTCACAACAAACCGGCGCCCACTTTGATTCAAGATACCCTGATGAAACTGTCGGTGCTTCCCGCCCGGGTTGAAGAGCTGAAGAAATCTGCTGCTTGAACCGGTGCGATCAATGCCTTAATGCGGGCAAAAGCCTGGGTGCCAGATTTTGATCCTATTGAAGCGGCTCAGAGCTATCCCAGCTTGAAAGAAGATGGGTCAGAATTTAGTGAAGCGGATCAGCGAGCCATAAACCGGGAGGTGCGTCCGCTAGCTTGTCAACTGGCTGAAGAAGCAGACTTGTCTCGTTATCAAGCTCAATATGATAATCAGAACAAGCGAATAGCTGCTCCAATTCATGAGTCGGAAAATATTATCCCTCCAATCCGTAAACACACTTACGCTCCCGATATTGACCCGTCATTGCTGATCCACGATGAAGCTGTTTTTCAAGCATTAATGGGAATAGACTGGACAACTGTTGATTTCCAGCCACTGGGTAGAGAAACAGAGGCTGAAGCGGCGCAGGGTGACCCACAACCATCAGGCCAGGCTGGTGACCAAGCTTGAACTGGAAGCCGGTTTTGAAACCGCCTCTCCTTTGTGAAAAACAATGATATTATTATGGGCACCGTGTTGCCTTGTAATAGGCTAGCTGATACTTTTGATGTTGATATGCCTTCGTGCATAATTTGTTCTTCCTGTGGTGATGAACTTTCCAAAGCACCTTCTGCAATAAAAAACTCTCCAAGTGCCACCACGGTTGTACCGTCCGGCGGAATATGATGTCTGTATATATGAAGTCAAAACATCAAAAAGAAATTCTTAAGTATATGACCAAATTTTTGTGATACATAATACCTGCCCTCGTAGAGCATGAAGTTGGCTTGGCCAATCTTGAAGCGGAGTTTTGCAAACCCACACTGTTGGAGGAGATAACAGCTCCTGTATATATATGACGCTGGTTTACCATGTAAACCGTGCTGGGTTATAATAAACACCGTGTTACTCCATAAGAGGATGTTAACAACAAGGATCAAACCGGGCAAATAGTCTCCGGATTGACGTGAACTGTGTTCCGTCAATTGATTGGTTAAAAAACTTTGTCAGTTTAAAAAACGCAATAAAAAGCAAAAAAAAACCTTCAAAGAAAAGTGTAAATCAAGTGCAATGACAAAACGTTGCAAAAAAGGTTTATTTGAGCTGATCATATGGTGTTACCATGGCCGAACACGACCAAGCTCCCGTTAGGTGTAACTATGGTTCTAGTCAGCCAGGTCCCCAAATGAAACCGTGGCATTTATGCCGATCAAGTGGCATGGTCATGGTTCGGGTTCGACCAAGCCCCCAAGTGATTCTGTGGCCTTAAGCCGATCAAGAGGCATGACTGGTTCAGACATGACCAAGTCCCCAAGTGATCTGGTGGCTCTCGCCTATCAAGAGGCATGGTATTGGTTCGGACACGACCAAACCCCCTGTGATATAACATGATGCTTTTAAAAAGCGAACTCAAGGGGTAAACCGGAGGCCGCTTTAGAGCAACTCCGTGTAACCTCACATGATGTAAAAGAACAGATACCCCGCTTTAGCTGAGGTTCCGGTTTATTATATTTAATCATAATATATACATTGTCATAATATGTACATAAGTATAGCCAATGGCTCAGGTATAGTAAGGCCGAAGATGAGCTATGTTCCATGGCCTGTTAGTCTCCTCCTCTGATGTACGTGAGTCTTTATGCTCTCGAATATCGATCAGATAGTATGACCCATTGTGCAGATTCTTGCTGACCACGAAAGGCCCCTCCCAAGGTGGGGATAACTTATGCATATCAGTCTGATCTTGGATGAGCCGAAGCACCAAATCTCCTTCCTGAAAGGTTCTGGTTCTGACTCGGCGACTGTGATAACGACGAACATCCTGCTGGTAAATCGCCGATCGGGCGGCTGCGATGTCACGCTCTTCATCCAATCGGTCCAAAGCATCTTGCCATGCTGTCTCGTTGTCCGCTTCAATATAAGCCGTTACACGAGGTGAATCATGACGGATATCACTAGGGAGAACCGCCTCTGCTCCATAAACCATGAAGAACGGTGTGTATCCTATTGATCTGTTGGGTGTTGTATTGATGCTCCATAACACAGATGGTAATTCTTCTATCCAACAACCCGGCGTTCTCTGCAAAGGAACCATGAGCCGGGGCTTGATGCCTCTCAAGATCTCTTGATTAGCTCTTTCTGCTTGACCATTGGACTGTGGATGTGCCACTGATGAAACATCGAGCCGGATGTGCTCCCGTTCGCAGAACTCCTTCACAGCACCTTTGGACAAATTGGTACCATTATCTGTGATAATACTATGTGGAAAGCCAAACCAGAAAATCACCTTTTTGATGAACTGAACCGCCGTGGCCGCATCACACTTGCTAACAGGTTCTGCCTCCACCCACTTTGTAAACTTGTCAACGCCACCAGGAGGTGGGTCTTCTTATCTTTGGACCTTTTGAAAGGCCCAACCATATCCAGCCCCCAAGTCGCAAACGGCCAAGTAATTGGAATCATTCTCAATTCTTGAGCTGGTACATGAGCACGTCTTGAAAACCTTTGGCAACCATCACATCGTCTGACCAGATCCTCCGCATCAGCATGAGCAGTTAACCAATAGAAGCCATGGCGAAACGCTTTAGCCACCAGAGACTTTGAACCGGCATGGTGACCACAATCTCCTTCGTGGATCTCACGCAAAATTCCACGGCCTTCTTCAGGAGACACATGGCGTTGAAAAGCTCCTGATACACTGCAATGATGCAACTCGCCGTTGATGATAGCCATGGACTTGGATCGCCGGATTATCTGCCGGGCCAGAATCTCATCCTCTGGCAACTCGCCCCGGTTCTTGTATGCCAGGTAAGGAAGCGTCCAATCCGGAATAACATGAAGAGCCGCCACCAATTGAGCCTCCGGATCAGGAATAGCCAAATCCTCTTCACCAGGGATCTTGACCGACGGGTTGTGCAGCACATCCAGAAAAACATTGGGCAGGACCGGTTTGCGCTGAGAGCCCAGCCGGCTTAAAGCATCTGCCACTTCATTTTTCCGTCGGTCCACATGGTCCACCTAATAGCCTTTGAAATAACCTGCAACAGTATCCACCTCCCGACGATACGCTGCCATGAGTGGGTCCTTGGAGTCCCAAGTGCCAGACACTTGCTGAGCCACAAGGTCCGAGTCACCGAAGCACTTAACTCGACTTAGATTCATCTCCTTAGCCATCCGGAGACCATGGAGCAAGGCTTCATACTCAGCTGCATTGTTAGTACAAGGGAACATTAAGTGGAGAACATAACAAAACTTATCACCTCGTGGGGAAGTTAATACGACTCCAGCCCCCGAGCCTTCCAACTGCCTGGATCCGTCAAAATGGATGGTCCAATACGTGTGATCCGGCTTTTCTTTAGGTGCTTGCATTTCCGTCCAATCATTGATGAAATCAACAAGTGCTTGAGACTTAACCGCTGTCCGAGGCACATACTTCAAACCGTACGGCCCCAGCTCTATAACCCACTTTGCAATCCGGCCAGTTGCTTCCCGGTTCTGGATGATATCTCCCAAAGGAGCAGAACTGACCACCGTAATTGGGTGCCCTTGGAAATATTGTTTAAGCTTCCGACATGCCATAAAAACTCCATACACCAGCTTCTGCCAATGCGGATACCTTTGCTTGGACTCGATTAGCACCTCGCTGATATAATAGACCGGTCGTTGAACCGGATGCTCCTTGCCTGCCTCCTCTCGCTCCACCACAATAGCAACGCTGACCGCCCGAGCATTAGCAGCAACATATAGCAGTAACGGCTCCTTGTCAATGGGAGCGGCGAGCATAGGTGGATTGGCCAACTGCCGCTTTAAGTCCTCAAATGCTTCATTAGCGGCGGAGCTCCAAACAAACTGATCCGTTTTTTTCAACATCTGATACAAAGGGATTGCCTTCTCACCAAAACGACTGATAAACCGGCTTAATGCGGCAATCCGGCCTGCCAGGCATTGAACATCGTTGATACACTTCGGTTTAGCCAGGGAGGTGATAGCCGTGATCTTCTCCGGATTAGCCTCAATTCCCCTGTTGGACACCAGAAAACCCAGTAGCTTGCCCTCCGGTACACCAAAGACACACTTGTCCGGATTAAGCATCATCTTGTATGTTCTCAGGTTATCAAAGGTTTCCTTCAAATCATCAATCAGAGTCTCCTTCTCCCTGGACTTAACCACGATATCATCCACGTAAGCATGTACATTACGGCTAATCTGCTTGTGAAGACAATTTTGTACACACCGTTGGTAAGTTACCTGGGCACTCTTGAGCCCGAAGGGCATAGACACATAGCAGAAGGCTCCAAAGGGAGTTATAAATGCTGTCTTCTCTTGGTCCTTAACTGCCATTTTGATCTGATGATAGCCAGAATACGCATCCAAAAAACTTAAACGCTCACAACCCGCCGTAGCATCAATAATTTGATCAATACGGGGGAGGGCAAAAGGATCTGCTGGACAAGCCTTATTAAGATCTGTGTAATCCACACACATGCACCAGGTGCCATTTTTCTTGAGGACCAGCACTGGATTGGCAAGCCACTCAGGGTGAAAAACTTCAACAATAAAGCCAGCTGCTAAGAGCCTGGCTACCTCTTCTCCAATCGCCTTGCGTCTTTCTTCGTTAAACCAGCGGAGGAACTGTTTCACCGGTTTATATTTAGGATCCACATTAAGTGTGTGCTCAGCGAGTTGCCTCGGTACACCTGGCATATCAGAGGGCTTCCATGCAAAAATGTCCCGATTCTCACGGATGAACTCGATGAGCGCGCTTTCCTATTTCGGATCCAAGTTGGCACTGATGCTGAACTGCTTGGACAAATCGCCAGGTACGAAGTCAACAAGCTTAGTTTCTGCTGCCGATTTGAACTTCAGGGCCGGATCATGCTCCTTAGTTGGCTTCTTCAACGGAGTCATGTCCGCCGGATCAACATTGTCTTTATAGTACTTCAACTCCTCAGTGGCACAAACCGACTCTGCATAAGCCGCATCTCCTTCCTTGCATTCCAAAGAGATTTTGCGGCTTCCGTGAACCGTTATTGTCCCCCTGTGACCCGGCATCTTGAGATGCAAATACACATAACAGGGCCGTGCCATAAACTTGGCGTAAGCCGGTCGCCCAAACAGGGCGTGATATGGACTCTGGATTTTCACCACTTCAAACGTCAATGTCTCCGACCTGGAATCATGGTCATCCCCAAAGGCCACTTCTAAAGCTATCTTACCAACGGGATACGCTGATCTGCCTGGCACTACACCGTGGAACACTGTATTAGACGGTTTGAGATTTTTATCTGTTAGTCCCATACGACGGAAGGTCTCATAATACAGGATGTTAATGCTGCTCCCTCCGTCCATGAGCACCTTGATGAACTTATAACCTCCCACCTAAGGCACCACCATATGATTGGTTATTCAGACCAACATAGATAACGGGGTATGGCCGGTTCAACAGAGTTGACCGCCCGCCTCTGAACCTTCCGGTCTCGCTTGTCCAAGCTAGTGGTGAAGACATGGTACTTCCCACTACTCAACTGCTTTGGGTTGCTCTGGTAACCTGACTGTTGCTGCTGTTGGTTGTAACCACCCTGGCTGTTCTGACTATTTTGACCATTATGTCCGCCCAGATTACCATTGAATCCTGAACTGGAACTTCCTCCACCGTAACCCGGCCCGGATCCTGAGCCACCGCCAGATTCGTGATCATACCAGAAATTATTAGAATTCTTGAACTCCTGCATAATAAAGCAATCCTTCCAAAGGTGGTTTGCTGGCGCCTCCTTCGTCCCATGTCTTGGACAGGGCTGGCTTAGCAGATAGTTTAGGCGGTTTGGGTTAGGGTTGGGTGCTCCATTACGATTTTTTGGTCTACCCGTGCGTCGCTGGCCATTGTCCTGTGCGTTGGTATTAGCCACATAGTTCATGTTACCATCCGCTTTATGCTTGCCTCCACCACCATTGCCTACCCAGTGATGCTGCTGACCTTTGGAGCTGTTGTTCTTCTTCCCTTTCCCTGTCTTGTCATCATCAGATTCAGGATCCTTGGTACTATCAGAATTAGCATATTTCACCAATGCAGCCATGAGGGTCCCCATGTCGGTGCAATGACGCTTCATCCGTCCCAACTTTAGCTTCAGGGGCCCAAATCAGCAGTTGCCTTCTAGGGTTAATACTGCGGTGTCAGCGTTGTTGCGGTCTGTGGAGTGCAACACTTGTGAAACCCGGCGCACCCAATGAGTCGTTGATTCTCCTTCCTCCTGGACGCATGCAGCTAAGTCCACTATCGACATAGGCTGTTTACAGGTATCCTTGAAATTGCTGATAAACCGGGCTCGTAATTGGGCCCATGAACTGATAGAATTAGCTGGCAAGCTTTTTAACCAAGTACGGGCCATTCCTTCAAGCATCATGGTGAAGTATTTCGCACACGCCGTGTCATCCACATCAAGCATCTCCATGGCCATCTCATAGCTCTCCACCCATGTCTCCGGAGGTTGATCCGCCGTGTAATTTGGTACCTTGCGCGGGCCTTTGAAATCCTTGGGCAGGCGCACGTTGCGTAAAGCGGGGATAAGGCAAGGCACCCCCAAAGAACTAGAAGTAACACCAGGTTCAGTCAAGGTGGTTGGAAGAATCGGCGTGAGCTGCCGAGCCTGATGCTGTGTGGCTAACTCGGCCTCCCTGCGCGCGCGGGCCCGGTCCACCACTCCCTGAACATTATCAGCACCACCCGCCGGGTTGTTGTCATGGGGTGCCCCACGTCGTTCATTACTCGACACTGCTGGTTCATCCATATGTCTGCTATAGCTCCGGCTTGGACGGGGGGTCGAGTGGATCCGGTCACGGCTGTACGAGAACGCTTCCTGTTGGGCCAAAGCAGTCCTCAGAAGTTCCTTGACCCGTCACGTCTCTACTGGCTGCGGCGAGTCACCTTCAATTTGAATGGCCTCCAGCCGTGCAGCAGCGGCAACAAGATTGTCCATTGGGTTGGAGTAGTGACCCGGAGGTGTTAAAGCAGCCTGAGGTATAACGGTGTTTTGACAAGGCGGGTCCATCTGACGAGGCTGAACTGGTGCACCGGTCTCAGGGGCTTCTGCCCGGTTTCCCTCCAGCGGATTGCCGGCTCTTGGTCCTGGAGTGTTGAAAAGGTCTCTGGCCTCGAAAACCGGAGGTAAGTGGGATCGGTGCTTCCTCCTCATGACTTCATGCGACGCGCTCTGGTCCAACATAAGCCTGTAGGCATGTGCGTCTAAAGCGGCCCGCTCTACGGCCATCCTGGTGTCCTCAGCCGCCAGATCCGCCTTGGCCTGGGTGATCTGTTCCTTTACCTTTGCAATCTCCGTGTTGTGAACGTCCTGATCCGGTGGATTAACTTCCGCCATAAGCACATCCAACGCATCAAATAGTTCTGATAGAACCTGAGCCGGCGGGTGCACAGGGCCTCCTGCCCCGGCAGCCGTCGCCGCTACTGAACCAGAGATCGTTGCCGCAGCTGTCGAAGAATGAAGCGCTGCTTGTGTTCCGGCCATGAATATTCCAACCCAGTTGGGCAGATCAGAGGGGTTCGGAATACTGTCGCCATTGGAACAGCTCCCAATCCGGCCATCTTGTAGCTGATAAAGAGATTCGGTTTCTCCGGTCGAAGATTCGTCACCGGAACAAACGACGGTCGCACCGCGAAATTCCGATCCATCCTCATAACTTCCTCCATGGATGACTCCCACAAAGGCACGCTTCATGGCCGGTTTAACCCGGGCAGATCGCGCACGCTGAGCCGTCTCAACAAGGCCGGTGCAAATGTCCGGCTCAGGGCCCGGTTCACCGATCTTGCCAATGAAAACATGAATGCTACCAAAGGGGACCCGGTACCCGTACTCAATTGAGCCGGCCTCGGGGCCCCAGCCTGCATCGTTGATGTAGAGCTTGCCGCGACGACTCTTAGTCATCCGGCCTACAGCGTAGCCCTCGAGTCCTTCAAAGCGGCCCTCCAAGAACCGGAAACCATCGTGCGATTGCCCCACGGTGGGCGCCAACTGTCGTGGTTTTGTCACGACAGATGTCCTAGAGAGAGGACTTAGTCGTGGAGCTATCGCGACGGGTTAGCTTGAAGGGGTTAAAGCGGACACAGGGACGCAAGAGAGTTTATACTAGTTCGGCCCCTTCAATGAAGGTAAAAGCCTACGTCTAGTTGTGATGGAATTGATGAGGTTTCGATGACTAGGGAGCAAACAAGCTTCACCTATGTCTCAAGTTGTTGTCTGTTGTCCTTGAACCGCCGCCGGGTCGTCCCCTTATATACACGGGTGACACCCGTCGGTTCACAGAGTCCCAACACCGGTCAATATTCGTATCCGGGTTGGTCTCCCCTTATCCCTAACTTACAATACAAGTTTATATACAAATTCCGGTTTACAGCTACAAGCCTTGAACTGGCTACGGGCCTTAGGCCCCCATCTGCCTTCTTGGGCTTTATCACTTCTAGAACTACTGATGAAGTTGACCCGGCCCAGATAGGTCGGTTTACGCCCAGCAGTAATATCCCCAACACATGGAGTCTTGGTGCTGATCATGTTTTGCTCGTGAGAGAGGCTTAGTCAACGGGTTTGGAACATTCAGATCCATATGTATCTTGCAAATCTCTATGTCTCCCTCCTTGACTTGATCGCGGATGGAATTGAAGCGTCTCTTGATGTGCTTGGTTCTCTTGTGAAATCTGGATTCCTTTGCCAAGGCAATTGCACTAGTATTGTCACAAAAGATTTTCATTGGACCCGATGCACTAGGTATGACACCTAGATCGGATATGAACTCCTTCATCTAGACTCCTTCATTTGCTACTTCCGGAGCAGCTATGTACTCCGCTTCACACGTAGATCCCGCCATGACGCTTTGTTTAGAACTGCACCAACTAAGAGCTCCACCGTTCAATATAAACACGTATCCGGTTTGTGACTTAGAGTCATCCGGATCAGTGTCAAAGCTTTCATCGACGTAACCATTTACGACGAGCTCTTTGTCAACTCCATAAACGAGAAACATATCCTTAGTCCTTTTCAGGTATTTCAGGATGTTCTTGACCGCTGTCTAGTGATCCACTCCTGGATTACTTTGGTACCTCCCTGCTAAACTAATAGCAAGGCACACATTAGGTCTGGTACACATCATTGCATCCATGATAGAGCCTATGGCTGAAGCATAGGGAACACCTTTCATTTTCTCTCTATCTTCTGTAGTGGTCGGGCATTGAGTCTGACTCAACTTCACACCTTGTAACACAGGCAAGAACCCTTTCTTTGCTTGATCCATTTTGAACTTCTTCAAAACTTTGTCAAGGTATGTGCTCTGTGAAAGTCCAATTAAGCGTCTTGATCTATCTCTATAGATCTTAATGCCCAATAGATAAGCAGCTTCAGCGAGGTCTTTCATTGAAAAATCTTATTCAAGTATCCTTTTATGCTATCCGGAAATTCTATATCATTTCCAATCAACAATATGTCATCCACATATAATATTAGAAATGCTACAGTGCTCCCACTCACTTTCTTGTAAATACAGGCTTCTCCAAAAGTCGGTATAAAACCATATGCTTTGATCACACTATCAAAACGTTTATTCCAACTCTGAGATGCTTGCACCAGTCCATAAATGGACCGCTGGAGCTTGCACACTTTGTTAGCATCCTTTGGATTGACAAAACCTTCAGGTTGCATCATATGCAACTCTTCTTCCAGAAATCCATTCAGGAATGCAGTCTTTACATCCATTTGCCAAATTTCATAATCATAAAATGCAGCAATTGTTAACATGATTCAGACGGACTTAAGCATCGCTACGGGTGAAAAAGTCTCATCGTAGTCAACTCCTTGAACTTGTCGAAAACCTTTCACAACAAGTCGAGCTTTGTAGACAGTAACATTACCGTCAGCGTCAATCTTCTTCTTGAAGGTCCATTTATTCTCGATGGCTTGCCGATCATCGGGCAAGTCAACCAAAGTCCACACTTTGTTCTCATACATGAATCCATTTCATATTTCATGGCCTCAAGCCATTTTGCGGAATCTGGGCTCATCATCGCTTCCTCATAGTTTGTAGGTTCGTCATGGCCAAGTAACATGACCTCCAGAACAGGATTACCGTACCACTCTGGTGCGGATCTTACTCTGGTTGACCTATGAGGTTCAGTAGTAACTTTATCTGAAGTTACATGATCATCATCATTAGCTTCCTCACTGATTGGTGTAGGAGTCACAGGAACAGATTTCTGTGATGAACTACTTTCCAATAAGGGAGCAGGTATAGTTACCTCATCAAGTTCTACTTTCCTCCCACTCACTTCTTTCGAGAGAAACTCCTTCTCTAAAAAGGATCCATTCTTAGCAACGAATGTCTTGCCTTCGGATCTGTGATCGAAGGTGTACCCAACAGTCTCCTTTGGGTATCCTATGAAGACACATTTCTCCGATTTGGGTTCGAGCTTATCAGGTTGAAGCTTTTTCACATAACCATCACAGCCCCAAACTTTATGAAATGACAACTTTGGTTTCTTGCCAAACCATAGTTCATAAGGTGTCGTCTCAACGGATTTAGATGGTGCCCTATTTAACGTGAATGCAGCCGTCTCTAAAGCATAACCCCAAAACAATAGTGGTAAATCAGTAAGAGACATCATAGATCGCACAATATCTAGTAAACTACGATTACGACGTTCGGACACACCATTACACTGTGGTGTTCCAGGTGGCGTGAGTTGCGAAACTATTCCACATTGTTTCAAATGAAGACCAAACTCGTAACTCAAATATTATCCTCCATGATCAGATCGTAGAAACATTATTTTCTTGTTACGATGATTTTCCACTTCACTCTAAAATTCTTTGAACTTTTCAAATGTTTCAGACTTATGCTTCATCAAGTAGATATACCCATATCTGCTCAAATCATCTGTGAAGGTGAGAAAATAAAGATACCCGCCGCGAGCCTCAACATTCATCGGACCACATACATTAGTATGTATGATTTCCAACAAATCTGTTGCTCGCTCCATTGTTGCGGAGAACAGAGTTTTAGTCATCTTGCCCATGAGGCATGGTTCGCAAGTACCAAGTGATTCATAATCAAGTGATTCCAAAAGTCCATCAGAATGGAGTTTCTTCATGCGCTTTATGAAGGAAATATGCCCTAGAGGCAATAATAAAGTTATTATTTATTTCCTTATATCATGATAAATGTTTATTATTCATGCTAGAATTGTATTAACCGGAAACATGATACATGTGTGAATACATAGACAAACAGAGTGTCACTAGTATGCCTCTACTTGACTAGCTCGTTAATCAAAGATGGTTATGTTTCCTAGGCATAGACATGAGTTTCATTTGGTTAACGGGGTCACATCATTAGGAGAATGATGTGATTGACTTGACCCATTCCATTAGCTTAGCAGTTGATCGTTTAGTATGTTGCTATTTCTTTCTTCATGACTTATACATGTTCCTATGACTATGAGATTATGCAACTCCCGTTTACCGGAGGGACACTTTGTGTTCTACCAAACGTCACAACATAACTTGGTGATTATAAAGGTGCTCTACAGGTGTCTCTGAAGGTACTTGTTGGGTTGGCGTATTACAAGATTAGGATTTGTCACTCCGATTGTCGAAGAGGTATCTCTGGGCCAACTCGGTAATGCACATCACTATAAGCCTTGCAAGCATTGTATCTAATGAGTTAGTTGCGGGATGATGTATTACGGAACGAGTAAAGAGACTTGCCAGTAATGAGATTGAACTAGGTATTAGGATACCGACGATCGAATCTCGGGAAAGTAACATACCGATGACAAAGGGAACAAAGTATGTTGTTATGCGGTTTGACCGATAAAGTTCTTCATAGAATATGTAGGAGCCAATATGAGCATCCAGGATCCGCTATTGGTTATTGACCGGAGACATGTCTCGGTCATGTCTACATAGTTCTCGAACCCGTAGGGTCCGCACGCTTAAAGTTTCGGTGATGATTGTATTATGAGTTTTTGTGTTTTGATGTACCTAAGGTAGTTTGGAGTCCCGGATGTGATCACGGACATGACGAGGAGTCTCGAAATGGTCGAGACACAAAGATCAATATATTGGACGACTATGTTCGGATACCGAAATGGTTTCGGGGAGTTTCAGACATATACTGGAGTACCGGGGTTTACCGAAACCCCCCGGGGAGTTTAATGGGCCAAGATGGGCCTTAGTGGAGAAGTGGAGGGGCGGCTAGGGCTGGCCACGCGCCCCCTCCCCCACTAGTCTGAATTGGACAAGGAGGGGGGGCGCCCCCTTTCCTGCCCCCTCTCTCCTTCCCTTCCTTTCTCCCTCCTACTCCAACTGGCCGCCAACCTCCTCCCCCTTATCCTTTATATACGGGGGCAGGGGGGCACCTCTAGACACAACAATTGATCTCTTGATCTCTTAGCCGTGTGCGGTGTCCCCCTCCACTATATTCCACCTCGATCATATCGTAGCGGTGCTTAGGCGAAGCCCTGCGTCGGTAGCATCATCATCACCGTCACCACACTGTCGTGCTGACGAAACTCTCCCGTGAAGCTCTGCTGGATTGGAGTTCGCGGGATGTCATCGAGCTGAACATGTGCTGAACTCGGAGGTGCCGTACGTTCGGTACTTGGATCGGTCGGATCGTGAAGACGTATGACTACATCAACCACGTTGTGCTAACGCTTCCACTTTTGGTCTACGAGGGTACGTAGACAACACTCTCCCCTCTCGTTGCTATACATCACCATGATCCTGTGTGTGCCTAGGATTTTTTTGAAAGTACTACGTTCCCCAACAGTGGCATCTGAGCCTGGTTTTATGCGTAGATGTTATATGCATGAGTAGAACACAAGTGAGTTGTGGGCGATACAAGTCATACTGCTTACCAGCATGTCATACTTTGGTTCGGCGGTATTGTTGGATGAAGCGGCCCGGCATTACGCGTACGCTTACGCGAGACTGGTTCTAACGACGTGCTTTGCACATAGGTGGCTGACGGGTGTCAGTTTCTCCAACTTCAGTTGAACCGAATGTGGCTACGCCCGGTCCTTGAGAAGGTTAAAACAACACTAACTTGACGAACTATCATTGTGGTTTTGATGCGTAGATAAGAATAGTTCTTGTCGTGGTTTTGTCACGGCAGATGTCCTAGAGAAAGGACTTAGTCATGGAGCCATCGCTACGGGTTAACTTAAAGGGGTTAAAGCGGACAAGGGACGCAAGAGAGTTTATACTGGTTCGGCCCCTCGCGGTGAAGGTAAAAGCCCACGATCCAATTGTTGTGGGATTGCTTGGGTTTCGATGACCAGGGAGCGAATACGCTTTGGCTGAGTCTCGAGTTGTTGTCTGTCGTCCTTGAACCGCCGCCGGGTCGTCCCCTTATATACATGGGTTGACGCCCGTTGGTTTATAGAATCCCGAGGCTGGCTCATAAACGTGTCCGGCTCGGTCTGTACTCTTTCTATCTTACAACACAAGTTTACATATCAATACCGGTTTATGTCTACAGGCTTTAAACCCGATTTGGGCCCTGGGCCTTCATAAAGCGTCACCGTCTGTCTTCATGGGCTTCAGATATAATGAACTACTTATGGAGTTAACCCGGCCTCTCCTGACCGGTTTACGCCCAGTGGTAATATCCCCAACATTAGGCCCCAGATTGGTTTGAACTGGTTCATGTCAATCCTCAATACGTAAGAAATTTTCTTCTTCAACATCTTCACATAATCTTGTAAACCGCCGCGACGTCACCTTCCAGGACCATGGTAAACTGCCATGACGTCATCTGTCATTTAAAATTGTGTATAAATCATCTTCATTAATGAGCCTCCGATAATCGAGGCGACAACTCTGCCTCATATCCAAATTTTGGGCTCCTCGATTTTTGCGCCCGACACTTATCTTTTTGCCTTTATAAATAGGGCCAGGGGGTCTTTCCATTTCCCCCCCGTACCTCTTCACATCATCCTCTTCCTTGCGCTACCCGACCTTTGGAGCTCCGCCTCCACCGTCGACCTTCGTTTCTCCCTGCGCCACAACCGCTGCATCAACCTGACCGGACCAGAGAAGTGCAGCACTCCTCCGCTGTTCTTTCATCACCAGTGAGTTCTTCTTTTCTTTGTTCTAGATCCACCATTAGGGCTTCAAGGTTCATCAGAGTTTATCCAATCTCTGCCATTGTTCTTTCCTGTTCTTTTCATTAGCATAAACAACTAGCTGGATCTGATACTTCTTACGCGGCCGTAGCCATAATCCCCCTTTTGTTAGATCTGTTCCTTTACGCAAAACTCATCTGAACCTTGCCGGACTGTTCCAACACTTGAAATTAGGTCAGAATTTATTTTGATTTTCCAACGCACGGCAGATCTGAAATTACCATGCCAAGCTATGAAACTTGTTTTTCCTTCACTTACGCATCTTTAGACTTGTATCTTCAATACCAGATTAGGCGGTTTAACTCCTAGAAAAATGATGACCCAGTAGATACCATTAGTCCCCTATTGAACCGCCAATGCACTCATCATTATACTGTCTCCATCATCATACTCTGGGTCACAAATGACCAACTCCGGTTTAACAATATGCTTACATCCTTGTACCAATTTATAATTGTCCACTGTAAATCTTAAACCGGCAATAACCATGTTTACAGATCTTCATTGCCATGGCCAAGCAAGTTTATGAATGCAGTTGGGCTCCTTCTCGAGTCACCGAAGAGTAGTTAAACAACTGTGTTAAAACGGGCATTTTAGCCAAGAAAGATGTCATCCACTGGAGGGTCCCTGGCCTGGAAAATCCTTCTATACCCAAGGATGGAGAGGTAGTCGTGTTTGCTAATCACCTGGGTCGGGGTTTTAGTCCTCCCGGTTCAAAAAATTTCCGAGATGTGCCGGCCAGTTTTCAACTGCGCCCTCAAGACATCGGTCCAAATTCTGTGACCAACATCTGCCACTTCCAAGTCTTTTGTGAGGCTTACCTACAAGAGGAACCTACAGTCGAACTGTTTAGCGGTTTCTTTCACTTAAACCGTCGCACAGAATTCACGAATGGACCCAATACTGAATTGGGTGGAATGGCGGTTCAGAAAAGGAAGGAAGTCACTTTCCCTCATCTCAAGCTCCACAGTCACCCCAAAGAATGGAACCAGACCTGGTTTTATTGCAAGGATACATCTCCATCTGATGAAAACCCCCTGCCAGGTTACCACCATGAACGCCTTAGCAACACACATCCTTTTCCTCAGAGGTTGACTGCAAAAGAAAGAGCCAACTATGCTCCTCAACTATCAAAACTTAGAGCCTTCATGGCAAACAGTTTGACAGGAGTTGATCTTGCCCGTTGTTGGATAAGCTGGTGTATTCTGCCCTTAAGCCGTCGCTCCGGTTTGATGTGTGACTACATAGGGAGTCTGAAGGATGCTCAACGACACATTGACATTCAGCTTACAGATGCGGAAGTTACTGAGGCTGTAAAGAAGATGCTGAATGAACCAGAGGCTGTCTGTGCCCAAACCGGACTACTCCCTTTCTGCACTTTCAACAAACCGCCCGCTGTAAGAATCATATACTCATTTCATCTTAATTTTCTTTTGTCCAAATATTCTCTGAAAGCGTGATATTCTTTGACAGGGTAATGATCCGTTCTGGAACAAGAAACCTCAAGAAAAACCGGTCAAGCCGCAAGAAAAAACGGCCAAGCCACAACGCCCAAAGACCAAGGTTGTTAAGAAACCTGCCAAGAAAAGGACCACTGCATCCTCCAAGCTACCAGCTGATGAAGATGTGGGTAACCCGGAATTAGAGGTAGAACTTGACTCTCTTGGTTCATTTTTCGTACACCTCATTGAGAATGATTATTGTCAGGATGACGCTGAAGTCAGCCAAGCCGATGCCGTAGAGGTAATCGTTCTTTCCTCTGATTCAGATCCTTTGCCAACACTAAAAATCCGTCGAGCAAACCGGAAAGTAAAATTTTCTCATCCTCTTGCTTACTTGGATCCAAACTTTCTTGTGAAGACGCAGCAGCACGAGGCTCGCCGCACAACCCCGCATAGCGGCTAGGTAGTTACCTCCGCCGGTTTATCGAACACTCCGGTTCGGAAACGCTGAGCAGAGGTCTCTTATCCCCTTGACACTTCACGCCCCAAAGCGGGTTGTTTTCGTTAACCTCTTAACCCGTCTGATTCAAATTATGAGGGTACTTCTCACTCATCTTCTGGCGAGTCGTCGGCCACCAAGCTTCCACCCCTCAAAACAGTTCTTGGGTGAGCTATACACTTGTTTTATCCTTGATGTGTTATTTTTATACACTATACTGATCCTCACGTTTTATTTTTCTTAGCGCCAAGCCCAAACCAAGCAAGAAGGCTCGGTTGAATAAACCGGCTGATGATAACGTGGCTGAACCAGAAAAAACTCCAGATCCTGAGGAGACTGATGCTGACGTCATGCTCAATGACCCATCACCTCAAGACCATGATTTTGTCGCTGAACAGGTGGAAATTGACACCACCAGCCGTGCTGATCAGCCCACCAGCCCTGTCCAAGCTGATGATAAACCGATCAGTCTAGTTAAAAATACTGACAAACCGCCAACTCTAGTAAAGGCTGCTGAGGAAAAAGATGATGATATTATGATTACTGGCACTGGCCACACCACTCCTGGCAATCCTGTCGCTTTGTCAAAGCATATTTCCAAGGAGGAGCTCTCTGCTATCGGCAAAGGCAAATGGAATGACGATTTATCAAGCTATGCCCATCTCAATGCTCAAGACATTCACTCGGGCTTCTTAAATCATTTGTATACCAGCCGTGATTATGAAGCTAGTTTGGTAAATTTGATAAAGGAGCGATATGAGGTAACTAACATAACTATTTTATCTCTTACATTCAATTGCAGCTTATCAGTTCCAGTAGCCCCCAAGTGATGGTTTATGATATCAATCCAAACCGGGACTTAGTAACAATTTCATGCTTGCAACAATGCATCTTAATGTCGCTGTTGTGACCCCCAAGGGCCGGTTTAACTTTATAAAGATGAACCGGGACTATGTAGAAGAATTACTCATATCAGAAATTATGAGCAAACACACATTAGCTCCCAAGTGCCAAGTTTAGTACTTGTATTGTGCTTGGGACTTGTAGAAATTTCTGACAATAAGCAAATATGCATTAGCCCCCAAGTACCAAGGGCATAACTTGTTATGTGTTTGGTACTTCAAACATGTACTGTCAACTCATTATATATTTATCTCTTTATAGGCTGAGCTGAGCAAGAAGGAAAGCCAAACCGCTGATCTGCAAGAGAACCTCAAATCCCAGCAAGCCGAAACCTCTAAAGCCAAAGAAGAGCTGACCAGTGCTCTAGGCGCTATGGAGAAACTGAAAGAGGGTTTCAACAAGGAGCAGGCGGATTGGGAGACAGAGAAATCCGCTCTACAAAAAAGGGCCGAAGACATAGAAGCAGCTCTTAAACCGGTGGTTGATGAACTGACTGGTGTAAAACGGCAGATTCATGCCATGACTGCTGCTGTGTTCGGTAGACATCCTTGCCTTATGCTTTCAACATATCCTTCCATGTATTGCCGGTTTACTGATGCTTGTAATGATGCAGGAACTCGCATCAGTCATCTGGGCTCGGATGTGCAGAAGGAGCTGAAGGCTGCTTACACGCTGATAGCAATTATATACCGGCACGCAACGAATCATCTGTACTGCTTCTCACAACAAACCGCCCCCGACGTTAACCAAGGATACCTTAGACAGGTTATCTATGCTGCCTGCCCGGGTTGAAGAGCTTAAGAGATCTGCTGCAAGGGCTGGCGCCTTGACTGCACTAACCCGGGCAAAAGCGTGGGTTCCCGATCTTGATCCGGCGGACGTCATTAAAGGCTATCCAAGCCTAAAAGAAGATGGATCAGAGTTTGGTACGGAAGATCTCCGCACCATAAACTGGGAAGTGCGTCCGCTGGCTTGTCAACTTGCTGAAGAAGCTGATCTATCATTTTACCAGGCAAGTTATGATACCAACAACAAGCGAGTTGCCGCGCCATCTCCTGAAGCTCAAAACCTTATTCCTCCAATCCGTAAGCACACTTATGCCCCTGACATTGAACCGTCCACCCTTATAAGTGGAAAAGCTGTGTTCCAAGCATTAACAGGGATCGACTGGACAACTGTTGATTTCCAGCCGCTGGTTAGAGATGAAGAAGATGAACTGGCGCAAAACGATCCACAGCCGTCAGGTCAAGCTAGAGACCAAACATAATCCGGAGGCCGGTTTAGCCTTCCATGCGTGGCAACACTTTGTTTAAGAAACAATCATCCTTTTGGGCATTGAAACACCTTGTAATAGGCTATTTAAAACACTTGGTCTTTTATGCCTTTGTTCATATTTATCTGCGACTGATGCTTGCTTAATCCGACATGCTTAAGATATGATGCTTATAATCCATAGCCATTTATTCAAGTTGTTCCTGCAGATAAGAAGCTTAAAGCGCCCTGGAGGTTTACCACCGGGCGGGTTATGACACTCAAATATATATATACGACCAATGTTTATAACCAAGGTTGTAGAAGATAACCAAATATGGAAATATATCAAACCTGTGACCTTTAGGCATAATGTTGGCTGACCAACTTCGTTGTGAGGGGTATAACCCTAATTTGGAGTATAAGTAACTCCTGTTATATGATGTTGGTTGACAATAAAACTGTTCCGGGTTATGATAAACACCGGGTTATGATAAACACCTGTTTATTCTATACTGGTGACTTTGAGTCAAAACCAGACCGGGCTGATAGTCTCCGGATTATAACTTGATCATGTACTGACAACTCGTAGTTGACAGCCTAACCGGGTTGATAAACACGGGTTTGAAAACATCACAAATCTTATCAAAAGAAAGAAAAACTTAACAAAAGGCAAATAAAACCGTTGTAGTCGAGGCTTTTCACGGGCTGCCAGGCCCCAAATTCGAGGCTTTTCATGGGCTGCCAGGGCACTGAGTTAAACCATTTTTGCAAAGCCTTTTAAGATGGTCCTCAATCCTTAACCAATCATCGTTTTAACTTGACAAGTTCAGGGTCTTTATTTTAGAGTAACTTGTCAAAGTTCGAAGGGTCATACCAGGTTTACCTGGGCGGAGTGACTTACTTAAATAGGCAGGTTAACCCGGGGTTTTAGGTGTATACACCAGGCTTCCAAGCCATGGCTTGATAGCCTATTACAAGTGTAGATTCTAAGTTCATTTTGACAGCAAAGAATCCCCAAGTAACATTTTGAGCTGTGCTCAGTGGGTGCCTATGTTTGAGTTGTTGTTTTACAACACTCTCTTTGGCCCCGGATTGATTTGGCTTTGACCCGATCAAGAGGTGTGACTATGGTTCGAATACGACCAAGCCCCTAAGTGATGCTGTGGCATTGCGCCGATCAAGAGGTGTAGCTATGGTTCGGATATGACCAAGCCCCCAAGTGATGTTGTGGCCTTGCGCCGATCAAGAGGTGTAGTTATGGTTCGGATACGACCAAGCCCCCAAGTGATGCTATGGCCTTGCATCGATCAAGAGGTGTAGCTATGGTTCGGATACGACCAAGCCCCCAAGTGATGTAACGTAAAGCTTTGAGTAGCTGAATCAAGGGGTAAACCGGACGCTGCTTTATAAACAGAAGCTCCATGTAACCACACATGATGTAAGAAAAACAACAGATACCCCGCTTTAGCCGAGGCTCCGGTTTATTATATTGATCGTAATATATACATTATCATAATATGTACATAAGCAGAGCCTATGGCTCAAGTACAGTACGGCCGAAGATGAGCAATATTCCACGGCCGGTTGGTCTCCTCCTCCGATTTACGTGAGTCTTTGCGCTCTCGAACATCGATTAGGTAGTATGACCCATTGTGTAGATTCTTGCTGACCACAAAGGGTCCTTCCCAAGGGGGGGATAGCTTGTGCATATCCGTCTGATCCTGGATGAGTCGAAGCACCAAATCGCCTTCTTCAAAGGTTCTGGTTCTAACTCGGCGGCTATGATAACGACGCGGATCTTGCTGATAAATCGCCGAATGGGCTGCCGCCATGTCAAGCTCCTCATCTAACAGGTCAAGAGCTTCCTTCCATGCCTTCTCGTTGTCAGCTTCAACATATGCCGCTACACGAGGTGAGTCATGACGGATGTCACTAGGAAGAACCACTTCCGCTCCATAAACCATGAAGAACGGTGTGTATCCTGTCGATCTGTTGGGTGTGATATTGATGCTCCATAACACAGAAGGTAACTCCTCAACCCAACAACCCGACGTCCGTTGCAAAGGAACCATAAGCTGGGGTTTGATGCCTCTCAAGATCTCTTGATTGGCCCTCTCGGCTTGACCATTGGACTGGGGGTGAGCCACTGATGACACATCAAGCCGGATGTGCTCACGTTGAGAGAACTCCTTCATGGCACCCTTTGATAGATTGGTACCATTGTCTGTTATAATACTGTGTGGAAAGCCAAACCAGAAGATCACCTATTTGATGAATTGAACCGCCGTAGCTGCATCACACTTACTAACTGGCTCTGCCTCCACCCACTTCGTGAACTTATCAACCGCCACCAAAAGGTGGATCTTCTTGTCCTTGGATCTCTTGAAAGGTCCAACCATATCCAGCCCCCAAGTTGCAAACGTCCAGGTGATTGGAATCATCGTCAATTCTTGAGCTGGTACGTGATCGTGCCTTGAGAATTTCTGTCAGCCACCACATCTTTTGACCAAATCCTCGGCATCAGCATGAGCTGCCAACCAGTAGAAACCATGACGAAACGCCTTGTCCACCAAAGACTTTGAACCGGCGTGGTGACCACAATCTCCTTCGTGGATCTCCCGCAAAATTTCACGACCTTCTTCAGGAGACACACAACGTTGAAATGCCCCTATCACACTGCAATGATGTAACTCTCCCTTGATAATAGTCATAGACTTCGACTGCCGGATTATCTGCCTGGCCAAAGTTTCATCCTCTGGTAACTCACCCCAGTTCATATACGCCAGATATGGAACCGTCCACTCCGGAATAACATGAAGAGCCGCCACCAACTGAGCTTCCGGATTAGGAATATCCAAGTCCTCTTCACCAGGGAGCTTGACGGACGGATTATGCAGAACATCCAGGAAGGTATTAGGTGGAACCGGTTTACGTTGAGAACCCAGGCGGCTTAAAGTGTCCGCCGCTTCATTCTTTCGCCGGTCCACATGATCCACCTGATAACCTTTAAAGTGACCTGCAACAATATCCACCTCACGATGATATGCTACCATGAGTGGGTCCTTGGAATCCCAAGTGCCAGACACTTGTTGAGCCACCAGATCCGAGTCACCGAAGCACTTAACTCGGCTTAGGTTCATCTCCTTAGCCATCCGAAGACCATGGAGTAAAGCCTCATATTCAGCTGCATTGTTAGTGCAAGGGAACATTAAACGGAGAACATAACAAAACTTATCACCTCGTGGGGAAGTTAATACGACTCTAGCCCCCGAGCCCTCCAATTGCTTGGACCCATCAAAATGAATAGTCCAATAAGCATGATCCGACTTCTCTTCTGGCGCTTGTAGTTCAGTCCAATCATTGATGAAATCCACAAGTGCCTGAGATTTGATTGCCGTTCGGGGTTTGTATTTCAACCAGTGAGGCCCGAGCTCGATAGCCCACTTAGCAATTCGGCCAGTTGCCTCCCTATTCTGGATTATATCCCCCAAAGGAGCAGAGCTGACCACCATGATGGGATGACCTTGGAAATATTGCTTAAGCTTCTGGCTTGCCATGAAAACCCCATACACAAATTTTTGCCAGTGCGGGTACCTCTGCTTGGACTCAATAAGTACCTCACTGATATAGTAAACCGGCTGCTGAACCGGATATTCCTTTCCTGCCTCCTTGCGCTCCACCACAATAGCTACACTGACAGCCCGAGCGTTAGCTACCACATATAGCAACAATGGTTCCTTGTCAACCGGAGTAGCGAGAACCAGCGGATTAGCTAACTGCCGCTTTAAGTCTTCAAATGCTTCATTAGCGGCATCGCTCCAGACGAAGTTGTCCATTTTCTTCAGCATTTGATATAAAAGGATGGCCTTCTCGCCAAGGCGACTTATAAACCGGCTCAACGCAACAATCCGACCTGCCAGGCGTTGAACATCATTGATACACTTCGGTTTGGCCAAGGAGGTGATGGATTTGATCTTTTTCGGATTAGCTTCAATGCCCCTAATAGACACCAAAAAACCCAAGAGCTTGCCTGCCGGTACACCAAAGACGCACTTGGCCGGATTAATCATCATTTTATAAATCCGCAGGTTATCAAAGGTTTCCTTCAAGTCATCAATCAATGTCTCCTTCTTCCTTGATTTCACCACAATATCACATAGGCGTGAACATTGCGGCCAATCTGTTTATGAAGAAAATTCTGCACACACGGTTGATAAGTCGCCTGGGCACTCTTGAGCCCAAAGGGCATGGACACATAGCAGAAGGCTCCAAAGGGAGTTATGAAGGCTGTCTTCTCCTGGTCCTTAACTGCCATTTTGATCTGATGATAACCAGAGTATGCATCCAAAAGCTTAAACGCTCGCAACCCGCCGTAGCATCAATAATTTGATCAATACGGGGAGGGCAAAAGGATCTGCTGGACAAGCCTTGTTGAGATCCGTATAGTCCACACACATACGCCAAGTGCCGTTCTTCTTAAGGGCCAGCACTGGATTAGCCAACCACTCAGGATGAAACACTTCGATGATAAACCCAGCCACCAAGAGCCTGGCAACTTCTTCTCCAATAGCTTTGCGCCTTTCTTCGTTGAACCAGCGGAGAAACTGCTTGACCAGTTTATACTTGGGATCTACATTGAGAGTGTGCTCAGCGAGTTCTCTCGGTACACCTGGCATGTCAGAAGGCTTCCACGCAAAGATGTCACGATTCTCATGGATGAACTTGATGAGCACGCTTTCCTATTTCTGATCCAAGTTAGCGCTGATGCTAAACTGCTTGGATGAATCACCGGGCATGAAGTCAACAAGCTTAGTCTCATCAGCCGATTTGAACTTCAAGGCCGGATCAAGCTCTGTAGTTGGTTTCTTCAATGAAGTCATATCTGCCGGGTCAACATTGTCTTTGTAAAACTTCAACTCTTCTGTTGCACAAACCGACTCAGCATAAGCTGCATCACCTTCTTCACACTCTAGAGCGATCTTGCGGCTCCCATGCACTATTATAGTTCCCTTGTGACCCGGCATCTTGAGCTGCAGATAGACATAACAAGGCCATGCCATAAACTTAGCATAACCTGGCCGTCCAAACAGGGCATGATACAGGCTTTTGATTTTCACCAGTTTCTGATCTCGAGTCATGTTCATCTCCAAAAGCCACCTCCAGAGCTATTTTACCAATAGGATAAGCCGATTTACCAGGCACCACGCCATGGAACACCGTACTGGACGGTTTAAGATTTTTATCGGTTAACCCCATGCGACGGAAAGTTTCATAATAAAGGATATTGATAGTACTCCCCCCATCCATGAGTACCTTAGTGAACTTATAACCTCCCACTTGAGGCGCCACCACCAACGCTAGATGACCCGGAATGTCAACCCGGGGCGGATGATCTTCTCTACTCCACACGATTGGCTGCTCAAACCAGCGCAAATAACGGGGCACCGCCGGTTCAACAGAGTTCACTGCCCTCTTATGAAGCTTCTGATCGCGCTTGCACAAGCTAGTGGTGAAAACATGATACTTCCCACTATTCAACTGCTTTGGGTTGCTCTGATAACCTGACTACTGCTATTACTGCTGATTGCCCTGATGATTATAACAACCTTGGTTACCCTGATTACCTTGATTATTATGTCCACCTTGATTACCGTGGAAGCATGAACCGGAATTTCCTCCGCCATAACCCGGCCCATGAGATCCAGGACCCGAACCGCCACCCGGTCCATGCTCATACCGAAAGAGATCAAAATTTTTGAACTCCTGCATGATATATCAATCCTTCTAGAGGTGCGTGGATGGTACCTCCGTTGTTCCGTGTTTCGGGCAAGGCTGGTTCAACAAATAAGACAAGCGATCCGGGTTTGGACTTGGCCCTCCACCGCGATGGGGCGGTTTACCCTTACGCCGCTGGCCCTTGTCATGTGTGTTGGTATTAGCACGAAGTCTAAACTGTGGTCCGCCTTTCGCTTGCTGCCGTTTCCATGACCCGCCGGGTTGTGGTGCTGCCCCTTGGTGTTGCTGCTCCTTTTTCCCTTCCCTGTCTTATCATCGTCAGACTCAGGATCCTTGGTACTATCAGAGTCGGCATACTTCACCAGAGCGGCCATGAGATTTCCCATGTCATTACAATGACATTTAAGCTGCCCCAACTTCAACTTCAGGGGTTCAAACTGGCAGTTGCCTTCCAATGTTAAAACTGTGGTATCAGTGTTCATGCGGTCCGATGAATGCAGAATCTCTGAAACCCGGCGCACCCAATGAGTTGTTGACTCTCCTTCTTCCTGGACACATGCAGCTAAGTCTACAATTGACATGGGCTGCTTGCATGTATCCTTGAAATTTTGGATAAACCAGGCTCTCAATTCGGCCCATGACCTGATAGAATTAGCCGGTGAGCTCTTCAGCCAAGTGCGGGCCGCCCCCTCTAGCATCATGGTGAAGTATTTTGCACATGCCGCATCATCCACATCCAGCATCTCCATGGCCATCTCATAACTTTCGGCCCATGTCTCAGGGGACAAATCGACGGTGTAATTCAGCACTTTGCGCGGGCTTTTAAAATCCTTGGGCAGACGCATGTTGCGCAGCGCCGGGACGAGACACGGTACTCCCAGAGAGCTAGAAGTAACCCCTGGTTCCACCGACGTGGTTGGACGAACCGGAGTAAGCTGACGGGCATCATGCTACGCCGCTAACTCGGCCTCCCGACGTGCCCGAGCCCGGTCTACCACCTCCTGAGCATCACTAGCACCACCCGCCGGGTTATTGCCATGGGCCAAATCATGGTTCCGCGCGTTACTTGACACTGCTGGTTCATCCATACGCCTACTGTAACTCCAGCTTGGGCGGGGAGTGGAATGGATCCGATCGCGACTATATGAATAAGCCTCCTGCTGAACCAAAATTGTTTGAAGAAGCTCGCTAACCCGACGCGTCTCGACCGCCGCCGGAGACCCGCCTTCGATCGGGATGGCCGCCAGTCGTGAAGCGGTAGTGACAATGTTGTCCATCGGGTTAGAGTAATGACCCGGTGGTGTTGAGACATGCTGTGTCACAATGTTGTTTTGGCGAGGCGGATCCACCGAACGCGGCTGAACCGACACCCCCGCTCCAAGTGCCTCCGCTCGGTTTATCACTGGCGGATTACTGGTCCCTGCTCCCGGGGAATTAAAGAGGTTCCTAGCTTTATAAACCGGTGGCAGGCGAGATCGATACCTCATCTTCAGGACATTGTTTGACGCACTCTGATCCAGCATAAGCCGGTAAGCCTGTGCATCCAATGCGGCCCGCTCCGCAGCCATCCTGGAACCCTCGGCGGCCAAGTCAGCTTTGGCCTGGGTGATCTGATCTTTCACTTTTGCAATTTCCGCATTGTGTGCATCTTGATCCGCCGGGTTAACCTCCACCATCAATGTTGCCGAAGCGTCAAACAAATCAGATAGAACCTGAGCTGGCGGTCGCACAGGGCCTCCTGCCCCGGCCGCTGTCGCTGCTGCCGATCCGGAAATCATCGCCGCTGCGGTCGAAGAGTGGAGTGCTGGTTGCGTACCAGCAACCCGGATTGGCAGATCAAAGGGGTCCGAAATACTGTCACCATCGGAACAACCCCCAATCCGGCCATCTTGCAACTGATATAATGACTCGGTCTCTCCGGTCGATGACTCGTCGCCGGAATAAATGACGGTTTCACCACCAGATTCCGATCTATCTTCGGATTCCCCTCCGTGGATGACTCCCACGAAGGCACGCTTCATGACAGGCTTGACCCAGGCAGATCTCGCACGCTGAGCCATTTCGACAAGGTCGGTGCAGATGTCCAGATCAGGGCCCGGTTCGCCGATTTTGCCAATGAAAACGTGTATGCCACCAAAGGGGACCCGGTACCCGTACTCGATCGAGCCGGCCTCGGGGCCCCAGCCTGCATCATCGATGTAGAGCTTGCAGTGACGAATCTTGGTCATCCGTCCCACAGCGTAGCCCTTGAGTCCTTCGAAGCTTCCCTATAAGAATTCGAAACCATAATGCGATAGCCGCATGGTGGGCGCCAACTGTTGTGGTTTTCTCACAGCAGATATCCTAGAGAAAGGACTTAGTCATGGAGCCATCGCTACGGGTTAACTTAAAGGGGTTAAAGCGGACAAGGGACGCAAGAGAGTTTATACTGGTTCGGCCCCTTGCAGTGAAGGTAAAAGCCTACGATCCAGTTGTTGTGCGATTGCTTGGGTTTTGATGACCAAGGAGCGAATACGCTTTGCCTGAGTCTCAATTTTTTGTTTGTTGTCCTTGAACCGCTGCCGGGTCGTCCCCTTATATACATGGGTTGACGCCCGTCGGTTTACAGAATCCCGAGGCCGGCTCATAAACGTGTCCGACTTGGTCTCTACTCTTTCTATCTTACAACACAAGTTTACATACAAATATCGGTTTATGTCTACAAGCTTTAAACTGGATTTGGGCCCTGGGCCTTCGTAAAGCGTCACCGTCTGCCTTCATGGGCTTCAGATATAATGAACTACTTATGGGGTTAACCCGGCCTCTCCTGGCCGGTTTACGCCCAGTGGTAATATCCCCAACAATTCTTGCTCAGCCCGTAGCAGCCACGTAAAATTTGCAACAACAAAGTAGAGGACGTCTAACTTGTTTTTGCAGGGCATGTTGTGATGTGATATTGTCAAGACATGATGCTATATTTTATTGTATGAGATGATCATGTTTTGTAACCGAGTTATCGGCAACTGGCAGGAGCCATATGGTTGTCGCTTTATTCTACGCAATGCAATTGCCCTGTAATGCTTTACTTTATCACTAAGCGGTAGCGATAGTCGTAGAAGCAATAGTTGGCGAGACGACAACAATGCTACGATGGAGATCAAGGTGTCACGCCGGTGACGATGGTGATCATGATGGTGCTTCGGAGATGGAGATCACAAGCACAAGATGATGATGGCCATATCATATCACTTATATTGATTGCATGTGATGTTTATCCTTTATGCATCTTATTCTGCTTTGATTGACGGTAGCATTATAAGATGATCTCTCACTAAATTTCAAGGTACAAGTGTTCTCCCTGAGTATGCACCATTGCCAAAGTTCATCGTGCCAAGACACCACGTGATGATCATGTGTGATAAGCTCTACGTTCATCTACAAAGGGTGCAAGCCAGCTTTGCACATGCAGAATACTCAGGTTAAACTTGACGAGCCTAGCATATGTAGATATGGCCTCGGAACACTGAGACCGAAAGGTCGAGCATGAATCATATAGTAGATATGATCAACATAGTGATGTTCACCATTCAAAACTACTCCATCTCACGTGATGATCGGACATGGTTTAGTTGATTTGGATCACGTGTTCACTTGGATGATTAGAGGGATGTCTATCTAAGTGGGAGTTCTTAAGTAATATGATTAATTGAACTTAAATTTATCATGAACTTAGTACCTGATAGTATTTTTCTTGTCTATGTTGATTGTAGATAGATGGCCTGTGCTATTGTTCCATTGAATTTTAATGCGTTCCTTGAGAAAGCAAAGTTGAAAGATGATGGTAGCAATTACATGGTCTGGGTCCGTAACTTGAGGATTATCCTCATTGCTGCACAGAAGAACTACGTCCTAGAAGCACCGCTAGGTGTACCACCTGCGCCAGCAACTGCAGACATTGTGAACCTCGCAGTCACGTGTTGATGACTACTCGATAGTTCAGTGTGCCATGCTTTACGGCTTAGAACCGGGGTTTCAACGACGTTTTGAACGTCATGGAGCATATGAGATGTTCCAGGGGTTGAAGTTAATATTTCAAGAAAATGCCCGGATTGAGAGATATGAAGTCTCCAATAAGTTCTACAGCTACAACATGGAAGAGAATAGTTCTGTCAGTGAGCATATACTCAGGGTACTGCAATCACTTGATTCAATTGGGAGTTAATCTTCCGGATGATAGTGTCATTGACAGAATTCTTCAATAACTGCCACCAAGCTACAAGAGCTTCATGATGAACTATAATATGCAAGGGATGGATAAGACAATTCCCGAGCTCTTCGCAATGCTAAAGGTTGCGGAGGTAGAAATCAAGAAGGAGCATCAAGTGTTGATGGTCAATAAGACCACCAGTTTCAAGAAAAAGGGCAAAGAGAAGAAGGGGAACTTCAAGAAGAATAGCAAACAAGTTGCTTCTTAAGAGAAGAAACCCAAGTCTGGACCTAAGCCTGAGACTGAGTGCTTCTACTGCAAGCAGACTGGTCACTGGAAGCGGAACCACCCCAAGTATTTGGCGGATATGAAGGATGGCAAGGTGAACAAAGGTATATGTGATATACATGTTATTGATGTGTACCTTACCAGAGCTCATAGTAGCACCTGGGTATTTTATACTGGTTCTGTTGCTAATATTTGCAACTCGAAACAGGGACGACGGATTAAGCGAAGACTGGCTAAGGACGAGGTGACGATGCGCGTGGGAAATGGTTCCAAAGTCGATGTGATCGCCGTCGGCATGCTACCTCTACATCTACCTTCCAGATTAGTTTTAGACCTGAATAATTGTTATTTGGTGCCAGCGTTGAGCATGAACATTATATCTGGATCTTGTTTGATGCGAGACGGTTATTCATTTAAATTTGAGAACAATGGTTGTTCTATTTATATGAGTAATATCTTTTATGGTCATGCACCCTTGAAGAGTGGTCTATTCTTGTTGAATCTCGAAAGTAGTGATACACATATTCATAATGTTGAAGACATAAGATGCAGAGTTGATAATGATAGTGCAACTTATTTGTGGCACTGCCATTTGGGTCATATTGGTGTAAAGCGCATGAAGAAACTTAATACTGATGGACTTTTGGAATCACTTGTTTATGAATCACTTGGTACTTGCGAACCGTGCCTCATGGGCAAGATGAATAAAACGCCGTTCTCCGGAACTATGGAGCGAGCAACTAATTTGTTGGAGATCATACATACTGATGTATGTGGTCCAATGAATGTTGAGGCTCGCGGCGGGTATCGTTATTTTCTCACCTTCACAGATGATTTAAGCAGATATGGGTATATCTACTTAATGAAACATAAGTATGTGTCACACCCTGATTTTCAGGCCACAATACTTAAGCTAATAAATCATGATAAAATGTGGTTTGACAAAAACTTTTGAGTGTTTTGGACCTTGCCTTGATTGGATTTTGTGTGTTGTTTGCAAGTGCCCTAAAAATCAAATAAATCCTCCAACTCCTATACTTCATCTCCTTACTCCAAACTCTTGAACCAATGATCATGCCATATGTATAGGACATAAAAATAATTTCTTACAAAAATAATTTGGCCAAATAGTATTTTCAAAAATTAGTTTTCCAAAACCCCCTGAATTTAGGTTTGCACTGCAAGTACTTAATTAAGGGCAGTAAAAATCTTTCCAAAAATATATTTGACTCCTATTAGATATAGGATACCCAGAAACCACAAAAATATAATTTTAAAAGTTATTTACCTATTTTATTTAAAGGATTTTTCTTTAGGCCAGAAATGGTCTTTAATAGGTAAAAATTATTTTAATGCTTCAAAAATATTTGGTAAAACCTAGGAAAGCTCAATGGACATATATTGTCCATATATAAGAGTTTCAACACATGATCATGATCAAAATATTGGTTAAATCCCTCAAAAACCCTTTCTGGATATTTCAAGCTTTTGAAATATTTACAAAGGAAATATTCTCCAACAATTCCAGGAAAAATTCTAGAATGTCACATATGACATTTTTAATGATCTTGACTAGTCTCATGTCATGGAGAACAGTATAACCCCATGAAACCCTCTCAAAACCACTTCTGTCCTTTTTCAAGTTTGAACAACTTTGCACTGTCAAACATGACCAAATGCTCTCAAACTTGGTTCACATGCCCAAATGGTGTAATAATGCATCTAGTCGAAATGGCACAAGTTGGAGAGAATGTTATCTTGATTAAAGTGCCCCAAAACCCTCTCTGTCCAGAACCAAATTTGAACAAGTTTACATTGGCAACTTTCTCCTTTTGATCTCAACTTTTGTGGACATGTTCAGAATCTCAAATGATGACACTACACTAAGTGGTGCATCAAGGAGAATAGATTTGCATGACTAAATCTTGAAAAGTCCATTTCTGCTAATTTCTAGGGTTTACCAAAGTTGCATTGTCAACTTCCTCCAAATGAGCTCCAACTTGGTGATCAACCCCATTTCTATATGACACTTGATCCTGTTAATCTTCATATCATTTGGAATCCATTTGCTTGCCCAAACCACCATCAAACACCTTATGGCAGAAACTTAAAATGCATGTTTTGGTAATTTCCACTAATCTCCATGAGCTCAACTTTTTCCCACAGCCTCATCTGCTCCTCCTCTACCTCCTTCATGCTTGGCTGCCCAAGGATCAATGATTAAGGGGGGCAGAGACCCAATTTTCCTCTCTGGACAGCACCATTTCTCTCTCTCTCAACCTCCCACCTCACTCCAGTGGATCCCCAGGGCATCCAATGCCATTGTCACATTGTTTACTCCCACCTGCAGCTTCCAGACACAAGTGGGCACGTGAGGACGCGAGAAAAAGCCGCGGGTGCCGGCCATTTGCGCGCTCTGGAGCACGCCAGCGTGCTCCCGACCGTTGACGCCGCGCTCCCCCACCACCTCGAGCCTCCCCCTCGCGCCAGTCGAGGTGCCTCGACGTTCGCAACACGCCACCATGCAGGCCCCCTTGTCTCTCCCTCTCTCTCACCTCCTCCGGCGCGTGCCCAGAGCCGCCCGGCTCGGCCAATGCATGGCCTCGCACGCGCAAGCACCAGAGCCTTGCCCCGCTCCTCCTCTCTCTTCCTAGTGCCCCACTCAACTCCCACGGACGCCGTAGACAGCCCCTCGCCCTCTCTCCTGGCCTCCCGAGCTGTTGCCACGGCCACCCATGCGCCGCGTCCATGGTGAGCCATGGGTCGGCTACTTAAGGCCACCCCCGAGCCCCATCTCGACTCCTTTGGCTCTCTCTCTCTCTCTCCTGTATGCTCCCCAAGCCAACCCATTCCTCCTCTAGTGCCCCCATTCACCTCCATGGCCGGAAACCTTGCCACCGGCCACCGCTCAAATTCGAGCTCTCCGGTGCTCCTCTCTCCCTCCTACCTGCACCAGAACATCACCCACTTCCCCACGACCCTCCCCAGGATTCCATTTCTTCTTCTCCGCGGCCGCAACACCGTGCTCCCAACCACACCGTCAGCCTCGTCCGCCGCGGCCGACGCCCTGCTCGACCCGGTGCCCCTGGGCAACCATGCCACCCACGGTTGGACGCGGCCGGGTCCCCTGAGCACGCCGGTGGCCATATCACCGGAAACGGTGGCTTGTAGTGTCGGCAAGCCTCCCCGTCGCCACTGCCCCTGCCTCTGCTCTGCTCGAGCGGCAGGTTGGGGATGAACCCGACAAGTGGGCCCCGCATGTCGGCGACCCTGAGGGCCGGGCCCGTGGGATAAGTGGACACGGCTTCCCTGGGTGCCATCTCCTCGCGGCGAAGACGTATTCCGGGCAGGCGCCTTCAACGTGGTCGCCTGCGCGCGTGCGGCCGAGCCACTGAGCCGGCCCAGTGCGCTGTGGCGCTATGCTGCACTCGGTGCGCGGTATAGGTATAACCCTCCCACTTCCTTTGTCTTTTTTCCTTTTCCAGAAATTTGTAAAATCTCCCAAATATTCATATTAACTCCAAATTGAATGATTCAAATTTCTGGTGACCCCATATATCATGGTCTACCTGTTTGTGCAGCATGCACATTTTTCTAGAACAATTTTCCTCACACAAATTAAATAAAATCCCATTTTCCATTTCTGTGATGAACTTTAGAAAACCACAGAGAGCTCAAAATTGATCCAAATGCCATGATTCAAATTCCTGGATGCTTCTAAGTTCATAACTTAGTTTATGAACATTTTTTAATACTTTCTGCACCACACAAAATAATGAGCCATTTCTTCATATTTGTCAACTTTGCAAATTCATAGGAAATTCATTTGAACTCCAAATCCAGTGAAACCAACTCTTAGATGCTTCTAAAATCATCCTTTGTTAAATGGGTGCCTTTGCTCATTTTTCAAAAATATGTTTCTGTACACTTCTTGCAAATCCATAAACCCCTTGATTCCGTCATATCAAAATGTTTAGAAATATCCACTAACCAAATCCCAATGAAACCACTCTGGTTAATTTTCATATAACCAGAGATGTCCTAGAAAAGTCAAATCAATATTTTTAGAGCACTTTCATTTCCTGCCTTGTTGTGTTGCTTATTATGGTTGCTTTCGACGATAGTTGATGAAGTAGACGAAATGCTTGGAGTTGGACCAGAGATATTTGAAGACCTTGAAGACTTTGTTAAAACAGGCAAGCAGCCCTTTGACCATGTCTATGAAACCCTTTTATGCATTTCATATAGCACTTTATTATTGTTGCATTAGAATCATGATGAGATGGTAGCCACTTTGGTGGGTTGCCTCCATTTCCTCCTTGTTGATACTTGCATTGTGCATGACCCTACCTTCTTATGAGGGTTATGCCAGTGGGAGTAGATAGGATGCTAAAGTAGTTGCTACACAAAAAGGGACGGGAATGTGCATGGTGATGGAGACAAGGTATTTTCAAAAGACTTTTCAAAAACCCCCTCGGGTGCCACTTATGCCCGAAGGAGATGATGAGATGGGTAACCACTTGATGACGAAGTGGTATACCGAGGCAAGTGTGTGTGTTGTTTTCAAAAACGGATTAGATTTAAGATTTGTCGGCTGTCCCAACCTTATATGCGCAACCGCTCTACCCTTGTATGGGAAAGGGCATTATTGATTACCTAGGCCAATACTAGCTTGGAGCCTGCATTACTAGTGACGGGAGAGTTGTTGGTGCGCTCTCTCGGGACGGGGTCGTGCCAGGTAGGGCGGCCAAGAACATTTTTATGGGGCACCGGACACACTGTTGGTACCCCGTGCTAGTGGTATGTGATGAATATGGGAGCGAGGCTCCACCATTTTTAAAGTTGTGAAATGTTGGGCACGGGGGTTACTACCAATCGAGTGGACTCCATGTTAGTGTCGTCTAGGGAAAGATAGTGATCGGGTGCTTACCCTGGGTACTTGAGGTACCGCGGGTCGTGGATGACACGGAAGTTCCCCGGATCTTGTGTGTAAAGTGTGCAACCTCTGCAGAGTGTAAAACTATTCGAATAGCCGTGTCCATGGTTAAGGACAGTTGCCGGTGCTGCTTAAACTACGTCCACATGTTTGCAAACCAGTGTGTGTGTTTGGATAAGTGGGAAGAACTACTTGGGTCAAGTCAAGGACTTGACATGATTGAGTTGGGTTGGTGCCCACTCTATTTATGTTGATATCTATAACCTGTCCTCATGGTTACATGAGTTCTCCTGATGCATGTCTTACAAGTTGTTGAACATGTCATTGCACTCAAAACTAGCTTTCTGCAAAAAATTTACCTATATCCTGCATCGTTGTATCTCGAACCAAAACATGGGTTGCTTGCGAGTACATTCAAAGTACTCATTGGCTTCCCACTGGTTATTTTATTGGCCAGGCATGAAAGAACAGGATATAATGAAGAACTCCTCGGTGACGAACACGCGAGCTAGGACGCTTCCCAGTCAGAATGCCTATAGGGTTAAGGCAGATGGCATGGGTCCAAGTTATCGACGAAGATTTCCGCTGCGATGTTATACTCAAGACTTGACCATACTGGTCCTACTTGTGTAAAACGGTATGTATGGATGTAAGACTCTTGTTATTCAGCTTCTGTGTGTTCAGTGAGCATTGATCTCTGGGATCACTGTACACGTGCATTCGGTGATCACGACTTATGAGTCGGGGTCCCCATAGTATGAAACATTTGAAAAGTTCAAGGAATTTCAGAGTGAAGTTGAAAATCATCGTAACAAGAAAAATAAAGTTTCTACGATCTGATCATGGAGGAGAATATTTGAGTTACGAGTTTGATCTACATTTCAAATAATGCGGAATAGTTTCGCAACTCATGCCACCTGGAACACCACAATGTAATGGTGTGTCCGAACGTCGTAATCGTACTTTACTAGATATGGTGCGATCTATGATGTCTCTTACTATTTTACCGCTATCATTTTGGGGTTATGCTCTAGAGATAGCTCCATTCACGTTAAATAGGGCACCATCAAATTCCATTGAGACGACACCTTATGAACTATGGTTTGGCAAGAAACCAAAGTTGTCATTTCTTAAAGTTTGGGGTTGCGATGCTTATGTGAAAAAGCTTCAACCTGATAAGCTCAAACCCAAATCGGAGAAATGTGTCTTCATAGGATACCCAAAGCAAACTGTTGGGTACACCTTCTATCACAGATCCGAAGGCAAGACATTCGTTGCCAAGAATGGATCCTTTCTAGATAAGTAGTTTCTCTCGAAAGAAGTGAGTGGGAGGAAAGTAGAACTTGATGAGGTAACTGTACCTGCTCCCTTATTGGAAAGTAGTTCATCATAGAAACCGGTTGCTGTGACACCTACACCAATTAGTGAGGAAGCTAATGATGATGATCATGAAACTTCAGATCAAGTTACTACCGAACCTCGTAGGTCAACCAAGTGAGATCCGCACCAGAGTGGTACGGTAATCCTGTTCTGGAGGGCATGTTACTAGACCATGACGAACCTATGAACTATGAAGAAGCGATGGTGAGCCCAGATTCCGCAAAATGGTTTGAGGCCATGAAATATGAGATGGGATCCATGTATGAAAACAAAGTGTGGACTTTGGTTTACTTGCCCGATGATCGGCAAGCAATTGAGAATAAATGGATCTTCAAGAAGAAGACTGATGCTGACGGTAATGTTACTATCTATAAAGCTCAACTTGTTGCGAAAGGTTTTCGACAAGTTCAAGGGATTGACTACGATGAGACCTTCTCACCTGTAGCGATGCTTAAGTCCGTCCGAATCATGTTAGCAATTGCCGCATTGTATGATTATGAAATTTGGCAAATGTATGTAAAGACTGGATTCCTGAATGGATTTCTTGAAGAAGAGTTGTATATGATGCAACTTGAAGGTTTTATCGATCCAAAGGGAACTAACAAAGTGTGCAAGCTCCAGCGATCCATTTATGGACTGGTGCAAGCCTCTCGGAGTTGGAATAAATGCTTTGATAGTGTGATCAGAGCATATGGTTTTATACAGACTTTTGGAGAAGCCTGTATTTACAAGAAAGTGAGTGGGAGCTCTATAGCATTTCTAATATTATATGTGGATGACATATTGTTGATTGGAAATGATATAGAATTTCTGGATAGCATAAAAGGATACTTGAATAAGAGTTTTTCAATGGAGAATCTCGGTGAAGCTGCTTACATATTGGGCATCAAGATCTATAGATATAGATCAAGACGCTTAATTGGACTTTCACAAAGCACATACCTTGACAAAGTTTTGAAGAAGTTCAAAATGGATCAAGCAAAGAAAGGGTTCTTGCCTGTGTTACAAGGTGTGAAGTTGAGTAAGACTCAATGCCCGACCACTATAGAACATAGAGAGAAAATGAAAGATGTTCCCTATGCTTCAGCCAGAGGCTCTATCATGTATGCAATGCTGTGTACCAGACCTGATGTGTGCCTTGCTATTAGTTTAGGAGGGAGGTACTGATATCCCACAAGTATAGGGGATCACAATAGTTTTCGAGGGTAGAATATTGAACCCAAATTTATTGATTCGACACAAGGGGAGCCAAGGAATATTCTCAAGTATTAGCAGTTGAGTTGTCAATTCAATCACACCTGGATAACTCAATATCTGCAGCAAAGTATTTAGTAGCAAAGTAGTATGGAAGTAACGGTAACGGTAGCAAAAATAATATTTTTGGGTTTTGTAGTGATTGTAACAGTAGCAACAGAAAAGTAAATAAGCGAAGAACAATATGTGAAAAGCTCGTAGGCATTGGATCGGTGATGGAGAATTATGCCGGATGCGGTTCATCATGTAACAGTCATAACATAGGGTGACACAGAACTAGATCCAATTCATCAATGTAATGTAGGCATGTATTCCGAATATAGTCATACGTGCTTATGGAAAAGAACTTGCATGACATCTTTTGTCCTACCCTCCCGTGGCAGTGGGGTCCTAATGGAAACGAAGGGATATTAAGGCCTCCTTTTAATAGAGTACCGGACCAAAGCATTAACACATAGTGAATACATGAACTCCTCAAACTATGGTCATCACCGGGAGTGGTCCCGATTATTGTCACTTCGGGGTTGCCGGATCATAACACATAGTAGGTGACTATAGACTTGCAAGATAGGATCAAGAACTCACATATATTCATGAAAACATAATAGGTTCAGATCTAAAATCATGGCACTCGGGCCCTAGTGACAAGCATTAAGCATAGCAAAGTCATAGCAACATCAATCTCAGAACATAGTGGATACTAGGGATCAAACCCTAACAAAACTAACTCAATTACATGATAAATCTCATCTAACCCATCACCGTCCAGCAAGCCTATGATGGAATTACTCACGCACAGCGGTGAGCATCATGAAATTGGTGATGGAGGATGGTTGATGATGACGACGGTGACGGATTCCCCTCTTTGGAGCCCCGAACAGACTCCAGATCAACAATCCCGAGAGGTTTTAGGGCTTGGCGGCAGCTCCGTATCATAAAACGCGATGAATCCTTCTCTCTGGTTTTTTTCTCCCCGAACACGAATATATGGAATTGGAGTTGAGGTCGGCGTAGCAACAGGGGGCCCACAAGGCAGGGGCGCGCCCAGGGGGGCAGGCGCGCCCCCTGCCCTCGTGGATAGGTGGTGGCCCCCCTGGCCTTGATTCTTTCGCCAGTATTTTTTATTATTTCTAAAAATAAGTTCTGTGGAGTTTCAAGTCATTCCGAGAAATTTTGTTTCTGCACATAAATAACACCATGGAAAGTCTACTGAAAACAACGTCAGTCTGGGTTAGTTCCATTCAGATCATGCAAGTTAGAGTCCAAAACAAGGGCAAAAGTGTTTGTAAAACTAGATACGATGGAGACGTATCAACTCCCCCAAGCTTAAACCTTTGCTTGTCCTCAAGCAATTCAGTTGATAAACTGAAAGTGATAAAGAAAAACTTTTACAAACTCTGTTTGCTCTTGTTGTTGTAAATATGTAAAGCCAGCATTCAAGTTTTCAGCAAAGATGATGACTAACCACATTCACAATAACTCTTAGGTCTCATGTTTACTCATATCAATGGCATAATCAACTAGCGAGCAATAATAATAAATCTCGGATGACAACACTTTCTCAAAACAATCATAATATGATATAATAAGATGGTTTCTCGCTATCCCTTTCTGAGACCGCAAAACATAAATGCAGAGCACCTTTAAAGATCAAGGAGTGACTAAACATTGTAATTCATGGTAAAAGAGATCCAGTCATAGTCATACCCAATATAAATTAATAGTAATGGATGCAAATGACAGCAGTGCTCTTCAGCTGGTGCTTTTTAATAAGAGGGTGATGACTCAACATAAAAGTAAATAGATAGGCCCTTCAGAGAGGGAAACAGGGATTTGTAGAGGTGCCAGAGCTTGATTTTTAAATAGAGATAAATAATATTTTGAGCGGCATACTTTCATTGTCAACATAACAACCAAGAGATGGCGATATCTTCCATGCTACACACATTATAGGCGGTTCCCAAATAGAATGGTAAAGTTTATACTCCCCCTACACCAACGAACATCAATCCATGGCTTGCTCGAAACTACAAGTGCCTCCAACTAACAACAGTCCCGGGGGAGTTTTGTTTGCAATTATTTTGATTTGGTTTGCATAAAGCATGGGACTGGGCATCCCGATGACCAGCCATTTTTTCGTGAGTGAGGAGCGGAGTCCACTCATCTTGAGAATAACCCGCCTAACATGGAAGATATGGACATGCCTAGTTGATACATGAGCTATTCGAGCATACAAAACAGAATTTCATTTGAAGGTTTAGAGTTTGGCACATACAAATTTACTTGGAACGGCAGGTAGATACCACATATAGGAAGGTATAGTGGACTCATATGGAATAACTTTGGGGTTTAAGGGATTGGATGCACAAGCAGTATTCCCGCTTAGTACAAGCGAAGGCTAGCAAAAGACTGGGAAGCGACCAACTAGAGAGCGACAATAGTCATGAACATGCATTAAAATTAATAAAAATTGAGTACAAGCATGAGTAGGATATAATCCACCATGAACATAAATATCGTGAAGGCTATGTTGATTTTGTTTCAACTACATGCGTGAACATGTGCCAAGTCAAGTCACTTAAATCATTCAAAGGAGGATACCACCCCATCATACCACATCATAACCATCTCAATAGCATGTTGGCACACAAGGTCCCGGGGGAGTTTTGTTTGCATTTAATTTATATTTAGTTTGCATAAAGCATGGGATTGGGCATCCCGGTGACCAGCCATTTTCTCGTAAGTGAGGAGCGGAGTCCACTCCTCTTGAAAATAACCCGCCTAACATGGAAGATAAGGACAGCCTTGGTTGACACATGAGCTATTCGAGCATACAAAACAGAATATTTATTTGAAGGTTTAGAGTTTGGCACATACAAATTTACTTGGAACGGCAGGTAGATACCGCATATAGGAAGGTATAGTTGACTCATCTGGAATAACTTTGGGGTTTAAGGGATTGGATGCACAAGCAGTATTCCCGCTTAGTACAAGTGAAGGCTAGCAAAAGACTGGGAAGCGACCAACTAGAGAGCGACAACAGCCATGTACATGCATTAAAATTAATAAACATTGGATGCAAGCATGAGTAGGATATAATCCACCATGAACATAAATATCATGAAGGCTATGTTGATTTGTTTCAACTACATGTGTGAACATGTGCCAAGTCGAGTCACTTAAATCATTCAAAGGAGGATACCGCCCTATCATACCACATCACAACCATTTTAATAGCATGTTGGCACAGAAGGTAAACCATTATAAACTCCTAGCTAATTAAGCATGGCATAAGCAACTGTAATCTCTAATTGTCATTGCAAACATGTTTATTCATAATAGGCTGAATCAGGAACGATGAACTAATCATATTTACAAAAACAAGAGAGGTCGAGTTCATACCAGCTTCTCTCATCTCAATCAGTCCATCATATATCGTCATAATTGCCTTTCACTTGCACGACCGAACGATGTGAAAATAATAAGAGTGCACGTGCATTGGACTAAGCTGGAATATGCAAGCATTCAATAAACATGAGAAGACAAGGCAATATGGGCTCTTGGGTAAATCAACAATAATGCATATAAGAGCCACTTCAACAATTTAATTATGGTCATCTCCTATCGACCCCCAAAGAAAAGAAAAGAAATAAAACTATTTACACGGGAAAGCTCCCAACAAGCAAAAGAAGAACATGAAATATTTTTGGGTTTTCTTTTAATTATTACTACTACAGCATGAAAGTAAACTAGCTAAAAGCTACAACTATTTTTTTTGGTTTTTCTCAAGGTTTATTAAACACACAAGAAGAAAGCGAGAAAAAGAAAATAAACTAGCATGGATATTACAATGAAACAGTATGAGCACCGACATCTAGCAATGAGTGTGTGAACATAAATGTAATGTCGGTGAGAAATACGTACTGCCCCAAGCTTAGGCTTTTGGCCAAAGTTGGTTTATTGCCACGGATGGCCTGGCGGATATCCAAATTTGTAACCGGGGTCGTACTAAGATGCAGCAGCTATTGCCTCCTGAGCTGTAGCATGGCGGCAAGCTGCCTCCGCCCTCCTCTTGTACTCATTTGCCTCCTCTCTGGTAATAACATGTCTTCCTTTTGCCTGTTAATCAAAGAAGGCAGGAGCAGGGAGAGTAATATGGACAGCGCGACATCTGTCAAAGATTAAGCGATACTGGAGGGACTGCTCGTTCCTCTCAAGAAAATGATGATGAACCATGGCATTATAATTTAAATAAACATTAGGCAGCTCAACATCATACTCACGTATAGGTACCTCAAGAAAATTAGCTAGACGGCTTGCATAAATTCCTCCAAAGAAATCTCCATTAATTTTATTATTATGCAACCTACATGCGACGATGGCTCCTAAATTATAATGTTTGTCTCCTAACACAGCACTCCTGAGAACACTGAGGTCAGGGACACACATGTGACATGCTTCATCCTTACCATTTATGCACCTACCTATGAAGAGAGAAAAATAATGTATAGCAGGAAAATGAATACTCCCTATGGTAGCTTGTGTTATGTCTCTAGATTCACCCACAATTATACTAGCAAGAAAATCTCTAAATTCAGATTTGTGAGGTTCACTAGGACTACCCCATTGTGGAAGTTTGCAAGCAGTGGTAAAATCCTATAAGTCCATAGTATAAGAATTTTCATAAAGATCAAACAGGACAGTCTAAGAATTGCGTGAAGATGAAAATTCAAACCTCCTCACAAAGGAACTAGTGAGATAGTGGTACTGACGGCACTTTTCTGCCTCGAAGCTCACAAGATCAGTGTTACACAAATGTGCGTTAAATTCTTCCTTGATTCCCGCTCGATCCATAAATTCTTCTGAAGGCCATTCACAAGACCACACTGGAGCATCCCTTGGTGGTTCATCATCAGCATCACACATTGAAAGCCTAGGTCCTTGTTTCCTTGAAGAACCACCTTGGTACATTTTACTAAGCATATTTCTTCCTCTAAATTTTTTTTGAAATTTTTAGTAACCTCAAAATGAAATTGAACCAAGCTCAACAAAATTGATAGCCACTACTCCTACACGTACCTAGGGCCTATATCATGCATTAGAACTACTTGGAACCATATAAATTTGACATGCAAGCTCAAGAACATGGTCACCTAGGCAGCACAAATTTGCAATGAATAAAGCACTAGAACAAAAACTAATTGTACCAATGGAGGAGTCACATACCAAGGAACAGTCCCTCCGAGCAGTTTTGTGAAAGGTGCTTTGAGCAAGGAGATCGAAAATCGCAGCAAAATTAGCTAGAACTCGTGCTTGAGCTGGATAGTGATTTTTTGGGAGGAAGAAGAAGTGTGTGGGTGCAGGAATAAGTGGAGGGAAGCCACCATGGGCCCACGAGGCAGGGGGCGCGCCCTGGACCCTCGTGGCCAGGTGCTTGCTCTCCCTATTGTGTTTTCAATGCCAGATATTCTCAAATATTCCAGAAAAAATCTTATTAAATTGGCAGGGCATTTGGAGAACTTTTATTTTCGGGGTATTTTTATATTGCACGGATAATTTAGAAAACAGACAGAAAATACTATTTTTACTTTATTTCAACTAAATAAAAGAAACTAAAAGAAGGGTACAGAAGGTTGTGCCTTCTAATTTCATCCATCTCATGCTCATCAAAAGGAATCCACTAACAAGGTTGATCAAGTCTTGTTAACAAACTCATTCCGAATAACATGGAACCGGAGAAATTTCGAATAGCACTATGTTACCTCAACGGGGATATGCACATCCCCAATAATAAGATATCATATTTCTTTTTGACAATAGGTAGAGGAAATTCAAAACCTCTAGAAATAATTGATGGAATTTTCCCAATAGAATTGATACTGTGGACCTGAGGTTGTTTCCTCGGAAAGTGTATCGTATGCTCATTACCATTGACATGAAAAGTGACATTGCCTTTGTTGCAATCAATAACAGCCCCTGCAGTATTCAAAAAGGGTCTTCCAAGAATAATGGACATACTATCGTCCTCGGGAATATCAAGATAACAAAGTCCGTTAAAATAGTAACGTTTGCAACCACAACGGGCACATCCTCACAAATACCGACAGGTATAGCAGTTGATTTATCAGCCATTTGCAAAGATATTTCAGTAGGTGTCAACTTATTCAAATCAAGTCTACGATATAAAGAGAGAGGCATAACACTAACACCGGCTCCAAGATCACATAAAGCAGTTTTAACATAATTTCTTTTTATGGAGCATGGTATAGTGGGTACTCCTGGGTCTCCAAGTTTCTTTGGTATTCCACCCTTAAAAGTATAATTAGCAAGCAAGGTGGAAATTTCAGCTTCCGGTATCTTTCTTTTATTTGTAACAATTTCCTTCATATACTTAGCATAGGGATTCATTTTGAGCATATGAGTTAATCACATACGCAAGAAGATAGGTCTAATCATTTCAGCAAAGCCCTCAAAATCCTCATCATCCTTTTTCTTGGATGGTTTGGGAGGAAAAGGCATGGGTTTCTGAACCCATGGTTCTCTTTCTTTACCATGTTTCCTAGAAACAAAGTCTCTCTTATCATAATGTTGATTCTTTGATTGTGAGTTATCAAGATCAACAGTAGGTTCAATTTCTACATCATTGTCATTGCTAGGTTGAGCATCATCATGAACATCATCTTTAATATTATCGCTAGGTTCATGTTCATTACCAGATTGTGTTTCAGCATCAGAAATAGAAATATCATTTGGATTCTCAGGTGTTTCAGCAATAGGTTCACTAGAAGTATGCAAAGTCCTATCATTTTTCTTTTTCTTCTTTTTAGAAGGACTAGGTGCATCTAAATTATTTCTTTGAGAATCCTGCTCAATTCTCTTAGGATGGCCTTCAGGATACAAAGGTTCCTGAGTCATTTTACCAGTTCTAGTAGCCACTCTAATAACATAATCATTATTCTTACTATTTAATTCATTGAGAAAATCATTCTAAGCTTTAAGTGCTTGATCTACTAGAGTGGTAACCATAGAATCATGTTTACTAATGAGTTTAAGTTCACCTTTAACATTAGCCATGTAATTACTCAAGTGTTAAATCATATAAGCATTTTGTTTTAATTGTCTACCAAAATAAGCATTAAAATCTTCTTGCTTAACCATAAAGTTATCAAACTCATCCAAACATCGGCTAGCAAACTTAGTAGGAGGGATTTCAGCTTTATCATATCTATAGAGAGAATTTACCTTTACTACCTGTGTCGGGTTATCAAGACCATGTGTTTCTTCAATAGGTAATGAATTAAGATCATATATTTCTTCAACAGGCAGTAAATTAAGACCATGTATTTCTTCAACATGAGGTAAATTCTTAACATCTTCAGCTTTATTACCCTTTTCTTTCATAGATTTCTTTGCCTCTTGCATATCTTCAGGACTGAGAAATAGAACACCCCTTTTCTTCGGAGTTGCTTTAGGAATAGGCTCAGGATCTGGCTCAGGAAGTGTCCAATTATTTTCATTTGTCAACATATTATTCAATAGAATTTCAGCTTCATCCGGTCTTCTTTCCCTGAAAATAGAACCAGCACAACTATCCAGGTAATCTTTGGAAGCATCGGTTAGTCCATTATAAAAGATATCAAGTATTTCATTTTTCTTAAGAGGATGATCAGGCAAAGCATTAAGTAATTTGAGAAGCCTCCCCCAAGCTTGTGGGAGACTCTCTTCTTCAATTTGCATGAAATTATATATTTCCCTTAAAGCAGCTTGTTTCTTATGAGCAGGGAAATATTTAGCAGAGAAGTAATAAATCATATCCTGGGGACTACACACACAACCAGGATCAAGAGAATTAAACCATATCTTAGCATCACCCTTTAATGAGAATGGAAATATTTTAAGGATATAAAAGTAGCAAGTTCTCTCATCATTAGTGAACAGGGTGGCTATATCATTTAATTTAGTAAGATGTGCCACAACAGTTTCAGATTCATAGCCATAAAAAGGATCGGATTCAACCAAAGTAATTATACCAGGATCAACAGAGAATTCATAATCCTTATTAGTAACACAGATAGGTGAAGTAGCAAAAGCAGGGTTAGGTTTCATTGCAGCATTAAGAGATTGCTGCTTCCATTTAGCTAATAACTTCTTAAGATCATATCTATCATTGCAAGCTAAAATAGCTCTAGCAGCTTCTTCATCCATAACATAACCCTCGGGAACAATAGGTAATTCATACTTATTAGGGGAGAGTCTTCATCAGCACTTTCTTCAATATTATCAGTTTTAATAGTTTCATTCTCTCTAGGCCTAGCAAGTTGTTCATCAAGAAATTCACCAAGTGGCACGGTAGTATCAAGCATAGAAGTAGTTTCATCATAAGTATCATGCATAGTAGAAGTGGCATCATCAATAACATGCGACATATCAGAATTAATAGCAGAAGCAGGTTTAGGTGTCGCAAGCTTACTCAAAACAGAAGGTGAATCAAGTGCAGAGCTAGATGGCAGTTCCTTACCTCCCCTCGTAGTTGAGGGATACATTTTTGTTTTCTCGTCTTTCAAGTTCTTCATAATGACCAGCAGATATAAATACCAAGTGACTCAAAGAATAGAGCTATGCTCCTCGGCAACGGCACCAGAAAATAGTCTTGATAACCCACAAGTATAGGGGATCGCAAAAGTTTTCGAGGGTAGAGTATTCAACCCAAATTTATTGATTCGACACAAGGGGAGCCAAAGAATATTCTCAAGTATTAGCAGTTGAGTTGTCAATTCAACCACACCTGGATAACTTAATATCTGCAGCAAAGTATTTAGTAGCAAAGTAGTATGGAAGTAACGGTAACGGTAGCAAAAGTAACATTTTTGGGTTTTATAGTGATTGTAACAGTAGCAACGGAAAAGTAAATAAGAGAAGAACAACATTTGAAAAGCTCGTAGGCATTGGATCGGTGATGGAGAATTATGCCGGATGCAGTTCATCATGTAACAGTCATAACATAGGGTGACACAGAACTAGCTCCAATTCATTAATGTAATGTAGGCATGTATTTCGAATATAGTCATACGTGCTTATGGAAAAGAACTTGCATGGCATCTTTTGTCCTACCCTCCCGTGGCAGCGGGGTCCTAATGGAAACTAGGGGATATTAAGGCCTCCTTTTAATAGAGTACCGGACCAAAGCATTAACACATAGTGAATACATGAACTCCTCAAACTATGGTCATCACCAGGAGTGGTCCCGATTATTGTCACTTCGGGGTTGCCGAATCATAACACATAGTAGGTGACTATAGACTTGCAAGATAGGATCAAGAACTCACATATATTCATAAAAACATAATAGGTTCAGATCTGAAATCATGGCACTCGGGCCCTAGTGACAAGCATTAAGCATAGCAAAGTCATAGCAACATCAATCTTAGAACATAGTGGATACTAGGGATCAAACCCTAACAAAACTAACTCGATTACATGATAAATCTCATCTAACCCATCACCGTCTAGCAAGCCTACGATGGAATTACTCACGCACGGCGGTGAGCATCATGAAATTGGTGATGGAGGATGGTTGATGATGACGACGGCGACGGATTCCCCTCTCCGGAGCCCCGAACAGACTCCAGATTAGCCCTCCCAAGAGGTTTTAGGGCTTGGCGGCGGCTCCATATCGTAAAACGCGATGAATCCTTCTCTCTGGTTTTTTTCTCCTGGAACATGAATATATGGAGTTGGAGTTGAGGTCGGTGGAGCAACAGGGGGCCCACGAGGCAGGGGGGCGCGCCCAGGGGGGCAGGCGCGCCCCCACCCTCGTGGACAGGTGGTGGGCCCCCTGGCCTTGATTCTTTCGCCAATATTTTTTATTATTTCCAAAAATAAGTTCTGTGGAGTTTCAGGTCATTCCGAGAACTTTTGTTTTTGCACATAAATAACACCATAGAAAGTCTGCTGAAAATAGCGTCAGTCCGGGTTAGTTCCATTCAAGTCATGCAAGTTAGAGTCCAAAACAAGGGCAAAAGTGTTTGGAAAAGTAGATACGATGGAGATGTATTAGGTACCAAAGTAATCCAGGAGTGGATCACTGGACAGCGGTCAAGAACATCCTGAAATACCTGAAAAGGACTAAGGATATGTTTCTCGTTTATGGAGGTGACAAAGAGCTAATCGTAAATGGTTACGTTGATGCAAGCTTTGACACTGATCTGGACGATTCTAAATCGCAAACTGGATACGTGTTTATATTGAATGGTGGAGCTGTCAGTTGGTGTAGTTCCAAACAAAGCGTCGTGGTGGGATCTACATGTGAAGCGGAGTACATAGCTGCTTCGAAAGCAGCAAATGAAGGAGTCTGGATGAAGGAGTTCATATCCGATCTAGGTGTCATACCTAGTGCATCGGGTCCAATGAAAATCTTCCGTGACAATACTGGTGCAATTGCCTTGGCAAAGGAATCCAGATTTCACAAGAGGACCAGGCACATCAAGAGACGCTTCAATTCCATCTGGGACCAAGTCCAGGTGGGAGACATAGAGATTTGCAAGATACATACGGATCTGAATGTTGCAGACCCGTTGACTAAGCCTCTTCCACGAGCAAAACATGATCAGTACCAAGGCTCCATGGGTGTTAGAATCATTACTGTGTAATCTAGATTATTGACTCTAGTGCAACTGGGAGACTGAAGGAAATATGCCCTAGAGGCAATAATAAAGTTATTATTTATTTCCTTATATCATGATAAATGTTTATTATTCATGCTAGAATTATATTAACCCAAAACATGATACATGTGTGAATACATAGACAAACAGAGTGTCACTAGTATGCCTCTACTTGACTAGCTCGTTAATCAAAGATGGTTATGTTTCCTAGCCATAGACATGAGTTGTCATTTGGTTAACGGGATCACATCATTAGGAGAATGATGTGATTGACTTGACCCATTCCGTTAGCTTAGCACTTAATCTTTTAGTATGTTGCTATTGCTTTCTTCATGACTTATACATGTTCCTATGACTATGAGATTATGCAACTCCCGTTTACCGGAGGAACACTTTGTGTGCTACCAAACGTCACAACGTAACTGGGTGATTATAAAGGTGCTCTATAGGTGTCTGCGAAGGTACTTGTTGGGTTGGCGTATTTCGAGATTAGGATTTGTCACTGCGATTGTCGGAGAGGTATCTCTGGGCCCACTCGGTAATGCACAACACTATAAGCGTTGCAAGCATTGTAACTAATGAGTTAGTTGTGGGATGATGTATTACGGAACGAGTAAAGAGACTTGCCCGTAACGAGATTGACCTAGGTATTAGGATACCGACGATCGAATCTCGGGCAAGTAACATACCGATGACAAAGGGAACAATGTATGTTGTTGTGCGGTTCGACCGATAAAGATATTTGTAGAATATGTAGGAGCCAATATGAGCATCCAGGTTCCGCTATTGGTTATTGACCGGAGACATGTTTCGGTCATGTCTACATAGTTCTCGAACCCGTAGGGTCCGCACGCTTAAAGTTTCGGTGATGATTGTATTATGAGTTTTTGTGTTTTGATGTACCGAAGGTAGTTCGGAGTCCCGGATGTGATCACGGACATGACGAGGAGTCTCTAAATGGTCGAGACATAAAGATCGATATATTGGAGGACTATGTTCGGACACCGAAATGGTTTCGAGGAGTTTCGGACATATACCGGAGTACCGGGGGGTTACCGGAACCCCCCGGGGAGTTTAATGGGCCAAGATGGGCCTTAGTGGAGAAGAGGAGGGGCGGCTAGGGCTGGCCGCGTGCCCCCTTCCCCTCTAGTCCGAATTGGAAAAGGAGGGGGGGGGCTGCGCCCCCTTTCCTTCCCCCTCTCTCCTTCCCTTCCTTTCTCCCTCCTACTCCAACTAGGAAAAGAGGGACTCCTACTTCCAGTGGGAGTAGGACTCCTCCCTACCGTGCCCTCCTCCTGGCCGCCGACCTCCTCCCCCTTATCCTTTATATACGGGGGCAGGGGGGCACCTCTAGACATAACAATTAATCTCTTGATCTCTTAGCCGTGTGCGGTGCCCCCTCCTTTTCGTAGTGGTGCTTAGGCGAAGCCCTGCGTTGGTAGCATCATCATCACCGTCACCACGCCGTTGTGCTGAGGGAACTCTCCCGTGAAGCTCTGCTGGATCGGAGTTCGCGGGACGTCATCGAGCTGAACGTGTGCTGAACTCGGAGGTGCCGTACGTTCGGTACTTGGATCGGTCAGATCGTGAAGATGTACGACTACATCAACCGCGTTGTGCTAACGCTTCCGCTTTCGGTCTACGAGGGGACGTAGCAACACTCTCCCCTCTGATTGCTTTGCATCACCATGATCCTGTGTGTGCGTAGGATTTTTTTTGAAATTACTACGGTCCCCAACTCATTACAACAATATGACCCAAACGGTAGTGCCACAAATAAGTTGCACTATCATTATCAACTCTGCATCTTTTGGCTTCCGTATTATGAATATGTGTATCACTACTATTGAGATTCAACAAAAATAGACCACTCTTCATGGGTGCATGACCATAAAAGATATTACTCATATAAATAGAACAACCATTATTCTCTGATTTAAATGAATAACCGTCTCACATCGAACAAGATCCAGATATAATGTTCATGCTCAACGCTGGCACCAAATAACAATTATTCAGGTCTAAAACTAATCCCGAACGTAGATGTAGAGGTTGCGTGCCGACCGCGATCACATCGACTTTGGAACCATTTCCCACGCGCATCGTCACCTCGTCCTTAGCCAATCTTTGCTTAATCCATAGTCCCTGTTTCGAGTTGCAAATATTAGCAACAGAACCAGTATCAAATATCCAGGTGCTACTGCGAGCATTAGTAAGGTACACATCAATAACATGTATATCACATATACCTTTGTTCACCTTGCCATCCTTATTATCCACCAAATACTTGGGGTAGTTCCGCTTCCAGTGACCAGTCCCTTTGCAGTAGAAGCACTCAGTCTCACGCTTAGGTCCTGACTTGGGCTTCTTCACTTGAGTACCAACTTGCTTGCCATTCTTCTTGAAGTTCCCCTTCTTCCCTTTACCCTTTTTCTTGAAACTAGTGGTCTTGTTGACCATCAACACTTGATGCTCCTTCTTGATTTCTACCTCCGCAGCCTTTAGCATTGCGAAGAGCTTGGGAATTGTCTTATCCATCCCTTGCATGTTATAGTTCATCATGAAGCTCTTGTAGCTTGGTGGCAGTGATTGAAGAATTCTGTCAATGACACTATCATCCGGAAAGATTAACTCCCAGTTCAATCAAGTGATTGTTATACCCAAACATTTTGAGTATATGCTCACTAACAGAACTATTCTCCTCCATCTTGCAGCTGTAGAACTTATTGGAGACTTCATATCTCTCAATCCGGGCATTTGCTTGAAATATTAACTTCAACTCCTGGAACATCTCATATGCTCCATGACATTCCAAACGTCGTTGAAGTCCCAGTTCTAAGCCATAAAGCATGGCACACTGAACTATCGAGTAGTCATTAGCTTTGCTCTTCCAGACGTTCATAACATCTGGCGTTGCTCCTGCAGCGGGTTTGGCACCTAGCGGTGCTTCTAGGATGTAATTCTTCTGTGCAGCAATGAGGATAATCCTCAAGTTACGGACCCAGTCCGTGTAGTTGCTACCATCATCTTTCAACTTAGCTTTCTCTAGGAACGCATTAAAATTCAACGGAACAACAGCATGGGCCATCTATCAACAACAACATAGACATGCAAAATACTATCAGGTACTAAGTTCATGATAAATTAAAGTTCAATTAATCATATTACTTAAGAACTCTCACTTAGATAGGCATCCCTCTATTCATCAAAGTGATAACGTGATCCATATCAACTAAACCATGTCCGATCATCACGTGAGATGGAGTAGTTTTCAATGGTGAACATCACTATGTTGATCATATCCACTATATGATTCACGCTCGACCTTTCGGTCTCAGTGTTTCAAGGCCATATCTGCATATGCTAGGCTCATCAAGTTTAACCCGAGTATTCTACATGTGCAAAACTGGCTTGCACCCGTTGTATGTGAACGTAGAGCTTATCACACCCGATCATCACGTGGTGTCTCGGCACGACGAACTTTCGCAATGGTGCATACTCAGGGAGAACACTTGTACCAATTTAGTGAGAGATCATCTTATAATGCTACCGTCGATCTAAGCAAAATAAGATGCATAAAAGATAAACATCTCATGCAATAAATATAAGTGATATGATATGGCCATCATCATCTTGTGCCTTCGATCTCCATCTCCAAAGCACCGTCATGATCACCATCATCACCGGCGCGACACCATGATCTCCATCGTAGCATCATTGTCGTCTCGCCAACTATTGCTTCTACGACTATCGCTACCGCTTAGTGATAAAGTAAAGCAATTACATGGCGATTGCATTTCATACAACAAAGTGACAACCATATGGCTCTTGCCAGTTGCTGATAACTTCGTTACAAAACATGATCATCTCATACAATAAAATTTAGCATCATGTCTTGACCATATCACATCACAGCATGCCCTACAAAAACAAGTTAGACATCCTCTACTTTGTTGTTGCAAGTTTTACGTGGCTGCTACGGGCTGAGCAAGAACCGTTCTTACCTACGCATCAAAACCACAATGATATTTCGTCAAGTATGTGTTGTTTTAACCTTCACAAGGACCGGGCGTGGCCACACTCAATTCAACTAAAGTTGGAGAAACTGACACCCGCCAGCCACCTGTGTGCGAAGCACGTCGGTAGAACCAGTCTCGCGTAAGCGTACGTGGAATGTCGGTCCGGGCCGCTTCATCCAACAATACTGCCGAATCAAAGCATGACATGCTGGTAAGTAGTATGACTAGTATCGCCCACAACTCACTTGTGTTCTACTCGTGCTTATAACATCAACGCATAAACTTGGCTCGGATGCCACTGTTGGGGAACGTAGTAATTTCAAAAAAATTCCTGCGCATACGCAAGATCATGGTGATTCATAGCAATGAGAGGGGAGAGTGTTGTCCATGTACCCTCGTAGACCGAAAGCGGAAGCGTTATAACAATGCGGTTGATGTAGTCGTACGTCTTCACGATCGACAGATCCTAGTACCGAACGTACGACATCTTCGCCATCTGCACACATTCAGCTCGGTGACGTCCCATGAACTCATGATCCAGTAGAGATTCGAGGGAGAGCTTCGTCAGCATGATGGCGTGATGACGGTGATGATGAAGCTACCGGTGCAGGGCTTCGCCTAAGCACTACGACGATATGACCAAGGTGGATTATGGTGGAGGGGGGCACCGCACACGGCTAAGAGATCAATGATCAACTTGTGTGTATGGGGTGTCCCCCTCCCCTGTATATAAAGGAGTGGAGGAGGTGGGGGAGGCCGGCCTCCTAGGCGCGCCCCAAGGGGAGTCCTACTCCCACCGGGAGTAGGATTCCACCCCTTCCATGAGTAGGAGTAGGAGGGAAGGAAGGAGGAGAGAGGGGAAAGAAAAGGGGGGCACCGCCCCCCTTCCTAGTCCAATTCGGACTAGAGGGGGAGGGGGCGCGTGGCCTGCCCTGGACGCTCCTCCCTCTCTCCACTAAGGCCCATGAGGCCCATTACACTCCCCAGGGGTTCCGGTAACCCCCCGATACTCCAGTATTCGTCCAAACTCACAGCCAGGGTGAGCTAGTGACCATATAAACACCGGAAAATGTATATATTGAGCGCAATGAGCGTATTATGAAGTCCACTGACCGTCTTTTTACAAATATACAGTGACAAATAGGTTATTTATCTCGTTTGAAATTAAGCCATATTAACCAGAGAGGAGGCAGTATGGACTAGCATTACTTTGTTGTGTCCCGTCAATTTGCCGAACAAGGAGAAGCTTGCAGGACGGGAGAAGCTTGCACGTGGTGGCTTGTAGGACAATGAGAAACTTTTGACTAATGCAAGCTCTCCCTCGCTCAGGCGGTGGACGTGCAACAGTTAATTCGGTGTCAGATTGCCAGAAGCATACACTATACTAGTACTAGTATTATTGTTCGACTTCTCGAAGAGGCGAACAACCAAGCGCAAAGTTTACTATATCATCAATAATGGCCCCACCTTTTGTCTCACAAAGTATGTGTAGTCTGAAATGCCGGGCGTGCAGCGGGCGGCCCTCGGTCGGCGCGCCGCTTCAACGGCGGAAGCAGTGAGAGGTCGTGTCGCCCTGACTTGCCATCAATGTGGAGAGGTGGGCTTAGCTGGCGCCGGGCGGGAAGGTTTTGATTTTTGATTCAGTTGCTGTGCTGCTACCGTCCAATATTCGTGTGTGGTTGTTTCAAGAATAAAGAAAAGGAGGTACTCCTACTTATGTTACTCCCTATATGGCTAGCCTTGCACTTGGCTCTTCGCCTCTTCCGGAAGTCAAACAATAATGGTGGTATGTACTATACTAAACTAGGAGCCGGATGGAGGAGCGTCTGCACTCTTATTATATTTTAAAAATGTGATAAAGCAATCTTCAACACATTTGGTTATCTTCGAGGGTTCTCGCATGTGATAATGGAAGTTGATTGCATGGAACACTCGCCACAATTCTCGCTTAATTCTGGCTCAGATCCTTCTACAAATAGGAGCGCTCGGTAGTATTTCCTTGTTTTTTGTTATTCAGCATGTAAACAGGTCAGCAAACCTTGCGGCGCATATTTGTGCGAACCGTGCTTGCTGCACTTTGAATGTGGATGAGAGCTGGCTTGATGAAACACCTCGCTTCCTTCTTCTTTTTTTGCGCGGTACCTCGCTTCCTAGTGACTAGTCTCTTGGCCTATCATCCTAAGAATGCTTATATATGAATAAAGCTCACTCATTTACCCGCAAAAAAGATTAAGCCATATTAACCGAAAAGGAGGGAGTATGGACTAGCACTACTTTTTGGTGTGTCCCGTCAACTCACAGAACGAGGAGAAGCTTGCAGGACAAGGTGAAGCTCGCTTACACCTTTTGACTAATGCAACCTACCCTCGCCCAGGCGGTGGACATGCAGCAGTTCATTTGGTGTCAGATTGCCACAAGCATACACTATAGTACCCAACATGCGGAGTGCCATCATTGTTCAACTTCATGAAGAGGCGAAGAGCCAAGCCCAAGGTTTATAGTTGTACGAGTAGTACTAATACTAGAACCGCATGGTGGAGCATATGTACTCTTATTTTATTTTAATCTCTAATAAAGTACACATTTATTCGAGGGAAGGGCGGAAAACGGTAGCCCAATGGTAGTGTTAAAAAACATCGAACACGTAATGATGATATCGATCAACCATGCTCGAATATATCTTGGCCTCCGTGCGAGTCCGTCTGTGTGTTCTCGCTCCTCATCTCTCGCAAGGAACGGCGGGTCAGCAATTTTGCCATCAATTTAGATCGGTTTGCTCACACTCCGGTCCCACATGTCATTGATATGCCAAGAGGAAGTGCATGCATTAATCGACTGGCCATACGCGTACTTGGTTTTGCACCTTCAGCCCATGCTTGGAATGGTTGTATTTCAATACGAAGGCGTATAACTTACACCTGTAAGTTACTGGCCACTGTGCAAATTCCAGCCGGAATTGAAACGACGGGCGCATGTGTTTATTTTTTACAAGTGTGTTCAAAAGAGAAACGGTGATCCAAACAAGGCCTCATACTACTCCTCCCTCCGTCACAGTTTACAGGGCGCACTTCATCCTGATGCATTTCTCTCCATGCATTTCCATCACCAGAGAGACTTTAGAGTGTCTTAATGGTTGCTTCTTTCGAGCAACTTACAGTGGGAATGGTGGGGCTTATGATTTGACTGCTCATTACTACTCACTATTAGTGCGGCGCAACAACCGGGCTGAGTCTCCCATGCGGTTGTGCACTACTCCCTCTGTTCTTAAATATACTACGGAGTATTTGTCTTCCTTGAGATTTCAACGAGTGACTACATATGAAGCAAACTGAGTGAATCTACACTCTAAAATATGTCCATTTGAAATTTGTAAAAAGATAAATATTTAGGAACGAAGGAAGTATAATTTTGTGCATGGCACATGGACCCGGATGCTGAAGAGGCTTCTAGCAATGCTATCAAGATTCCAACATTTGTTTACATAATTGACATACTATACAAATAATTTTCTAGCGACATGAAATTTTACAATGCTCTGAGCTTTCAGCTTTTATTTCATGTGTCTTGCCATCGATGCTCTTTCAGAAATAATAAAGAGCTAACTTCCTTGCTAATGCATCTCAATGATTAGCATATCAGAGCTAATATTTACATCACAACTGAAGACAAAGTTGTGAGAAGGTGTTAAATTAAAATTGATCCATGCTTTCATTGGCAGGAACGTCCCCCCCAGCTCTGTCTAAATCAACGAGGCATGTTGGGAAAAAAGTAGCTGTCTGGAGAATGCAACATTCTGATCATTTTGTGCAGTTCCACTAAAATAGAGCTGAGCGCCCCTGTTCCAAAGATATTAAGTGTGATTACGATAATAGAGGACTGCTGATGAAACAATAAACACACAAATAGAAGCCGGTCACCTTTGTAGTCTCTCTTGAGACTAACTAGTTGGAGAAGATTAGGCTCAGAGTTTGATGAGGAGGATAGAGCAAAACCAATCTCCCTTTGTGCAATCGCACTGAAATGTAGACATTCCCGTGTGACATTTTAGTACAAATGCACAAAACACTCTTTAGAAAAAAGTGATTTGTGTAGTTCACCAAAAGGTCGCAATAGCAATGAGGTGAAATGGATAGCCCTGTTTGCAAAAAAGTGGTAGAAAGGAAACAATTACTAGCCAATAACAGTTGATGACACATGCGACGACAAAAAAGAAGCATATTCCATGTCCTAAGGGAACATAATAGCTCGGTTGTGTTTGTCTAAAATGGTGTGAGGACGAGATTGCAATGCGGAAAGTATGCCGGACGAGCTACGTTTTGGGCAAAAAACTATGTTAGATCCACATGCAGTGACGTGGGAAGACGGGTAGTGGAGCAAGGCCGGAGGGGATACTGGGGGTCGTCGGGATGTAACTAGGTGAGTGGCAGCGAGCAGGATCTGCCCATACCGCGAAAGCGAGCAGGTGGCGTAGGACCTACCGCACCGGAGCTTGGTCAGAGAGAACAGCGGATACCGCAGATCAGGACGTGCTGCCTCAGCGCCGTCGAACGGAGAAATGATTGACATCCTCCCTTTCCGCCGGTGGACGGGATGCGGCCGGATAAGTGACCAATGGTGAGAGAGAGAGAGGCCACCGCCGCCTTATGTGAGATACTCTGAAGAGAGACAAACCCAGGCAGGCAGGCTCCATTGTATATAGTGGAGCAGACTACCTATTTCTCCATAAAAATCGTTTTATACTTTGTGTACGTGCCATTGAACGATATAACTTTATTTAAAAATAACGCGCCAATGCATCAAGTCAAACTTTGTTTCGTGCACGCGTGGTACACGACCTCCGTAGGTAAACAACCGTTACACACATTAAAATTAGCACATGGGCTGCCATTTCGTACAGAAATGAGCTCCACCGTGTACCCCGCGCGGGTGTGGTTGGGCACAAAGCGTGAGTACGTGCACCTATTCTCTTCATGTACGTACACCACCTACGTGGGGTTGCGTGAGAGAGATACAAACGTAGAGAGATATAGTGTGTGGGTTCGTGAGTGTTTTTTTGGGGGGGTGTCAATCAAAAAATGTAACAAATGCAATGTGTGTGAAAATGGATACCTGGATATATCATATATATAGAGGGGGCGATCACGAGAAGAGAGTGGTGGTATCATCGGCTTGAGGTATCCATAGAATCGAAGAGAGGGATGATGATGTGTGTGTGTGCGCGCGCGCATGATCGATAAAGAGTGCCGTCGAATTTGTGTGTGCCCACGTCCAACATATAGGGTGGCTGGCCTACTGGAACGTGAGAGGGGACAGGTGCAGTTTGTCTCTGTGGCATGGATACCTACCTACAATGCTCGACTATCGGTGTGTGGTGGGGGGAGGCCTTATTAACTATAGAGGTACAATGGCTGGTATATGTGTGGAGGAGGAGAGAGGCCTACCTTATGTATTAAGGGAGATCGATCGACATCCATGCATATGTGTGGGAGAGGAATAAGGTTGGGAGAGAGACAGATCTAGAGTGTTGGAGGGGGTGGTAGTGGAGTTGCTTCTAACAAATGGTGGGAGAGGCTTGCTAGACAAACGGAGGGCATGCCTGCAATATCAATAAGAAAGGGGATGGCTGCCTGTTTGTGCATGTGCGTGTGAGAGACGGGTTAGGAGGCATGCATGAATGATCAGGGGGGACGAGATGGCTATGGTAAGCAGGCATAACTACATAGGAAGATCAATCGTCCTCTGTCAGAGAAAGGAGAGACATAACTTGTGAGGTACATCAATCAATGGGTGGGGGTAAAATAGTTAAAGTCGACCTAGGTATATGTAGGGAGATCGATCGGTATACATGCATCTATGTCTTAGAGGCAAATAAGGCTAGGGGAGAAGGATAGAGAGAGAGTGATGCATCTAAGAGGTGGTGCGAGAGGCATACTATATCGAGGGGGAAGGAGTGTGCGAGTACGAGATTGATGAAAAGAGTGGTGGGAGTGAGGCATGGATGGTGAGAAGAGAAGAGGGGAAGCTTGTGTTTCTGGTAGGCACACGTGGCTAGAGAGGCATATCGGTCGATGTGTGCCATAAAGAAGGAGCTAGGGGGGCCTACACACACCGTGGGTGAACGACCTAAAGTGAAAAGACGAATTTGCATGATGGAGCTAGAGAATGCTCAGGGAGGGTGAGAGGGATGCGGGCGTGTGCATGCACGAGAGAAAGTTAGCGCTAGCTACAAAGATAAGAGGATTGTGTGGGTGTAAAAGACGAATAGAGATCATAATTCATTATAAAAAGCGAATTCAGATATTTGAAGAATTTATCATAGTGTTTTAAACCAACACATGCGTGAATATATATAACGGTGATACACATGGTGTGGTTATGAACATGTTATACTACATATAATATATTTTATCTCTACTCTTATAAAAAAACAGAGTTGTTGATGATGGTGTGCCTGCCATCCCGCAATATATGCCGTCCAATTTATATCTGACAGATAGGAAGGAAACTATGGGAATTTTGAAAAAAGATACCCACACCCCTCACGATATTTGCAAATAAGGCCTCCCCTTGATCATGTTGATGTTCCGTGGAACGCATGGGCATCTTGCTAGTACTACATATAATATATAGAACATTGATTATAATTTGGGCTAATGTGTGGCTTTTGTAGCTCAGGGCTAAATACTTGTCATAGTGTAGGGGGCGGGGCACTATACTTTGTGTGATAAACACGGTGTACGTATGGAACATGGATTAGATTATGAATATATAGTTAGTACATCAAATGTACTATTATTTGGAATCAACATCTAGTGTATTCAAAAGATTGAATTCGAGTTCATATAGTACACATACTTCATATCTATCTCTATAGTAATCATGTGGTGTGTTGTTAAGGTAATACATGACTGATGGTTGAAGTTGGAAAGAATCATGATTGTAGATTCTTATTGAAATAGAGAAACGAATTCAAATTCGGTTTGAATTGCAGCGGTAGTAGAAACATTTGGAATGCACTAAAATGTTGGTATGAGTAGATTACATGCATTATACAACCAGTGAAAAAAATTTAATTGTATATAACATGGATTCGTACTCTCTCTTTGTGTAGCTTTGAATAGCATTTGTATAGTAAAAATGGGACAAGGCTCTCTCTTTGTGTGGTGTGAATAGTTTTTATTTTTTCGTATTTTTTCATTGAGGGAAGTGCAAATTGATTTGGTACGTACAAGTACAATATTGCATGTTAGGCTTGTCCCTAAAATCCAACCCGCACCTTGTTATATCCCAAAAATTCAGATATCGTGCTCCCAAAACTGGCGCCTTCACAACCCGCGCCTTGCTATCCCGAAATTACAACGCGCGCGAAAACTCCCTTCAGCTGCCAAATCCCGACACGCGAAATCCCCCTTCTAACCCTGAGCCAAAAGGGCCGCTAGTTCAAATCGGTGGGGGGGTACTTTTATAACACACCCTACATTTTGGACAAGCACGTCCCTAAGTCATAGTTCCCCCTCCCATCGCCTCCTTTTCGCCATTCGAAATCTGGCTGTCGTAACCTCTCTGCTCCAGCCGCGAAACCCCACCCTCCTCCGTCCGCCACCTCACCGCTGCCCAGCCGAAGCCTCTTCCCCGACGATGTCGTCCGCCGCAACAGCTCGACGTCCCTCATCCGCCTCCCCGGTTGAGGATCCATCGTCCATTCCGTCGTCCCGCCGGTTCAGCCGCCCCGTCCTCCAACTCCAAGGAGCTGCTCTGACGATCGCCTCGTCTACCACAGCTACTCCATCCCCACAGTGCCGCCTTAACCTGCTCCACCGGAACCACATCATCCTCACCGACTCCTCGGACGAAGCCGAGGCCTATTCGGCGCCACCAAAGAGGTTGTACACTCATCGCATCGCACCTTCTCCTTAACTTGACCTCCCAGCACCGACGGTGCTCCATCCCGCACCCCCATGGATCGGCTACCTCGAAGCCAGTGCCACGGGCGACATCTCCATGGTGGCTCTCCCCAGTGCGAGGCCCCTTCGGCGGCAGCATCCATACCTGCCGGATCTGCTACTGCTACTCCGGCTGTCGCTCGCGCTGCTGCTGCTCCGGCTCTCGCTCGCTTGCTCGCTCGCCCAGCAGCTGCTGCTCCGGCTCTCCCTAGCTCGCTCGCGCTGCTACTGCTGCTGCCTGAGCTCTCGCTCGCTCGCGCTGCTGTTGCTGCTCCGGCTCTCGCTCGCTTGCTTGCGCTGCTGCTCTCCCCCTCGCTCGTGCTGCTGCTCTGCTCAGATTTAGCTACACTTCAGTCGACTGAATCAACTTTTGGGTCAGTCGATTTTCAAGGGGTGGTAGGTCTCGCCGGAGTTAAGGAAGAACCACCAGCAGTGGGGAGGGGGGCGCGCCGGGGAGGTACCCCGCTATCT
>NC_041388.1:117753019-117801763 GCF_002162155.2 Triticum dicoccoides | reverse complement strand
CCGACGGTGGGGAGTTTTTTTGGGGCGGCGAGGCTGCGGCGGACCGGTGGTGGGGAGTTGTTTCGGGGCGGTGGACCAGCGGTGGGGAGTTATTTCGGGGCAGCGAGGCGGCGCGGGGTTCGGTCGGTGGTGGCTGGCGGCTCAGGGGGGTGCAGGTTGAAGATGAACTACATGCCCTCCCTAAACTATCCCATGTGAAGTTCCTCTCTGCTACCATTGCATTCAGTTTCGACAGTAGCATTCAGATTCCACAGTAAATTTCAGTTTCGATAGTTAACTTCAGAGTCAACAGTTTTTACCTCATCTGTTGTAGTCAGGTGGTTTTTGGTGATGTAAATTTTACATCTATCACTTTTTGGTAATGCATTTTACATCATCTATTGGAGATGCTATTAGAATCCCACTTGAGATTAATGATGTATGTCTTGTGCTGCTTCAGCCTTGACGTCTTACGGCTCACTGGAGCTGCTCCAACGACGGAATGATCCATCATAACAGAGCAGTGCCCTGGACGCCGTCTACATATTCCTCAGATCTTCCTCCAGACCTTCGACAGCCACCTCTGCCTCAACTTCTTCAGCGACCAACCCAATGATGCTGAGGTCGACATGACTACTACAAAGAGGTTGTACACTTGTTGCATCACTTATTACTCTACATTCATGTTGATCCATTAGGGCTATTTTGGTTCAACAGAAAGACATAGCAATAGGAAATTTTTCTATGGCACTCTATTATTCAATTATTCATGCATTTTGTTGAAAGGAATGGAGCAAAACATCCACCTAGACCTACTTTTCAAAATCATATGCATGAAAACAAGACCAAGTGCATTAGTGGCAGAATAACATTCTAACTGTACACACTTTCATATGGTTTCACTTTATTTTGGCAATGTTTCTTTGCATTCCTCTGCTCCTCCTTTTCCTGTGAACCAAACACCCAAGTTGACAGAAATCATGTGTTCACAAATTCTCTCTTTCCCATGTGCATTCCTATCCTATTCTGGTGTTTTTCCTCCTATCCCCGCGTTTTTAGAATCATGCAAGCCATATGAGCCCTTACAAAATTACGTCAGTTTTTTTTGATAGAAAGACTCAACAACCCCAAATTGCAAGTACCATGCCTTGAACTTGGGTGGGTGGGAAGGCATCAGCCCCTTCCAACCACTAGGCTATGCCTTAGTCTGCAGAATTACGTCAGTTACAGGTAGGTGTCAAAGAAAACTTTGTGTGGTTTGTCCTGCTCCTGCCGTGATGTCGTCCACCTCACCTGAGCTGCTCCATCGACAGAAGCATCCACCAAACCAGACATCACGACTCCTGACCGTCTTTCGCCGCCTCAGATCCCCTTCCCTGCTGCAGGCACCCACCGCAACGGCATCACCATCATTGACTCAGCAGATGAACCTAAGGAGTACACGGGTCCACAAGAGAGGTCACACTCTTTTGTTTCTACTTATGTTATGCATTGCTTAATATTACCTGCTACTTTACTGTCCTGTTCACCTCTTAGACTCAAAGTCAGGTCCAAATTGATGTTCAAACTTGAGTTCTAAATTAGTTGTGGGGCACATATCGAGGTAGCAATGAATAGTATCTCTGTCTAATATCTGGTTCACCTAGGGTATGCCTATGTTGTTCATCTTGGCTGGGAAACAAATAGTAAAGCAATCATCATCTGTTTTTTATTAAATTAAAGCAATCATAAGCCTGCTATCATTATTTTTGGATCCATCCACTGGTTGTTACCATTACTCTAGATTGTTACCATTACTCTAGATTTCTGCATGCTCTCCTTACATAATCTCACTATATTTTTTTGTATGCATGTCAGATATTGTACACAGTCCTGCTGAACATGTAGAGAAAAAGAGAAGAGTTTTGCACGGCAATACAATGTCATGCAGACATCGCTCCATGGTAGGTTCAATGGCAAACCTTTCCCCCTCTCCAGAGTGTAATCCAGAGGAAGATATCTATTCTGAGGCGGATTCACACGCAGCTGACCACTCCTATTTACCCCCCAAGGTGTTTGCTCCTACTTGGCATGATGATAGTCATATCATGCATATGTTGCCTTGCAGTGCCTACTTTCGACATCATATATGTCATCTGCTTAGTTTAGACATGTTCTATAATGCCATATGTTTAGTTTCAATATCATATATGGGAATTATGCAATGCCATCCTGTTTAACCAGGCATCATATATTTGAATGATATCTAGCCCATCCTTTTCTTCATTAAATTTCCATTTGTCGATAATGTTTGTACATTAAACAAACAACTCTTCATGTGAATCAGCCATTTGAGTGGGTGGTGGAAAAATCTGGAGTTAAAATAAGGCCTTCAGAGAAGACAGTGCTACCTGTCGAAGCAGATCTCTTGCCGGGTCCCGATAGCTCTTCAGAGATGGATTCAGAGACAGATGACTAGTCCTATTCCCCCACCGAGGTGTATGCTCTAACTTGGCACGGTTCTACTTCTCATATCATGCATATGGTGTCTTGTATTGCATAGTTTAGACATCATATACACAATATTCAACACCATGTTCATAGTTCAGACATCATATATGCGAATGCCCTCCGCTTAGCATATAAATCAAATATGTGAATTAAATCATGCGATCATGGTTACTTAGATAACATGTATGTGAATTATGTCATGCGATCATGTTTAGTTAGTCATCATATCTTTGAATTATGTTATTCAAAGCTATCCAGTTTAGATAGACATCATATATGTGAAATTATGTCATGCTATCCGTTTTAGTTAAACAATATACATGTCAATTATTTAATGCCCTCTTTTTTCCACACTATCTATTGCATCTGTCTCTCATACAATGTCTGTACATTCAATTATGTTTCCTGTTTATCAGCCATTTGAATTGGAGCGGGTGATGGCAGTTTCTAGTGGAGTAAAAACACGGTCTCCAAATAAAACAGTGCTACCTCTTGGTGGAGATAGCACCCCGGTTGTACATGCACGAGAACCAGCCCTACCACACATAACCCAGACTCTTGCAGATTTTACCCCTACTGCGATGGACAGAGAACCAGCTTCACCCAATCTAACCCCAACCCCAACAGATAGTAACCCAGTTCCTGTTGACACAACACCATCTCCACCACGGAGCTCCCAAACAATAGCAGTTAGTAAGGCAGCCCCAGTGCCCAAAGCGCCAGTACTACCACGGCGAACCCCAACTCCACCAGTTAGTACACCTATTCCTGTGGAGGAAGCACAACCAACCATTCATAGTTTAGCATCTATCGCATTTGATGTTGTTAAATCCTATGTGCGTATATTCCCATCATGGAAATATTATACTGAAGATGAAGGAAAATGCCAGTTGCAGGTGTTTTTCCAGGAGTTATGTGTAAGTAATGATATTCATGGCAATTGCTTTGCTTTGTCCCATACATTCTACCTCCATGATGGTTATAATACAGAAAAATTTCCCATTTTTCTCTATAGAGAAGGACCGATTTGGAAACTCAGGATGAGGTAACCTGTGCTAATACCTCTGCTATCTTCAAGAATTCTTGGTGGCAGTATCGGAATTACCTGAAGAAAACGTACTTCACTGGCAAAGAAACTCATCAAATTCCCTTACGTACTTCACTGGGAACGCCTTGTTCTTTACTGGTCCCGAACCAAGAATGTGGTAAGGTCCATGAGCTCATTTTAGTTTAAGTACTATATGCTTGCCTCTTACTGTACTCTGTTCATGTAGAAATAGTGCTTAAACCTGAAGAACAATTGTTCTCATTTAAGATTCCATTGCTATCGTGCTTATTGCTTTGCTCTTGTATCACTGTATTTACTCATACAAACTTATTTTTAAATTGAACTATCCAACGGAAACTCCAATGACACAATAGGTATGCTTACGCGTGTTTCTTTAATAGGTTTGCTCTTATAAATAGCTCTGTTGATTTCAATTTCAATTGTGTATACAGTTGACTTCTCATATCATGCACATTACTAGCATCATAATAGGGCCAATAGTGTTGTTGTACATGTAGACCCGTGGTACCCATCTGAAATCTTGTTGTGCCGTTTAGTTTCCCACGCTCTATATTCTTTCAGTGCAGCTTTCTCTTGAACTGATATGATTTGAACTGTGTCTCTATTTTGATTTGGCAAGACAATGCAGTGACCATAGGACATAGATATATGTTTGTTTGATGCTTTTATAATGTACTACTTGGCAATAGAAGACTTGGTAGTTTAATCTTGTCCACCTTACTAATGATCTGGTTCACTGAAATGAGTTTCATATACTAGTACATGCTAGACCTGTTATGTGTCTGCTTGTTTCTTCTTTTAGAATGCTGACAGAATATTGGGGAAGAGTGCCTTATTAAGCAATGATAAAGGAAGTAATGTAGATAAGGTTCAGGATCGTGAGACATCCTTGTTGGTCTCCAACAAAGCTGATACAACAGCTAAGCAAAACTATCTTGAAGACAGTGAGGCAACCCCAAAGTCCTGTCATGGCTTACTGTTCGAGTTACTGGCCACTACCGCTTGCATAAGCTATTAAAACTCAATGTCTGAATCAGTTCGGTTTCTTGAGTCTCAACTACAAGCTGAAAGACATCGATCAGCTGTGCTGCGACAAGAAGCGGAAGGACTGCGGAAATCCCTGGAGCATTCAGATGCATACTTTCTGGTGCAACAACAAGCGTTGGAGGATTTTAGCGCCAAACAGGACAAAGCTAATAAGCTTGCTAAGCTTATTGCCAGCATGGTGGATATCCAGAATAATGTTTCTTTAGCTCTTCTGAAGTTGTTTCAGTTATGGACTTGTTTTGCTACTGCGTTTATTTGCACTGGTGGCCAATTTTGATGGCCAGTGTATGTAATATGCCGCTTTGTTCCCTATATTTGCACTGGTGGCGAACTTTGATCCCTAGTGGATGCAATATGTGTAATAGATGTAATAGGCTAGCGTTAGTTTCTTGCTTATTTATTGTCTTTTTTAGTTGTTTCTTGTAGTCATTGTAGTTCTTTTTCCTTGTTTTTTTAGTGGCCACAATAACCTAGTTTTGGTAACTAGGCCACAATAATCATGGAAACACACGGACTGTTGTAACCATGGGCCTCCTGCGTACTGTAGGATCCGTGGGCCTTCTATGGGCCGTAGGATCCATGGGCCTTTTATGGGTCGTAGGATCCATGGACTTTCTACGGGTCGTATGATCCATGGGCCTTCTATGGGCCGTAGGATCCATTGGTCTTCTACGGGCCGCAGGATCCATGGGCCTTCTACAGGGCGCATAATCATTTCGCCAGACATGGGCCGTACTATTCGTGGACCATAACGGGCCATTAATATGTCGTATTTGATAATGCTATGAAAACATCCCAATAGGTTAACGAGCCACAAACGGGCCGAATGTAACCACGGGCTGTATTTGGCCCGCAAATGAAACACGACAGTAACGGACCATATCTAACCGAATTCTAGAAATGAGCCCAAGAATAAATTGGCCCTTAGAAGGCCGAAAGTTAACATGGGCTGGAAACGACCGACGGAATAATGGGCCATTAATTGGTATAAAACGATACACTATTCATTATGAGCCAGTTTCATCTCGGGCCTTTAATGGGCTGAGAGTTACAGAGGGCCTCATATGGGCCGAAAGACATCATGGGCCATGCATAGGCCGGAAGTTACAACTGGTTGGAATCATATTTGATGGCCCAGATGAAGCTACTGGGCTTAATTCCGATAGGCCGTAATGGGCCGGTAGTAAGCGGGCCGTAAATGGGCTATATACGAACATGACATTAACATGCTTTCCGTGGGCCGGCCCGTACCTTTTGACCAAGTTAAATGGGCCGGCCTTTTCACCGTAATGGGCCTCTGTTGGGTCGTGCCACGTGTCGACGTATCATAGGCGCCTCCTGTCCAATGAGTGGATGACATCTGTCCGAATGTTGAGCCAACACGTGTTTCCTCCGGCCAATGAGAATTTTACACGTGGAAAATTCCCATTGGTCCGGGCTATTAACGGGTTATCAGATCCAAAACCGGCCCCGATAGTTTAACAGCGTCCCGTTACGGTGGATGCCACGTGTCGGTCACCCTTGACGAAATCACTGCTATGATGCGCGATTTATCGTCATGGAAGTGGACACTTCCGTGATGATAATTTTGGTAATGTCATGGAACACTTCTACGACAACACATGTATGACTATCTTCATTCTGTCATAAATTTGTCATGGATGTACATGCATGACACAAAACTTGACCTACTTTGACATACACATATCATCACGGAAGTGTATTTTTTTTGTAGTGATGCACATCAAGTAAAGGCCAATACATAGCATAAGCAGTTTCTTGCAATTTTATCGTGTTGCAAACACAGAGAGGTGGAGACATAGTTCCTCGCTCATAATAATTGCAAGTAGGAGCAGCAAGCACATGCATATTATATTCATCAAAATCATCATGTGCAACAGTAAAAGGCAACCCATCAATGTAATCCTTAATAAGTTTAAACTTCTCCGATATAGTGTAGTTGGGAGAATTCAAAAAGATAATAGAAATATCATGTGTGGGTGCAATAGCAATAATTTCATTCTTAATATAAGGAACTATAGCAAGTTCATATCCATAAGCATAATTCATATTGGCATCTTGGCCACAAGCATAACAAGCATCAAGTTCATCAAAAAGGGATATTTCAAAAGAACCAACGGGATCATAGCAATTATCATGGCATTCATCCTTCGGTAAGAACGAAGGGAAATTAAACAATGTATAAGTTGAAGAGTTACTCTCATTAGAAGGTGGGCACGGGTAGCTAATCCACTCTTCCTCCTTTTGTTTTTCACTCTTCTCATCATCTTTTTCATCTAACGAGCTCACAGTTTCATCAATTTCTTCTTCCATAGAATCCTACAAAATATTAGTCTCTTCTTGGACAGCGGAGACATTCTCAATAAATGCATCAATATCGGAATTGAATTTATAATTGTCATATAGCAACATTTAAGGATAGCAAAAATTTCAGGTCTATAAACTGAATCATCAAAATCTTCAAACCTTTCAAACAAAGATTCAATTTCATAAGCACCCTTAAAAGCAACAAATTCTTCTATTCGTTCCACATCATAATAATCATATATACATTAGCATAAGAAGCCAAGATTTCATTATCATTAAATTTGCATGAAAAGGGGAGATGTAGAGCATTCATCCTAGAGCAACAAGTATAATCATATCTCAAGCACAGCTTCCGAGCATACCGATGCAACATATGAATTTGACCCCATAACAATTTCCCTTTATGAGTCAAGCGATAATCCCTAAAGTACTCACGTTGATCCAACGTTACTCCCATTATCATGTTTAATGGGGTTTTCTCAGGATTATCAAAGTAGTGCATAATATTTTTCACATAACGAGCATCGAGGCTTTTAGGAGGTTCCCCATCTCCATGAGTAGCAAGTACAACTAATTGTTTTGATGTCTCGTGTTCCATATCCATAACTAAAGATAGAGAACAACTTAGAACAGAAAATAAAAACTACTTGGTGATAAAGCAAACAAGCACACACGAGAATATTCACCCCACTCTATAACTCCCCGGCAACGGCGCTAGGAAAAGGTCTTGATAACCCACAAGTGTAGGGGGTCATTTGTAGCCTTCTTCGATAAATAAGAGTGTCGAACCCAACAAGGAGCTAAAGGTAGAACAAATATTTTTCAACTCTACGGACAATACAACAAGTTCTATCGACCACTGATACAACCCTACGGACACTTGACGTTTACTTTATCTAGAACAAGTATGAAACTATTTTGCAAGAATAAAACTACGAGTACTTTGCAAGATAATAAAAGTTAGGTGTTTAGTAAAAGGGTTTGTGTCAACAAGAAAGTTATTGGTCCCTAGGCAATCGATAACAAGTACTGGTAATCAGTCTTGTAATTTTACATGAGGTAGAGGCATGAGCTAACATACTTTCTCTACTTGGATCATATGCACTTATGATTGGACCTCTAGCAAGCATCCGCAACTACTAAAGATCATTAAGGTCGTGAAACCCAACCATAGCATTAAGTATCAAGCCCTCTTTACTCCCATACGTCATACCCCACTTACTCGGGTTTAAGCTTCTGTCACTCTCGCAACCCACCATAAGCGAACCATGAACATATTGCAACATCCTACAGCGGGGCCCCTCATGTTTGCGCGAGAACGGAGGGCACCGTAGGACAACACCATAAATAAAATATAGAATCATACCAACCAAGATCATGATTAACCCACAGGACAAAATGGATCTACTCAAACATCATAAGATAACCATAGATCATTGGGAAATAATATATGGAGTTGAGCACCACGTTTAAGTAGATATTACAGCTGGGAGAAGCGGTGTTACACCGCTGCATAGAGGGGGAGAAAGTTGGTGTTGACAGTAGCAAGATTGTTGATGTAGATCGCCGTCCCGATCATTGCTCCGGTGGCACTCCGGCGCCACCAGAAGCGAGGGGGGGAGGGCCCCCCTCCTTCTTCTTCTTCTTCTTCTTCTTCTTATTCTTCTTCCTTTGCCTCCCCCTAGATGGGAGGACGGTTCCCACTCTGGTCATTGGTCTCCATGGCGGCGGAGGGGTGGGAGCCCCTCCGATATTGGATCTCCCTCTCTGTTCCCTTCTATTTCGCGTTCCCCAGATCTGGCTGAAAACCATTTGTTATATTCTCGAAGATCCATAACTCCGATTGCGCTGAGATGTTAACACAATTTTTTTTCCGGATATAAGCTTCCTTGCACCCGAAGTAGAGCTCCAACCGACGTACAAGGTGAGCACAACCCACCACCATGCGCCTGGCTAGGGGTGGTGCCGTGGTGTCTTGTGCCCTGTGTTGGCCTCCGTTTGCGGTGATTACAAATCCCAAAAATCACATATATTCCAAAATAATTCTCCGTGAAATTTTATTGCATTTGGAATTTGTTTGATATGGATTTTCTATGATACAAAAAACATGCAAGAAAACAGGAACTGGCACTGGCACTGGATAAATAGGTTAGTCCAATAAATCATATAAAAAGGTGCCAAAATATGTAAAAGTTGTATAATCTTGGCATGAAACAATGAAAAATTATAGATACGACGGAGACGTATCAGGGGCTCGGGGGCTGGTCGGCTTGACCACCACCCGCCGCCTTCCTTAGCACATCTTTACGTGTTCGGGTTGCCGCGCCCCTCCACTTCACCCTACGCCACATAATCGGCTTCGGCTGTTGGCCAGCAAGAATTATGGGCCAAAGCACCAGCACACTGCGAAATACACCGGATTGGCCATCCTGTCCCCACCACTTTAGCTTACCGCATGACCGGCTGCTCGCTAGCTGTCCCAGTGGGGGTTCACTCGCGCTCAATGTTTGAAGGGCCTATGTACCACGCGCTCCTTCCAAGGGATGAACTCCTTGTCACAGACAAGAGCCTGTCTGTTCGACTCGCGGGGGGGAGGCCCGAGAAGGGAAGCAAGCAAGAAAACGACTCGAAAAATAGAAAGCAAAAGCGCAAACACTCATGAAACATTTACATCATGGATAAAGCAGGCACAAGGCCAGAATTCGTTACATTACACGTAAACACCCCAGTGGGTGGGTGGACCTGCTACTTAACAAAAAATGTTGAAAAGATAAAACAGGGCGGCTTCAGCCTCAAACAGCCCCAGTGCCGGGTCGCGTAGCTGCCGGCTCCCCCTCGATGGCCTCCGGGTTCATCGAGGCGCCGGTGTCTTCTAGCCCGGCGTCCTCGTCCTTGTAAGGACCCGACTCCTTAGAGCGTCCCTCCGGGTCGTCCAGCTGCAGGCCAAAGTCGTTGGGAGGAACGACTCCGCCATCATCTGTTCGCTCCAGCTGGAACTCGTTGTGCATCGAAAACACATCACTGTAGCTGGCCCGGGCGGCGATCCAACCGGCCTCCGCCTGCAGCTGGCACTCTGCGCCAGCTCGTTGGCCCATCAGTCGGTCCAGCGCCTGGTCCAGATACCAAGACATCACGAACCTGAGTGTGATACGTCTCCAGCGTATCTATACCATTTGATTGCTCCATGCTATATTATCTACTGTTTTGGACCATATTGGGCTTTATTTTCCACTTTTATATTACTTTTGGGACTAACCTATTAACTGGAGGCCCAACCTAGAATTGCTGTTTTTTTTTGCCTATTTCAGTGTTTCGAAGAATTGGAATATCAAACGGAGTCCAAATGGAATGAAACCTTCCGGAACGTGATTTTCTCACCGAATATGATCCAGGAGACTTGGACCCCCCGTCAAGAAAGAAAGGAGGCAGTCACCAGGGTGGAGCGCGCCCCCCTAGGGCACGTCCCCTGCCTCGTGGGCCCCCCTTTGCTCCACCGACGTACTCCTTCCTCCTATATATACCTACGTATCCCCAAACGATCAGATGCGGAGCCAAAAACCTAATTCCACCGCCGCAACCTTCTGTATCCACGAGATCCCATCTTGGGGCCTGTTCTGGAGCTCCGTCGGAGTGGGCATCCATCATGGAGGGCTTCTACATCATCACCATAGCCTCCCCGATGAAGTGTGAGTAGTTTACCTTAGACCTTCGGGTCCATAGTTAGTAGCTAGATGGCTTCTTCTCTCTTTTTGGATCTCAATACAATGTTCTCCCCCTCTCTCGTGGAGATCTATTCGATGTAATCTTCTTTTTTGCGGTGTGTTTGTTGAGACCGATGAATTGTGGGTTTATGATCAAGAGTTTCTATGAACAATATTTGAATCTTCTCTGAATTCTTTTATGTATGATTGGTTATCTTTGCAAGTCTCTTCAAATTATCAGTTTGGTTTGGCCTACTAGATTGGTTTTTGTTGCAATGGGAGAAGTGCTTAGCTTCGGGTTCAATCTTGTGGTGTCCTTTCCCAGTGACAGTAGGGGCAGCAAGGCACGTATTGTATTGTTGCCATCGAGGATAACAAGATGGTTTTTTTATCATATTGCATGAATTTATCCCTCTACATCATGTCATCTTGGTTAAGGCGTTACTCTATTTCCTTGAACTTAATACTCTAGATGCATGCTGGATAGCGGTCGATGAGTGGAGTAATAGTAGTAGATGCAGGCAGGAGTCGGTCTACTTGTCTCGGACGTGATGCCTATATACATGATCATACCTAGATATTCTCATAACTATGCTCAATTCTGTCAATTGCTCAACAGTAATTTGTTCACCCACCGTAGAATACTTATGCTCTTGAGAGAAGCCACCAGTGAAATCTATGGCCCCCGGGTCTATTCTCATCATATCAATCTTCCATCTCTTTATTATTGCTTTGCTTTTTTACTTTGCCCTTTTATTTTACTTTGCATCTTTATACGAAAAATAGCAAAAATATTATCTATCATCTCTATCAGATCTCACTCTCGTAAGTGATCGTGAAGGGATTGACAATCCCTAATCGCGTTGGTTGCGTTGAGCTATTTGTTTTGTGTAGGTACGAGGGACTTGCGTGTAGCCTCCTACTGGATTGATTCCTTGGTTCTAAAAAACTGAGGGAAATACTTACTCTACTCTGCTGCATCACCCTTTCCTCTTTAAGGAAATCCAATGCAGTGCTCAAGAGGTAGCAGGAAGATTTTTGGTGCCATTGCCGGGGAGTCTACGCAAAAGTCAACATACCAAGTACCCATCACAATCCCTTATCTCTAGCATTACATTTTTTCCATTTGCCTCTCGTTTTCCTCTCCCCCACTTCACCCTTGCCGTTTTATTCGCCCTCTCTTTTCCGTTTGCTTTTTTTCCCGCTTGCGTGTTGTCATGGCCAGTCCTCTATCTTCTCCGTTATCTCTCGATAATGAAGTTCTAAATTTTAAGCAAAGGGAGGGAGAAAATCTGAAGGATGCTTGGTATAGAATTTGCAATGCTCAAAATAGATCTACCAGGAAGCAATCTACTTCAGTTCTTCTTCGCAATTTTTATGTAGGTGCCAATCCTTGGTATAGACATATCCTTGATACCATTGCTGGAGGGAATTTCTTGGGTAGCCATACTTTTGATTCTTATAATGCTTTGATAGATTTATTTGGCTCACCACCCATTTTGGTTAATGGAACTATGTTAACTTTGGAGCATGTAATGCAAAGACTTGAAATTATTGAAAATAAAGTTGCTACCGTTGAGTTAATTGAAAATCTAGATAAAAAGATCCACAATCAAATTACCCAATATGGATCTAAGGTAGGAGTAACTTTGAAAAATATTAAGGAGAAGGAACCCATAGTTAATGAGAGAATAAATCAAGATTGCACTAGAAACGATAAACTTGAGGGTATCATTACTAATTTGGGAACCGCTTTTTCTTCCGTAAAGAATACTCCAAGTCCACCTACTAAAATTGTCAAGCTTATGTATGTTCCTAAAAATAAGGGTGAATCCTCTAGTAAGGAAACTGCGCATCTTAAATCTATAAGTATTCATCCCAATCTTTTTGCTATCAATAAGGAACCATTTGCTACAAATAAATTTTTCGATCTTGTGCCTAAAAGTTTGATAATTACTAAAAATAAAGAAAATCCTAAGGAAGATAGATGCCTCATTGAAGAATTGCCTACCAAAGATGGCAATACCTAGATCTATCCTTGCTTTTATGCCTAGCTAGGGGCGTTAAACGATAGCGCTTGTTGGGAGGCAACCCAATTTTATTTTTAGTTTTTTTTGCTTTTGCTTCTGTTTAGGAATAAATAATCCATCTACCTTCTGTTTAGATGCGGCTTTATGTTTTAATTAGTGTTTGTGCCAAGTTAAACCTATAGGATCTTCTTGGATGATAGTTATTTGATCTTGCTGTAATTTCCAGAAACTTTCTGTTCACGAAAAAATTTGTTGAAAATCACCAGAACGTGATAAAATACTGATTCCAATTGCTTCTGATCAATAAACAAATTGCCTAGGTCTTCCTATTTTGGCTGATTTTTTGGAGTTAAAGAAGTTTGCGTTAGTTACAGATTACTAAAGACTATTCTGTTCTTGACAGATTCTGTTTTTTGTGTGTTGTTTGCTTATTTTGATGAATCTATGGCTAGTAAAATAGTTTATAAACCATATAGAAATTGGAATACATTAGGTTTAACACCAATATAAATAAATAATGAGTTCATTACAGTACCTTGAAGTGGTCTTTTGTTTTCTTTCGCTAACGGAGCTCACGAGATTTCTGTTAAATTTTGTGTTGTGAAGTTTCCAAGTTTTGGGTGAAATCTTTTGATGGATTATGGAACAAGGAGTGGCAAGAGCCTAAGCTTGGGGATGCCCATGGCACCCCCAAGATAATCCAAGTAAGCCAAAAAGTCAAAGCTTGGGGATGCACTGGAAAGCATCCCCTCCTTCGTCTACTTCCATCGGTAATTTTACTTGGAGCTATATTTTTATTCACCACATGATATGTGTTTTGCTTGGAGCGTCTTGTATGATTTGATTATTTGTTTTTTAGTTTACCACAATCATCCTTGCTGTACACACCTTTTGAGTGAGCCATACATGAATTGGAATTTGATAGAATACTCTATGTGCTTCACTTATATCTTTTGAGCTATATAGTTATGCTCTAGTGCTTCACTTATATCTTTTAGAGCATGGTGGTGGATTTGTTTTATAGAAACTATTGATCTCTCATGCTTCACTTAGATTATTTTGAGAGTCTTAAATAGCATGGTAATTTATTAATAATAATATACTTTGCGTTGATAACTTCTTCGTCGTATATTCCAATGATGGGCTTGGCTTGTATATATAAGTGGGAATTTTTCGTTATAGAACTTGGCTTGTATATTCCAATGATGGGCTTCGTGAGTGATACGTCTCCATCGTATCTACTTTTCCAAACACTTTTGCCCTTGTTTTGGACTCTAACTTGTATGATTTGAATGGAACTAACCCGGACTGACGCTGTTTTCAACAGATTGCCATGGTGTTGTTTTATGTGCAGAAAAAATATATTCTCGGAATGACCTGAAACTCCACGGAACATCTTAGAAAAAATAATAAAAAATCCTCGCCAAAGATGAAGACCAGGGGGCCCACACCCTGTCCACGAGGGTGGGGGGCGCGCCCCCCCTCTAGGGCGCCCCCTACCTCGTGGGCCCCCTGGATGCCCTCCGACGCCAACTCCAACTCTATATATTTGCTTTCGGAGATAAAAAAATCAGAGAGAAGAAATCATCGCGTTTTACGATACGGAGCCGCCGCCAAGCCCTAAAACCTCTCGGGAGGGCTGATCTAGAGTCCGTTCGGGGCTCCGGAGAGGGGGATTCGTCAGCGTCGTCATCATCAACCATCCTCCATCACCAATTTCATGATGCTCACCACCGTGCGTGAGTAATTCCATCGTAGGCTTGCTGGACGGTGATGGGTTGGATGAGATTTATCATGTCATCGAGTTAGTTTTGTTAGGGTTTGATCCCTAGTATCCACTATGTTATGAGATTGATGTTGCTGGGACTTTGCTATGCTTAATGCTTGTCACTAGGGCCCGAGTGCCATGATTTCAGATCTGAACCTATTATGTTTCCATGAATATATGTGAGTTCTTGATCCTATCTTGCCAGTCTATAGTCACCTACTATGTGTTATGATCCGGCAACCCCGAAGTGACAATAATCGGGACCACTCCCGGTGATGACCATAGTTTGAGGAGTTCATGTATTCACTATGTGCTAATGCTTTGTTCCGGTTTTCTATTAAAAGGAGGCCTTAATATCCCTTAGTTTCCAATAGGACCCCGCTGCCATGGGAGGGTAGGACAAAAGATGTCATGCAAGTTCTTTTCCATAAGCACGTATGACTATATACGGAATACATGCCTACATTACATTGATGAATTGGAGCTAGTTCTGTGTCACCCTATGTTATGACTGTTACATGATGAACCGCATCCGGCATAATTATCCATCACTGATCTGGTGCCTACGAGTTTTCCATATACTGGTTTACGCTTATTTACTTTCCCGCTGCTACTGTTACATCACTACAAAATACCAAAAACATTACTTTTGCTATCTTTTCTTTTGTTGCCGCTACCGCCATTATCATATTACTTTGCTACTAAACACTTTGCTGCAGATACTAAGTTTCCAGGTGTGGTTGAATTGACAACTCAGCTGCTAATACTTCAGAATATTCTTTGGCCCCCCTTGTGTCGAATCAATAAATTTGGGTGTAATACTCTACCCTCGAAAGCTGTTGCGATCCCCTATACTTGTGGGTTATCAAGACTAATTTCTGGCGCCGTTGCCGGGGAGCATAGCTCTATTCTTTGAGTCACTTGGGATTTATATCTGCTGGACACTATGAAGAACTTGAAAGACGCTAAGAAAACAATTTATCCCTCAACTACGAGGGGAGGTAAGGAACTGCCATCTAGCTCTGCACTTGATTCACCTTCTGTTATGAGTAAGCTAGCGACACCTAAACCTGCTTCTGCTATTCGTTCTGATATGTCGCATGTTATTGATGATGCCACTTCTGCTATGCATGATACTTATGATGAAACTGCTTCTATGCCTGATACTACCGTGCCCCTTAGTGAATTTCTTGATGAACAAATTGCTAGGGCTAGAGAAAGAGAAATTATTGAATTTGAATACGATGATGAAAGTGATGATGAAAATATGTCTGTTATTCCTGAGGGTTATCTTTTTGATATGGAATCTTCTGCCGCTATTTTAGCTTGCAGGGATAGATATGAGATTAAGAGGTTATTAGTTAAATGGAACGAAGAATCCCTTAGAGATAAAATGAAACCCGACCCTGCTTTTGCTACTTCGCCTATCTGTTGTCCTGATAAGGATTATGAATTCTCTGTTGATCCTAATATAATTACTTTGGTTGAATCTGATTTGTTTTATGGCTATGAGTTCGAAACTGTTGTGGCACATCTTACTGAGTTAAATGATATAGCTGCCCTGTTCACTAATGATGAGAGATCACGTTACTTTTATATACTCAAAATATTTCCGTTCTCATTAAAGGGTGATGCTAAGATATGGTTTAATTCTCTTGATCCTGGTTGTGTGCGTAGTCCCCAGGATATGATTTATTACTTCTCCGGTAAATATTTCCCTGCTCATAAGAAACAAGCTGCTTTGAGGCAAATATACAACTTCGTGCAAATTAAAGAAGAGAGTCTCGCACAAGCTTGGGGGAGGCCTCTCAAGTTACTTAATGCTTTGCCTGATCATCCTCTTAAGAAACCTGAAATACTTGATATCTTTTATATTGTACTAACCGATGCTTCCAGAGATTACCTGGATAGTTGTGCTGGTTCTCTTTTCAGGGAAAGAACACCGGATGAAGCTGAAATTCTATTGAATAATATGTTGACAAATGAAAATAATTGGGCACCTCCTGAGCCAGCTCCTGAGCCAGCTCCTGCTCCTATTACTGAGCCTATTCCTAAACCAACTCCGAAGAAGAGAGGTGTTCTATTTCTCAGTCCCGAAGATATGCAAGAGGCAAAGAAATCTATGAAAGAAAAAGGTATTAAAGCTGAAGATGTTAAGAATTTACCTCCTATTGAAGAAATACATGCTCTTAATCTACCTCCTATCGATGAAGTATATGATCTTAACCCTTTATTTATGGAAGAACCTCCCGATCCCGATATTCTCTATAGATTGATGAAGGTGATATCCCTCACTATAAGTCTGCTAGACAATGCTTAGAAGAGCTTGATAATTTTATTGTCAAACAAGAAAATTTGAATGCTTATTTTGGTAGACAATTGAAATATGATTCTGATATGCTTAAATACTTGGTGATTATATGGCTAATATTAGAGGTTAACTTAAACTTGTTAGCAAACATGCTTCTATGGTTACCACTCAAGTAGAACAAGTACTTAAGGCTAAAAAATAAGTGCTTGATGAAATGAATAGTAAGAAAAATGATTATGCTGTTAGAGTGGCTACTAGAACTGGTAGAATCACTCAGAAACCTTTGTATCCTGAAGGACACCCTAAGAGAATCGAGCCAGATTCTCAAAGAAATAATATTGATGTTCCTAGTTCTTCTAAAAAGAAGAAAAAGAAAAATGATAGAACTGTGCGAACTTCTAGTGAACCTATTGCTGAACCACCTGATAATCCAAATCATATATCTATGTCTGATGCTGAAACACAATCTGGTAATGAACATGAACCTAATGAAAATATTAATGATGATATTCTGATGATGCTCAACCTAGTAATGATAATGATGTAGAAATTGAACCTGCTGTTGATCTTGATAACCCACCATCAAAGAATCAACGTTATGATAAAATAGACTTTGTTGCTAGGAAACATGGTAAAATAAGGGAACCTTGGGTTCAGAAACCCATGCCTTTTCCTCCGAAACCATCCAAGAAAAAGGATGATGAGGATTTTGAGCGCTTTGCTGAAATGATTAGGCCTATCTTTTTGCGTATGCGATTAACTGATGTGCTCAAAACAAATCCTTATGCTAAATATATGAAGGATATCATTACTAATAAAAGGAAGATATCGGAAGCTGAAATTTCCACCATGCTTGCTAATTATACTTTTAAGGGTGGAATACCAAAGAAACTTGGAGATCCCGGAGTACCTACTATACCTTGCTCCATTAAAAGAAATTATATTAAAACTGCTTTATGTGATCTTGGAGCCGGTGTTAGTGTTACGCCTCTCTCTTTATATCGTAGACTTGACTTGAATAAGCTGACACCTACTGAAATATCTTTGCAAATGGTTGATAAATCAACTGCTATACCTGTCGGTATCGGTGAGGATGTGCCTGTTGTGGTTGCAAACGTTACTATTTTAACGGACTTTGTTATACTTGATATTCCCGAGGATGATAGTATGTCTATTATTCTTGGAAGACCTTTTCTTAATACTGCTGGGGCTGTTAGTGATTGCAACAAAGGCAATGTCACTTTTCATGTTAGTGGTAATGAGCATACGGTACACTTTCCGAGGAAACGACCTCAAGTTCATAGTATCAACTCCATTGGAAAAATTCCATCGATTATAATTGGAGGTTTTGAATTTCCTCTTCCTACCGTCAAAAAGAAATATGACATACTTATTATAGGGGATGTGCATATCCCGGTTGAGGTAACTTAGTGTTATTCGAAATTTCTCCGTTTTCATGATTATCGGAATGAGTTTGTTAACAAGACTTGATCAACCTTGTTAGTGGATTCCTTTTTGATGAGCATGAGATGGATGAAACTAGAAGCACAACTTTCTGTACCCTCTCTATATTTTCTGTTGATTAGTAGAAATAAAGTAAAAATAGCATTTTTCTGTCTGTTTCCTGGCTTATCAGTGCAATATAAAAATATCCCGAAAATAAAAGTCCTCAGAATGACATGCCAATTTAATATGATTTTTTCGGGAATATTTGAGGATTTACTGTGCAAAAATTACCGCGGGAGGAGCTGCCACCTGGCCACGAGGGTGGTGGGCGTGCCCCCTTGCCTCGTGGGCCCACGATGGCCCTCCTCCACTTATCCCAGCACCCATCTCCTTCCTCTGTCTCACACAAACCCAAAAAACCAACTCAAGCACGAGTTCCAGCCACTTTTGCGGTGATTTTCAATCTCCTTGCTCAAAGCACCTCTCGCAAAACTGCTTGGAGAGATTGTTCCTTGGTATGTGACTCCTCCATTGGTCCAATTAGTTTTTGTTCTAGTGCTTTATTCTTTGCAAATTTGTGCTGCATAGGTGACCATGTTCTTGAGCTTGCATGTCAAATTTATATGGTTCCAAGTAGTTCTAATGCTTGATATAGGCTCTAGGCACTTGTAGGAGTAGTTGCTATTAGTTTTATTGAAGTTGGTTCACTTTTGTTTGAAGTTACTAAAAATTTCAGAAATTTTCAGAGAAAAACAATATGCTTAGGAAGATGTTCCAAGGTGGTTCTTCTAAAAAGCAAGGACCCAAGATTGCTATGCGCGATGCTGACGAGGATCCACCAAGAGACGCTCCAGTACGGCCTTGCGAATGGCCGTCAAAAAATTTGATGGACTGTGCGGGAATTAAAGAAGAATTCAAAGCATATTTGCGCAATGCCGGTCTTGAGTATTTTGAGGCTGGCAAATGCCCCCAATATCATGATCTCACAAGTTCATTTGTGAGGAGGTTTGAGTATTCATCTTCGCGTAATTCTCCTTCAGTCATGTTTGATCTTTATGACAAATCTTATAGAATGGACTTAGAGGATTTCACTCTTGCTTGCAAACTTCCATCTTGGGGTAGTATTAGGGATCCCCCTAAATCTGAGTTAAGAAAATTTCTTGCTAGTATAACTGTAGGGGAATCCAGGGATATAACGCAGGCTACCATAGGGAGCATTCACTTTCCTGCTATACATTATTTTGCTCTTTTCATTGGTAGATGCATAAATGCTAAGGATGAAGCATGTCACATGTGTGTCCCTGACCTTAGCAGTCTCAGGAGTGCTGTGTTAGGAGACCAATCTTATCATATGGGAGCCATTGTAGCTCGTAGGTTGCATCATAATAGACATAATGGAGATTTCTTTGGAGGAATTTATGCAACCCGCTTAGCTCATTTTCTTGAGATAGACATTCGTGAGGGTGATACGGAGTTGCCTCCTGCATATTTAGATTATAACTCCATGGCTTCGCACCAACTTGTCGAGAGGCCTGAATCACCTCTCTTATATCGTTTAATTTTTAACAAACGGCACGTTGTCCGTAGTACTCTCCCTGCTCCTGCCTTCTTTGATGCTCAGACAAAACGAAGATACACTATCACCAGAGAGGAGGAAGATGAGTACAAGAGGAGAGCGGAGGCAGCCCGACTCCACGCTGCAGCTCAGTAGGCGATAACCGCTGCACATTAGTATGATTCCAACTATTCCTCATTGCAGTACGACCTTAGCTACACTTACGGGTATCCGCCAGGCTATCCCTGGCAATAGACTAACTTAGGCCAAAAGCCTAAGCTTGGGGGAGTACGTATTTCTCACCGACATTACAGTTCACACACACTCATTGCTAGATGTCGGTGCTCATACTCTTTCACTGTAATATCCATGCTAGTTTATTTTCTATTTCCTGCTTTCTTCTTGTGTGTTTGTTAAACCTTGAGAAAAAACAAAAAAATTAGTAGTAGTAATTAAAAAGAAAACCCAAAAATATTTCCCGTTCTTCTTTTGCTTGTTGGGAGCTTTCCCGTGTAAATAGTATTTATTTCTTTTCTTTTCTTTGGGGGTCAGTAGGAGAAGACCATGATTAAATTGTTGAAGTGGCTCTTATATGCATTATTGTTGATTTAACCAAGAGCCCATATTGCCTTGTCTTCTCCTGTTTATTGAATGCTCGCAGATTCCAGCTTAGTCCGATGCATGTGCACTCTTATTATTATTCACATCATTTGGTCGTGCAAGTGAAAGGCAATTATGATGATATATGATGGACTGACTGAGATGGGAAAAGCTGGTATGAACTCGAGCTCTTTTGTTTTTGTAAATATGATGAGCCCCTCGTTCTTGATTCAGCTTATTATGAATAAACATGTTTGCAATGACAATTAGAGATCATAGTTGCTTGTGCCATGCTTGAGCTATGAGTTATAATGGTTTACCTTGTGTGCCAACATGCTATTGAGATGGTTATGATGTGGTATGATGGGGTGGTATCCTCCTTTGAATGATTTAAGTGACTTGACTTGGCACATGTTCACGCATGTAGTTGAAACAAAATCAACATAGCCTTCACGATATTTATGTTCACGGTGGATTATATCCTACTCATGCTTGCATCCAATGTTTATTAATTTTAATGCATGTACATGGCTGTTATCGCTCTCTAGTTGGTCGCTTCCCAGTCTTTTGCTAGCCTTCACTTGTACTAAGCGGGAATACTGCTTGTGCATCCAATCCCTTACACCCCAAAGTTATTCCAGATGAGTCAACTATACCTTCCTATATGCGGTATCTACCTACCGTTCCAAGTAAATTTGTATGTGCCAAACTCTAAACCTTCAAATAAATATTCTGTTTTGTATGCTCGAATAGCTCATGTGTCAACCAAGGCTGTCCTTATCTTCCATGTTAGGCGGGTTATTCTCAAGAGGAGTGGACTCCACTCCTCACTTACGAGAAAATGGCTGGTCACCGGGATGCCCAATCCCATGCTTTATGCAAACTAAATATAAATTAAATGCAAACAAAACTCCCCCGGGACCTGATGTATGTTGGAGACACTCGTTGTTTCGAGCAAGTCATGGATTGATGCTTTTTGGTGGAGGGGGAGTATAAACTTTACCATTCTGTTTGGGAACCGCCTATAATGTGTTTAGCATGGAAGATATCGCCATCTCTTAGTTGTTACGTTGACAATGAAAGTATACCGCTCAAAATGCAATTTATCTCTATTTCAAAACCGAGCTCTGGCACCTCTACAAATCCCTCCTTCCCTCTGCGAAGGGCCTATCCATTTACTTTTATGTTGAGTCATCACCCTCTTATTAAAAAGCACTAGCTGGAGAGCACATCTGTCATTTGCATTCATCACTATTAATCTATGTTGGGTGTGACTATGATTGGATCTCTTTTACCATGAATTACAATGTCTAGTCAGTCCTTGATCTTTAAAGGTGCTCTGCATTTATGTTTTGCGGTCTCAGAAAGGGCTAGCGAGATACCATCTTGTTATATCATATGATGATTGTTTTGAGAAAGTGTTGTCATCCGAGATTTATTATTATGGCTTGCTAGTTGATTATGCTATTGATATGAGTAATTACGAGACCTGAGAATTATTGCAAATGTGGTTAGTTATGATATATGCTGAAAACTTGAATGCAGGCTTGAAATAGTTGCAACAACAAGAGCAAACAGAGTTTGTAAAAGTTTTTTTTCTTTCTTTCAGTTTGTCAACTGAATTGCTTGAGGACAAGCAAGGGTTTAAGCTTGGGGGAGTAGATATGTCTCCGTCGTATCTACTTTTCCAAACACTTTTGCCCTTGTTTTGGACTCTAACTTGTATGATTTGAATGAACTAACCCGGACTGACGCTATTTTCAGCAGAATTGCCATGGTGTTGTTTTATGTGCAGAAAAAATATATTCTCGGAATGACCTGAAACTCCACGGAACATCTTAGAAAAAATAATAAAAAATCCTCGCCAAATATGAAGACCAGGGGGCCCACACCCTGTCCACGAGGGTGGGGGGCGCGCCCCCCCTCTAGGGTGCCCCTACCTCGTGGCCCCCTGGATGCCCTCCGACGCCAACTCCAACTCTATATATTTGCTTTCGGAGAGAAAAAATCAAAGAGAAGAAATCATCACGTTTTACGATGCGGAGCCACCGCCAAGCCCTAAAACCTCTCGGGAGGGCTGATCTAGAGTCCATTCGGGGCTCCGGAGAGGGGGATTCGTTGCCGTCGTCATCATCAACCATCCTCCATCACCAATTTCATGATGCTCACCGCCGTGCGTGAGTAATTCCATCGTAGGCTTGCTGGACGGTGATGGGTTGGATGAGATTTATCATGTAATCGAGTTAGTTTTGTTAGGGTTTGATCCCTATTATCCACTATGTTCTGAGATTGATGTTGCTATGACTTTGCTATGCTTAATGCTTGTCACTAGGGCCCGAGTGCCATGATTTCAGATCTGAACCTATTATGTTTCCATGAATATATGTGAGTTCTTGATCCTATCTTGCAAGTCTATAGTCACCTACTATGTGTTATGATCCGACAACCCCGAAGTGACAATAATCGGGACCACTCCCGGTGATGACCATAGTTTGAGGAGTTCATTTATTCACTATGTGCTAATGCTTTGTTCCGGTTCTCTATTAAAAGGAGGCCTTAATATCCCTTAGTTTCCAATAGGACCCCGCTGCCACGGGAGAGTTGGACAAAAGATGTCATGCAAGTTCTTTTCCATAAGCACGTATGACTATATACGGAATACATGCCTACATTACATTGATGAATTGGAGCTAGTTCTGTGTCACCCTATGTTATGACTGTTACATGATGAACCGCATCCGGCATAATTATCCATCATTGATCCGCTGCCTACGAGTTTTCCATATACTGGTTTACACTTATTTACTTTCCCGCTGCTACTGTTACAATCACTACAAAATACCAAAAACATTACTTTTGCTGTCTTTACTTTTGTTGCCGCTACCGCCACTATCATATTACTTTGCTACTAAACACTTTGCTGCAGATACTAAGTTTCCAGATGTGGTTGAGTTGACAACTCAGCTGCAAATACTTGAGAATATTCTTTGGCTCCCCTTGTGTCGAATCAATAAATTTGGGTTGAATACTCTACCCTCGAAAGCTGTTGTGATCCCCTATACTTGTGGGTTATCAGTGAGCAAGCGAGTTGGATGCACACCCACTTAGTTTCTTTTGTTGAGCTTTCATATACTTATAGCTCTAGTGCATCTGTTGCATGGAAATCCCTACTCACTCACATTGATATCTATTGATGGGCATCTCCATAGCCCGTTGATATGCCTAGTTGATGTGAGACTATCTTCCCCTCTTTTTCTCTTCTCCACAACCACCATTCTATTCCACATATAGTGCTATATCCATGGCTCACGCTCATGTATTGCGTGAAGATTGAAAAAGTTTTGAGAATGTCGAAAGTACGAAACAATTGGTTGGCTTGTCATCGGGGTTGTGCATGATTTATATACTTTGTGTGGTGAAGATAGAGCATAGCCAGACTATATGATTTTGTAGGGATAACTTTCTTTGGCCATGTTATTTTGGGAAGACATAATTGCTTTGTTAGTATGCTTGAAGTATTATTATTTTTATGTCAATATGAACTTTTGTCTTGAATCTTTAGGATCTAAATATTCATGCCACAATTAAGAAGAATTACATTGAAATTATGCCAAGTAGCACTCCGCATCAAAAATTATTTTTTATCATTTACCTACTCGAGGACGAGCAGGAATTAAGCTTGGGGATGCCTGATACGTCTCCAACGTATCTATAATTTTTGATTGCTCCATGCTATATTATCTACTGTTTTGGACCATATTGGGCTTTATTTTCCACTTTTATATTACTTTTGGGACTAACCTATTAACCGGAGGCCCAGCTCAAAATTGCTGTTTTTTTGCCTATTTCAGTGTTTCGAAGAAACGGAATATCAAACAGAATGAAACCTTCGGGAACGTGATTTTCTCACCGAATATGATCCAGGAGACTTGGACCCCCCGTCAAGAAAGAAAGGAGGCAGTCACGAGGGTGGAGGGCGTGCCCCCCTAGGGCGCGCCCCCTGCCTCGTGGGCCCCCCCTTTGCTCCACCGACGTACTCCTTCCTCCTATATATACACTACAAAAAATACACTTCCGTGATGATACGTGTTTGTCACAGTAGGTCGCATTTTTTGTCATGCATGTACATCCATGACAAATTTATGACAGAATCAAGATAGTCACACATGTGCTGTCGTAGAAGTGTTCCATGACATTACCAAAATTATCATCACGGAAGTGTCCACTTCCATGATGATAAATCGCGTGTCACAGAAGTGCTTTCGTTAAGGGTGACCGACACGTGGCATCCACCGTAACAGAACGTCGTTAAGCTATCGGGTCGGGTTTTGGATCTGATAACCCGTTAACAGCCCCGACCAATGGGAAATTTCCATGTGTAAAATTCTTATTGGCCGGACGAAACACGTGTCAGCTCGTCAGTGGGTCAGATAGGCGCCTATGATACGTCGACACGTGGCACGACCCAACAGAGGCCCATTCCTATGAAAAGGCCGGCCCGTTTGACTTGGTCAAAAGGTGGCGGGCCGGCCCATCTAAAGCCTGTTAATGGCCTATTCGCATATAGCCCATTTACAACCCACTAACCCAAGGCCCGTTACGCCCTATCTGAATTAGGCCCAGTAGCGTCATCTGGGCCACCCAATATGATTCCAGCCCGTTTTCACTTCTGGCCCATGTATGGCCCATGACGTCTTTCGGCCCATATGAGGCTCTATGTAACTCTTGGCCTATTAATGGCCCGTGGTGAAACTGGCCCATAATGAACAGTGTTTCACTTTACACCCATTAATGACCCGTGGTGAAACTGGCCCGTAATGAACAATGTATCACTTTATACCCATTAACGGCCCGTTATTCCGTTGGGCCGTTTCCAGCCCATGTTATCTTTCGGCCTTCTCAGAACCCATTTATTCTTGGGCTCATTTCCAGCATTCGTTTACTTACGGCCCGTTACTGTCATTTTCCGCGTGTGGGCCAAATTCAGCCCATGGTTACAGTCGGCCCGTTTGTGATCCGTTAATACGTTGGGCCGTTTTCATAGAGTCATCAAATACGGCCTATTAACGATGGCCCGTTATGGTCGGCCCATGACCGGACGATTCCAACTCTAGTCCGTTTACGGCCATAATGCGGCCTGTTATTGGCCCATGTTTGGCCATCGATCATACTACCCGTATAAGGCCCATTGATGATACGGCCCGTAGAAGGCCAATTGTTTCTACGGCCCATAGAAGGCCCATTGTTTCTACGGCCCATAGAAGTCCCATTGTTTCTACGTCCCGTAGGAGGCCCAGTGTCACTACAGTAAATATTAGCCCATGGTTATTGTGGCCTAGTTTTAAAAAAATAGGTTATTGCAGCCACTAGCAAACCGTGCAAAAAGAATTGCAATGACTAGAAGCAAACAAATTAACAAGACAACAAGGAAATAAATAAGCAAGCAACTTACGCTAGGCTATCACGTCTATCACACATATTACATCCACTGGGCATCAAAGTTCGCCACCAGTGCAACTAAACGCGCTGACAAAAGAATATACAAAACCGAGAGCACTTCAGAAGGCACTAGGCCTGGCCAGGTCGGGCCCCCCCAAACAGCTGAAGAAGCTGAGTAGACCTCAGTTGTGTCAACGATAGATGCATCAACACTAGATTTAAGGCATGATGGTGTGCACGACAGTCCTCTGACATCTTCATTGCATCTTTGACTTCAAGTCGGAGCTGAGCTGAAGCAAGCCTTTCCGCTTTAATTTGAGACTGAAGAAGTCGAACTTATTGAGGCATCGACTGCACAGAGGTTGTCTCACACCTGCTGGTGAGTAGCTTCAACTCATTGTCTTCATCAAGACAGGACCTTGGGGTCATCTCGCTGTCCTCAAGATGGTTTGGCTCACTATCTTCCCTAAAGTTCTGCCTGGCGTAAGAGATACGAGTCTGAAAGAGAAACAAGGAGACACGTAATAGGTTTCACAATTATATAAGCAAATAAATGGATCTGTTCTGCATAACGAACATGTTTTTACAACTACAATTTGAAACTGGTAGTTGTTGCAAACATCCAATCAGATGTAAACAACAAAGCAAACAGCAGTGGAGGAAATGATTCCTATCCTAATCTATACTATAACAAAGTTTGAAGGCTTGAGAAGGATGAACTTACATTACATGTTAACACGGGTTGGACAAAGCCCTTCTCCATTTTGATGGAAGGATAATTCAATAAATTCCCCAAAGAAAATTCTTTATAAGCGTTGCCATTATTCTACATTTTGCAAAGAGTAAATATAGATCAAATAATATTGGAAGAAACAGAGGATAATGAAGCTGAGGTGCAGACTATTGATACATAATAAAATAGCAATTAATTAAGTACAATGTTACAAGGCAAAAGGGAGAGAGGTACTGACAAGAGCAATGCAGAGCCCATTATTGTTTTGAGATCATATGATCCTTTGAGCAAGGAGATTCATCTGAAATTAGTTTTCATACAAGAGAGAAGGTAAGGCACAAGCAGAAATTTAGGAGTTCAAATTTTGAATTGATATCATAGACAGTACCTGACGCTGGGCTCCCAGCAGTTCTAATAGGGGTTTGGCCACTAGAGTAGGGGTAAAGTGTGGTACAGTTGGGCCTGTGTTTTCTGTGGCTGCTGATCTATCTGATTTAACAGGTATCACTACCTTTTCCAAATACCTAGTTTGTACTCCTTGAGGATCTGCACTCCCCCTCTTCCTTTTGGACATCTATTACAAAAGAACAACATTTGGCTGGAAAAACATAGTGTGACGACACATGGAATAGGTACAGAAAATTGATAGGTATGGCATATACTCATATATGATGCTTAAACTAAGCAGATGGTGTAACAAAGTAGAAGTAATGCAAGAGGTCAGAAGCAAAATATGTGCGACCAATACAACTTTGCAAAGTTAGAGCAAGCACCTTGATGGGTGAATAAGATAGGCCATCCTCCACCATGCCAAGTTTGTTAGCCAGTGGATCATTCCGCAATATTCCTCTCATGAGCCCATTCTCATATTCATTTTGATAATGTTCAATATCTGACATGCATGAAAACATAAAAACAAGTGAGATTTTCTTTGTAATGCAGAAGTGATTCTAATCCAATACTGCCTCCCTGTAAACCCCTTTGTGCTATCTCTGCAATTCTTTTAAAAGATGCCATGCATGCTGTAATTTGTTGTGTGCATTAATATAATGTGGCCTACTACTCAAAATATGAGAGCTCCAGAAGTGATGACACTTCGCAGATGATAGCTTCAACATATAGTAAAGAAGAACAAGTCGACCTGACCTGACAGATTCAAAATATACTAAGGGAGAACAACTCGACCTGACCAGTCGACCGCAAGAGAAGAGTATCATCTTAAAGAAGAGCAGAAGAGCAAGAAGATTGAAGATATTACAAGTCTTTTAATACAATGTCGGTTGGCCACCCATGATGAACCAGAGCGCACAGAGAAATACTATTCTTACCGGTCTCTCCATATGTGGCTCAGATGCATTTCGAAACTAAAGTAGGAACATTTAGCTAACCAATTAAACATCTCTCAGTTTTACTAATATCAGCAATAATATCAGATATGAATTTTTACAACTAAGCTTGTTTAGCTCGATAGGTGCAGCAGTGCTATTACAACACGAACCATGTAGGTTGATTGTGGTCATCATAAAATGGGGAAAACATAAGCATGATGAGTGCAGTGTTGACCGTGGCAGTGGGATGGCAGATCTGAAGCTGCAAACCGCGCAAAGGGTAGTTAGCAACCGATGTTTTCTTTGAAATAACAACTAAGATTTGGTATGGACAAGAAAGTACGGTCAACAAGTGACAAAGAAATGCAATTATGCTGTCTCTCTATATGGCGCGACATGCATTTGGAAACTCAAGTGGGACCTTTAGCTAACCAATTAAATGTGTCGGTTAACTAATATCAGTATCATATCACAATCATATTTGAACAACTAAGCTTTCGAATTCTGAGTGTTGTGTTGTTTAGCTTGAAGGGTGGAGTAATGCTAGTACGACAAAAAGCACCTACGCAGATCATAGTAGAGTAGATAAAAGGGGAAAACCCTAAGCATCAAGAGAAAAATCAGGAAAGTGGAACTAGCTGGACCAGTGGGTGGCGCACATGCTTTTCGAAACGAATATAGGAACATTAGGTGACCAATTAAACGTTCTCTATTTTAGTGATATGAGCATCATATCAGATTCGTATTTCAACACGTAAGCTTTGGGTTGAGGTCTTGAGGAGCAGTGCTAGCACGACACGAAGCACCTACGATGATGGTAGTGAATATAAAGGGGGGAAACCATAAGCTTTACGAGTATAGTGCCCGTGACATGGCGGATCTAAAGGTGCAAACCGGACAAAGCTACTTCGCAACCAATGTTTGCTTTCAACTAGCCACTACAATTTGGTACGGACAAGAAATGTACAGTAAACAAATCACGATCTATTTTCCGGGTGAGATCAATAACTTAAGCACATATGGAAGAGTACCATCTCTCTTGCGACGCCGTGTAGGCCTATGCTGATACGTTGAGGGTGCTGCGGGTGCGATGGCTGTCGGCGGTGGGGAAGAAGACTTTAGACGGCAGACGGCCGGGTCGGGGGATATATCCTGTTGCCGTGGACGAGGTGGTCGTAGGAGCGGCAACGGCAAGGTGGACGACGGCGCCGATGAAGCGAGATGAGGGGATGAAAGGATCCTGGTCCAGCGCCGTGGATGAGAGACGTCCATCTCTTGCAGTGGACGACGGGGTAGGGGTAGCGGCTCCGGCAAGGTGGAGGATGGGGTGGCGGACGGAGGAGGCTGGCCGCAGTGCGGAATTTGTCATGCGGCCGATGGTGTATGAATGGGGAAATGGAGGGGAGGGGGGATCTCAAACTTTGGGACGCGCTTCTCTGAAATGGGGGAAAGTTACGAACTTATCCCCCGTTTAAAATTTTGGACATCGCATCGGTTGGGGATAGGACGGTAATCTCGCATCTCCCAAATATTTGCCGGTAACTATTTCGGGCGAGGAGAGGGTGTTTTGCCGCCCATGGTTGGCGCCCACGGTGTATGAACGGGGCTGACAGGTAGGGCGGTTGTGTCACGTCTGATGGAAGTTACACATTTGCCCCTATTTAAAATATTAGCCTACATCGATTTCGGGCGAGGAGAGGGTGTTTTGCCGCCCACGGTTGGCGCCCACAGTGTATGAACGGGGCTGACAAGTAGGGCGGTTGTGTCACGTCTGATGGAAGTTACACATCTGCCCCTATTTAAAATATAAGCCTACATTGGTTTCGGACGAGGAGAGTTTGTTTTGCCGCCCACCGTGTATGAATGGGGAAATGGAGGAAGAGACACATGTATTTAGGACGAGCTTGAATCAAATGTGTTTTGCCGCCCACGTTTGGCGCCCACCGTGTTTGAATGGGTTTAGAGGCCGTCGTGTCACGTCTGATTGAAGTTACTAGTCTACCCCTATCGACAGTAGTGTAAATCCTGTCGATAAGGATGTCAAGTGTCAGGGGTAGACAGTAATTTCCATCTCGCAAACACTTGCTTTGGGAAGCCCATAAATTATAGTGGGTGTTTAGCCGCTTCATTCCAAACTTGGGAGAATTAGCATTCACGTTTGCCCTGGGACCTGGCAAACTAAATTCAAATCCAATTTGTATTCGAAACCACAACAAAGATTTATTCCACCTTTTTATATGATTATGATTTAGAAATGCCATGATCTTCGAATTCAGTACGTTGGATACACTCTGAGTCAAACCGTTATTTCATCCAATACAATATGCTCACACGAAAAACAGTTCACCTTATGTCAGTCATACAAGTACTGAGGATTACCTCGCCTAAAAAATTTGGATCATTACAACACATGGACAACATAGGGGGTCTTGCAAAATAATCCATTCAGAGACATGACACAACATGCAAGTACAATAATCTAATGAAAATTTCAACTGGTATCTAAAGAAGAACCGGGATTATCTTGGGCTTCAGATAGCAGAAACAGCAGGACCTCCTCCGTCTTCAAATGCAACATTCTTACTTCCTCCAATTCTTGGGTTGCTTGCATAATGTGTGCCGCTAATTCCGTAATTTCCAGCCTCAAGATAAAGATTACCTCATTCATGGAAGCCACACCATCTCTTTCTGCCTCTAGTAGAGCCTCAAGCACTATAATATCTGTGCTCAGACTACTCTCCGGTGGTGTTGCCTCTGAACTGCTACCATCTGGTAACATGGATGGTGCACTGCTTCCACAAATAGATTCTGGGGTTGTACACTGTGTCCTAGTGTGAATGGCATCCTGAAAGGTTTCCGCTGGACATCAGTAAGAGATAATTATCGTATGATCCAGGCAGTAAGCTTACATGGTAAACGACGGACGAATTATTGCCGAGCATGGCAAACTATATTTAAATGATTCGAAGCAGCATCAGCCAAAAAGAAATTAAAATGGTAAGATGAAACTAGGGATGTAAGTGGCAAATAAACGAAATCCGCCAGTCCCATCTAGTTAGTTTTTGCTACCTCCCTAGTTCATTTTCCTCAAAAAAACAAAAACTCTTTTGAACTATCATACCACTAGTGGACTTTAATCAGGATTAAACTGGACCTAGTTGACATCCCTAGTTGAAAGGGAGTGTACAACCGCTATATTTAAGTTGCCAAGGCATCTAAGCAGTTGAAATAATCTGAGAAAGCACATAATAGTGTGTCCTCATATAAACTACGAAGACAGTCTTGTGATGAAGTTGAGAGGAAAAGTTAAGGACTCAAATGAAATAGGCATGCATTTCTTTACGATAGTACATCAGGCACTGCTGACATATTGGCCAACTCAGGTATAGCGTAACAACAAATAAGCATTCGAATCAAGCAATACAGCAAAGCAGACAACTGAACTATTTGTAATTTGGTAGGATTACACGTTGAGGGCACAAGCCAAGAAAGCAACCCACTCGCTTTACATTTCACATGTACTAAAACACACTGGCTTACCATATGTTGTTGTGTAGCCTAGCTGCTGTTGCAATGTTCTTTGAAGATATCGCCAGCATCCCGTGGTTGCAAATCTAGTTGTTGTAGTTTATTCTGCACCATCTATTTAGGTAAAATTAATTTTAATCGCATGCACTGGTCTGAATTGATCATCAATGGTTCATCTAAACTAATGAAAGAAGGGTGTGTGCATACACGACAATACTCCCTCCGATTCTTTTTACTTTGTGTATAACTTTTTCTCAGTTTTCCTGTATTAGTCTGCGCGTTGCCGATTCCTAGCGCTGGTTTCCTTTTGTGCCCTGCCCATCCGCCTCTGCCCTAATTAATTGGCAAATTAGTCCAGAAAAATTAAACCAGTGCCCTCCTTGGTATGCGGGTCAAGAGTTATGCGCAGAGTAAATAGAATCGGAGGGAGTATATCTGCTTCCCTCTATTTTTATGCTTGTTGGAGGTGCCAGCCCCAAAACAACAAATATTTTGCTTGATGGGGTTGGCAGCTCCATAATTAATAGAAGCATCAAATTAGTCATGCAACTTGGGAAGATCAAGAACACACAAACAAGTAATGAACAGAGGCTCGGAGCAGTGATGTAATAGCTAGCATCAGAAAATGTAGGGTAAAATGAACAAAAAGCAGCATAACCACATGCTAGTTTGCTGATGTGTAATTAAGCAGTCTGATGGAACCAACAGGTGGCATCAGAACAAAACTAAAGCATATTAACTATATATGCACTGGTATGTAATTTAGCACATGTAACATGTTCACTGCCAGAAGTATGGCCCTACAGGTGCAAGCAGAATAACGCGTCTCATGAAAAACTGAATGATGCCCTGAAGAAATTCAAAGGTGCGGTTCTTATGCTAGGGGAGTGAACGTAGGCGCCGTCGTTGGATAATAGTACCCGATTCTCGGTGGCGTATGGGTATCGTTGTCATACTTGATACCTAAGGATCGTCGATGGTGCGCTCGTGTTGCGGTTGAGTTTGGGCCGGCTGTCGCCGTCGCTGAAGCGGCTCCGGTGCTACGGTTGCGGCGCCTGTCGACATACAAGAAAGCTCATCTGTAGTAAGTGAACAGTTGCATGATAAAGAGAAAAACCGAAGGAGTACAAATCGAAATAACCTGATGAGGCTGCAGCGTCGGTAAAGCAGGGCCGGTGGAGTTGAATATGGCGTCCGTGGAGCGGGTCTGGTGCAGTGGACGAAGGCTTCGGCGGGTGTGTTGTACAGTGCTTTCAGTGAGGCGGATCTGTTGCGGTGGACGAGGGCTTGTATGAAGGGCTAGCGAAGGGGCGGACGAGGGATTCAGTGAAGGGCCTAAGCTGTGGTGGACGAGGGTGCTGGTTAAGCAGATCCGGTGTGGTGGACCATGATGGCGGTGAAGGAGATCTGGAGTGGTGGACAAGCCATTCGCTGAAGCGGCTCCGGTGAAGTGGTGAGTTGGCAGTTGGGGGTTCCAAGGTGCGGAAGGTAGATCCGGCGGGGTGTGAGGTTCACTGCTGTGGCGGAGGACTAGATTCGGCGGCTTGCCGTGGTTGGGGGGGGGCTCGGGGAGGGGAAGGGGAGGGGCTCTGGGGAAGAATGTTGGGGGCAAAGAGGGGAAAACAATGGAGTTACCAAAGCTTCAACATGAGGTAAATTCTTAACATCTTCAGCTTTAATACCCTTTTCTTTCATAGATTTCTTTGCCTCTTGCATATCTTCAGGACTGAGAAATAGAACACCCCTTTTCTTCGGAGTTGCTTTAGGAATAGGCTCAGGATCTGGCTCAGGAAGTGTCCAATTATTTTCATTTGTCAACATATTATTCAATAGAATTTCAGCTTCATCCGGTGTTCTTTCCCTGAAAACAGAACCAACACAACTATCCAGGTAATCTCTGGAAGCATCGGTTAGTCCATTATAAAAGATATCAAGTATTTCATTTTTCTTAAGAGGATGATCAGGCAAAGCATTAAGTAATTTGAGAAGCCTCCCCCAAGCTTGTGGGAGACTCTCTTCTTCAATTTGCACGAAATTATATATTTCCCTTAAAGCAGCTTGTTTCTTATGAGCAAGGAAATATTTAGCAGAGAAGTAATAAATCATATCCTGGGGACTACACACACAACCAGGATCAAGAGAATTAAACCATATCTTAGCATCACCCTTTAATGAGAATGGAAATATTTTAAGGATATAAAAGTAGCGAGTTCTCTCATCATTAGTGAACAGGGTGGCTATATCATTTAATTTAGTAAGATGTGCCACAACAGTTTCAGATTCATAGCCATAAAAAGGATCAGATTCAACCAAAGTAATTATATCAGGATCAACAGAGAATTCATAATCCTTATTAATAACACAGATAGGTGAAGTAGCAAAAGCAGGGTCAGGTTTCATTCTAGCATTAAGAGATTGCTGCTTCCATTTAGCTAATAACTTCTTAAGAACATATCTATCATTGCAAGCTAAAATAGCTCTAGCAGCTTCTTCATCCATAACATAACCCTCAGGAACAACAGGTAATTCATATTTATTAGGGGGAGAGTCTTCATCATCACTTTCTTCAATATTATCAGATTCAATAATTTCATTCTCTCAAGCCCTAGCAAGTTGTTCATCAAGAAATTCACCAAGTGGCATAGTAGTATCAAGCATAGAAGTAGTTTCATCATAAGTATCATGCATAGCAGAAGTGGCATCATCAATAACATGCGACATATCAGAATTAATAGCAGAAGCAGGTTTAGGTGTCGCAAGCTTACTCAAAACAGAAGGTGAATCAAGTGCAGAGCTAGATGGCAGTTCCTTACCTCCCCTCGTAGTTGAGGGATACATTTTTGTTTTCTCGTCTTTCAAGTTCTTCATAATGACCAGCAGATATAAATACCAAGTGACTCAAAGAATAGAGCTATGCTCCTCGGCAACGGTGCCAGAAAATAGTCTTGATAACCCACAAGTATAGGGGATCGCAAAAGTTTTCGAGGGTAGAGTATTCAACCCAAATTTATTGATTCGACACAAGGGGAGCCAAAGAATATTCTCAAGTATTAGCAGTTGAGTTGTCAATTCAACCACACCTGGATAACTTAATATCTGCAGCAAAGTGTTTAGTAGCAAAGTAGTATGGAAGTAATGGTAATGGTAGCAAAAGTAACATTTTTGGGTTTTGTACTGATTGTAACAGTAGCAACGGAAAAGTAAATAAGCGAAGAACAACATGTGAAAAGCTCGTAGGCATTGGATCGGTGATGGAGAATTATACCGGATGCGGTTCATCATGTAACAGTCATAACATAGGGTGACACAGAACTACCTCCAATTCATCAATGTAATGTAGGCATGTATTTCGAATATAGTCATACATGCTTATGGAAAAGAACTTGCATGACATCTTTTGTCCTACCCTCCCGTGGCAGCGGGGTCCTAATGGAAACTAAGGGATATTAAGGCCTCCTTTTAATAGAGTACCAGACCAAAGCATTAACACATAGTGAATACAAGAACTCCTCAAACTATGGTCATCACCAGGAGTGGTCCCGATTATTGTCACTTCGGGGTTGCCGAATCATAACACATAGTAGGTGACTATAGACTTGCAAGATAGGATCAAGAACTCACATATATTCATAAAAACATAATAGGTTCAGATCTGAAATCATGGCACTCGGGCCCTAGTGACAAGCATTAAGCATAGCAAAATCATAGCAACATCAATCTCAGAACATAGTGGATACTAGGGATCAAACACTAACAAAACTAACTCGATTACATGATAAATCTCATCTAACCTATCACCGTCCAGCAAGCCTACGATGGAATTACTCACGCACGATGGTGAGCATCATGAAATTGGTGATGGAGGATGGTTGATGATGACGACAGCGACGGATTCCCCTCTTCGGAGCCCCGAACGGACTCCAGATCAGCCCTACCAAGAGGTTTTAGGGCTTGGCGGCGGCTCCATATCGTAAAACGCGATGAATCCTTCTCTCTGGTTTTTTCTCCCGGAACACGAATATATGGAGTTGGAGTTGAGGTCGGTGGAGCAACAGGGGGCCCACGAGGCAGGGGGGCGCGCCCCCACCTTCGTGGACAGGTGGTGGGCCCCCTGGCCTTGATTCTTTCGCCAATATTTTTTATTATTTCCAAAAATAAGTTCCGTGGAGTTTCAGGTCATTCCGAGAACTTTTGTTTTTGCACATAAATAACACCATGGAAAGTCTGCTGAAAATAGTGTCAGTCCGGGTTTGTTCCATTCAAATCATGCAAGTTAGAGTCCAAAACAAGGGCAAAGTGTTTGGAAAAGTAGATACGACGGAGACGTATTAGGTACCAAAGTAATCCAGGAGTGGATCACTGGACAACGGTCAAGAACATCCTGAAATACCTGAAAAGGACTAAGGATATGTTTCTCGTTTATGGAGGTGACAAAGAGCTAATCGTAAATGGTTATGTTAATGCAAGCTTTGACACTGATCCGGACGATTCTAAATTGCAAACTGGATACGTGTTTATATTGAACGGTGGAGCTGTCAGTTGGTGCAGTTCTAAACAAAGCGTCGTGGTGGGATCTACATGTGAAGCGGAGTATATAGCTGCTTTGGAAGTAGCAAATGATGGAGTCTGGATGAAGGAGTTCATATTCGATCTAGGTGTCATACCTAGTGCATCGGGTCCAATGAAAATCTTCTGTGACAATACTGGTGCAATTGCCTTGGCAAAGGAATCCAGATTTCACAAGAGGACCAAGCACATCAAGAGACGCTTCAATTCCATCTGGGACCAAGTCCAGGTGGGAGACATAGAGATTTGCAAGATACAACGGATCTGAATGTTGCAGACCCGTTGACTAAGCCTCTTCCACGAGCAAAACATGATCAGTACCAAGGCTCCATGGGTGTTAGAATCATTACTGTGTAATCTAGATTATTGACTCTAGTGCAAGTGGGAGACTGAAGGAAATATGCCCTAGAGGCAATAATAAAGTTATTATTTATTTTCTTATATCATGATAAATGTTTATTATTCATGCTAGAATTATATTAACCGGAAACATGATACATGTGTGAATACATAGACAAACAGAGTGTCACTAGTATGCCTCTACTTGACTAGCTCGTTAATCAAAGATGGTTATGTTTCCTAGCCATAGACATGAGTTGTCATTTGGTTAACGGGATCACATCATTAGGAGAATGATGTGATTGACTTGACCCATTCCGTTAGCTTAGCACTTGATCTTTTAGTATGTTGCTATTGATTTCTTCATGACTTATACATGTTCCTATGACTATGAGATTATGAAACTCCCGTTTATTGGAGGAACACTTTGTGTGCTACCAAACATCACAATGTAACTGGGTGATTATAAAGGTGCTCTATAGGTGTCTGCGAAGGTACTTGTTGGGTTGGCGTATTTCGAGATTAGGATTTGTCACTCCGATTGTCGGAGAGGTATCTCTGGGCCCAATCGGTAATGCACAACACTATAAGCCTTGCAAGCATTGTAACTAATGAGCTAGTTGTGGGATGATGTATTACGGAACGAGTAAAGAGACTTGCCCGTAACGAGATTGACCTAGGTATTAGGATACCGACGATCGAATCTCGGGCAAGTAACATACAGATGACAAAGGGAACAACGTATGTTGTTATGCGGTTTGACCGATAAAGATATTTGTAGAATATGTAGGAGCCAATATGAGCATCCAGGTTCCGCTATTGGTTATTGACCGGAGACATGTCTCGATCATGTCTACATAGTTCTCGAACCCGTAGGGTCCGCACGCTTAAAGTTTCGGTGACGATTGTATTATGAGTTTTTGTGTTTTGATGTACCGAAGGTAGTTCGGAGTCTCGGATGTGATCACGGACATGACGAGGAGTCTTTAAATGGTCGAGACATAAAGATCAATATATTGGAGGACTATGTTCGGACACCAGAATGGTTTCGGGGAGTTTCGGACATATACCGGAGTACTGGGGGGTTACCGGAACCCCCCAGGGAGTTTAATGGGCCAAGATGGGCCTTAGTGGAGAAGAGGAGGGGCGGCTAGGGCTGGCCGCGTGCCCCCTTCCCCTCTAGTCCGAATTGGAAAAGGAGGGGGGGGGGGCTGCGCCCCCTTTCCTTCCCCCTCTCTCCTTCCCTTCCTTTCTCCTTCCTACTCCAACTAGGAAAAGAGGGAGTCCTACTTCCGGTGGGAGTAGGACTCCTCCCTACCGCGCCCTCCTCCTGGCCGCCAGCCTCCTCCCCCTTATCCTTTATATACGGGGGCAGGGGGCACCTCTAGACACAACAATTAATCTCTTGATCTCTTAGCCGTGTGCGGTGCCCCCCTCCTTTTCGTAGTGGTGCTTAGGCGAAGCCCTGCGTTGGTAGCATCATCATCACCGTCACCACGCCGTCGTGCTGAGGGAACTCTCTCGTGAAGCTCTACTGGATCGGAGTTCGCAGGATGTCATCGAGCTGAACGTGTGCTGAACTCGGAGGTGCCATACGTTTGGTACTTGGATCGGTCGGATCGTGAAGATGTACGACTACATCAACCGCGTTGTGCTAACGCTTCCGCTTTCGGTCTACGAGGGTACGTAGCAACACTCTCCCCTCTCGTTGCTTTGCATCACCATGATCCTGTGTGTGCGTAGGACTTTTTTTTTGAAATTACTACGTTCCCCAACTCATTACACCAATATGACCCAAATGGCAGTGCCACAAATAAGTTGCACTATCATTATCAACTCTGCATCTTTTGGCTTCCGTATTATGAATATGTGTATCACTAATATTAAGATTCAACAAAAATAGACCACTCTTCATGGGTGCATGACCATAAAAGATATTACTCATATAAATAGAACAACCATTATTCTCTGATTTAAATGAATAACCGTCTCACATCGAACAAGATCAAGATATAATGTTCATGCTCAATGCTGGCGCCAAATAACAATTATTCAGGTCTAAAACTTACCCCGAATGTAGATGTAGAGGTTGCGTGCCGACCGCGATCACATCGACTTTGGAACCATTTCCCACGCGCATCATCACCTCGTCCTTAGCCAATCTTCGCTTAATCCGTAGTCCCTGTTTCGAGTTGCAAATATTAGCAACAGAACCAGTATCAAATATCCAGGTGCTACTGCGAGCATTAGTAAGGTACACATCAATAACATGTATATCACATATACTTTTGTTCACCTTTCCATCCTTATTATCCGCCAAATACTTGGGGTAGTTCCGCTTCCAGTGACCAGTCCCTTTGCAGTAGAAGCACTCAGTATCAGGCTTAGGTCCTGACTTGGGCTTCTTCACTTGAGTACCAACTTGCTTGCCATTCTTCTTGAAGTTCCCCTTCTTCCCTTTACCCTTTTTCTTGAAACTAGTGGTCTTGTTGACCCTCAACACTTGATGCTCCTTCTTGATTTCTACCTCCACAGCCTTTAGCATTGCGAAGAGCTCGGGAATTGTCTTATCCATCCCTTGCATGTTATAGTTCATCACGAAGCTCTTGTAGCTTGGTGGCAGTGATTGAAGAATTCTGTCAATGATACTATCATCCGGAAAGATTAACTCCCAGTTGAATCAAGTGATTGTTATACCCAAACATTTTGAGTATATGCTCACTGACAGAACTATTCTCCTCCATCTTGCAGCTGTAGAACTTATTGGAGAGTTCATATCTCTCAATCAGGGCATTTGCTTGAAATATTGACTTCAACTCCTGGAACATCTCATATGCTCCATGACGTTCCAAACATCGTTGAAGTCCCGGTTCTAAGCTGTAAAGCATGGCACACTGAACTATCGAGTAGTCATCAGCTTTGCTCTTCCAGACATTCATAACATCTGGCATTGCTCTCAGCGGGTTTGGCACCTAGCGGTGCTTCCAGGATGTAATTCTTCTGTGTAGCAATGAGGATAATCCTCAAGTTATGGACCCAGTCCGTGTAGTTGCTACCATCATCTTTCAACTTAGCTTTCTATAGGAACACATTAAAATTCAACGGAACAACAGCACGGGCCATCTATCAACAACAACATAGACATGCAAAATACTATCAGGTACTAAGTTCATGATAAATTAAAGTTCAATTAATCATATTACTTAAGAACTCTCACTTAGATAGACATCCCTCTAATCATCAAAGTGATCACGTGATCCATATCAACTAAACCATGTCCGATCATCACGTGAGATGGAGTAGTTTTCAATGGTGAACATCACTATGTTGATCATATCCACTAATGATTCACGCTCGATCTTTCGGTCTCAGTGTTTCAAGGCCATATCTGCATATGCTAGGCTCGTCAAGCTTAACCCGAGTATTCTACATGTGCAAAACTGGCTTGCACCCGTTGTATGTGAACGTAGAGCTTATCACACCCGATCATCACGTGGTGTCTCGGCACGATGAACTTTCGCAATGGTGCATACTCAGGGAGAACACTTGTACCAATTTAGTGAGAGATCATCTTATAATGCTACCGTCGATCTAAGCAAAATAAGATGCATAAAAGATAAACATCACATGCAATCAATATAAGTGATATGATATGGCCATCGTCATCTTATGCCTTCGATCTCCATCTCCAAAGCACCGTCATGATCACCATCATCACCGGCGCGACACCTTGATCTCCATCGTAGCATCATTGTCGTCTCACCAACTATTGCTTCTACAACTATCGCTACCGCTTAGTGATAAAGTAAAGCAATTACATGGCGTTTGCATTTCATACAATAAAGTGAGAACCATATGGCTCCTGCCAGTTGCTGATAACTTCGTTACAAAACATGATCATCTCATACAATAAAATTTAGCATCATGTCTTGACCATATCACATCACAGCATGCCCTACAAAAACAAGTTAGACGTCCTCTACTTTGTTGTTGCAAGTTTTACGTGGCTGCTACGGGATGAGCAAGAACCATTCTTACCTACGCATCAAAACCACAATGATATTTCGTCAAGTATGTGTTGTTTTAACCTTCAAAAGGACCGGGCGTGGCCACACTCAATTCAACTAAAGTTGGAGAAACTGACACCCGCCAGCCACCTGTGTGTGAAGCACGTCGGTAGAACCAGTCTCACGTAAGCGTACGCGGAATGTCGGTTCGGGCTGCTTCATCCAACAATACTGCCGAATCAAAGTATGACATGCTGGTAAGCAGTATGACTAGTATCGCCCACAACTCACTTGTGTTCTACTCGTGCTTATAACATCAACGCATAAACCTAGCTCGGATGCCACTGTTGGCGAACATAGTAATTTCAAAAAAATTCCTATGCATACGCAAGATCATGGTGATTCAGAGCAACGAGAGGGGAGAGTGTTGTCCACGTACCCTCATAGACCGAAAGCGGAAGCGTTATAACAATGCGTTGATGTAGTCATACGTCTTCACGATCGACCGATCCTAGTACCGAATGTACGGCACCTTCGCGATCTGCACACATTCAGCTCGGTGACGTCCCACGAACTCACGATCCAGTAGAGATTCGAGGGAGAGCTTCGTCAGCATGATGGCGTGATGACGGTGATGATGAAGCTACCGGTGCAGGGCTTCGCCTAAGCACTACGACGATATGACCGAGGTGGATTATGGTGGAGGGGGGCACCGCACATGGCTAAGAGATCAATGATCAACTTGTGTGTCTATGGGGTGTCCCCCTCCCCTGTATATAAAGGAGTGGAGGAGGTGGAGGAGGCCGGCCTCCTAGGCGCGCCCCAACGGGAGTCCTACTCCCATCGGGAGTAGGATTCCACCCCTTCCATGAGTAGGAGTAGGAGGGAAGGAAGGAGGAGAGAGGGGGAAAGAAAAGGGGGGGGCACCCCCTTCCTAGTCCAATTCGGACTAGAGGGGGAGGGGGCGCGCGGCCTGCCCTGGCCGCCCCGCCCTCTCTCCACTAAGACCCATGAGGCCCATTACACTCCCCAGGGGTTCCGGTAACCCCCCGGTACTCCGGCATTCGTCCAAACTCACAGCCAGGGTGAGCTAGTGACCGTGTAAACACCGGAAAATGTATATATTGAGCGCAATGAGCGTATTATGAAGTCCACTGACCGTCTTTTTACAAATATACAGTGACAGACAATGTATTTATCTTGTTTGAAATTAAGCCATATTAACCGGAGAGGAGGCAGTATGGACTAGCATTACTTTGTTGTGTCCCGTCAATTTGCCGAACGAGGAGAAGCTTGCAGGACGGGAGAAGCTTGCACGTGGTGGCTCGCAGGACAATGAGAAACTTTTGACTAATGCAAGCTCTCCCTCGCTCAGGCGGTGGGAATGCAACAGTTAATTCAGTGTCAGATTGCCAGAAGCATACACTATACTAGTACTAGTATTATTGTTCGACTTCTCGAAGAGGCGAACAACCAAGCACAAAGTTTACTATATCATCAATAATGGCCCCACCTTTTGTATCACAAAGTATGTGTAGTCTAAAATGCCGGGCGTGCAGCGGGCGGTGCCCTCAGTCGGCGCGCCGCTTCAACGGAGGAAGCAGTGAGAGGTCGCGTCGCCCTGACTTGCCATCAATGTGGAGAGGTGGGCTTAGCTGGCGCCGGGCGGGAAGGTTTTGATTTTTGATTTAGTTGCTGTGCTGCTACCGTCCAATATTCGCGTGTGGTTGTTTCTAGAATAAAGAAAAGGAGGTACTCCTACTTATGTTACTCCCTATATGGCTAGCCTTGCGCTTGGCTCTTCGCCTCTTCCGGAAGTCGAACAATAATGGTGGTATGTACTATACTATACTAGGAATCAGATGGAGGAGCCTCTGCACTCTTATTATATTTTAAAATGTGATAAAGCAATCTTCAACACATTTGGTTCTCTTCAAGGGTTCTCGCATGTGATAATGGAAGTTGATTGCATGGAACACTCGCCACAATTCTCGCTTAATTCTGGCTCAGATCCTTCTACAAATAGGAGCGCTCGGTAGTATTTCCTTGTTTTTTGTTATTCAGCATGTAAACAGGTCAGCAAACCTTGTGGCGCATCTTTGTGTGAACCGTGCTTGCTGCACTTTGAATGTGGACGAGAGCTGGCTTGATGAAACACCTCGCTTCCTTCTTCTTTTTTTGCGCGGTACCTCGCTTCCTAGTGACTAGTCTCTTGGCTGATCATCCTAAGAATGCTTATATATGAATAAAGCTCTCTCATTTACCCGCAAAAAAGTTTAAGCCATATTAACCGGAAAGGAGGGAGTATGGACTAGCACTACTTTTTGGTGTGTCCCGTCAACTCGCAGAACGAGGAGAAGCTTGCAGGACAAGGTGAAGCTCGCTTACGCCTTTTGACTAGTGCAACCTACCCTCGCCCAAGCGGTGGACATGCAGCAGTTCATTCAGTGTCAGATTGCCACAAGCATACACTATAGTACCCAACATGCGGAGTACCATCATTGTTCAACTTCATGAAGAGGCGAAGAGCCAAGCCCAAGGTTTATAGTTGTACGAGTAGTACTAATACTAGAACCACATGGTGGAGCGTATATACTCTTATTTTATTTTAATCTCTAATAAAGTACACATTTATTCGGGAGAAGGGCGGAAAACGGTAGCCCAATGGTAGTGTTAAAAAACATCGAACACGTAATGATGATATCGATCAACCATGCTCGAATATATCTTGGCCTCCGTGCGAGCCCGTCTGTGTGTTCTCGCTCCTCATCTCTCTCAAGGAACGGCGGGTCGACAATTTTGCCATCAATTGAGATCGGTTTGCTCACACTCCGGTCCCACATGTCATTGATATGCCAAGAGGAAGTGCATGCATTGATCGACTGGCCATACGCATACTTGGTTTTGCACCTTCAGCCCATGCTTGGAATGGTTGTATTTCAATACGAAGGCGTATAACTTACACCTGTAAGTTACTGGCCACTGTGCAAATTCCAGCCGGAATTGAAACGACGGGCGCATGTGTTTATTTTTTACAAGTGTATTCAAAAGAGAAACGGTGATCCAAACAGGGCCTCATACTACTCCTCCCTCCGTCACAGTTTACAGGGCGCACTTCATCCTGATGCATTTCTCTCCATGCATTTCCATCACCAGAGAGACTTTAGAGCGTATTAATGGTTGCTTCTTCTGAGCAACTTACAGTGGGAAAGGTGGGGCTTATGATTTGACTGCTCATTACTACTCACTATTAGTGCGGCGCAACAACCGGGCCGAGTCTCCCATGCGGTTGTGCACTACTCCCTCTGTTCTTAAATATACTACGGAGTATTTGTCTTCCTTGAGATTTCAACGAGTGACTACATATGAAGAAAACTGAGTGAATCTACACTCTAAAATATGTCCATTTGAAATTTGTAAAAAGATAAATATTTAGGAACGCAGGAAGTATAATTTTGTGCATGGCACATGGACCCGGATGCTGAAGAGGCTTCTAGCAATGCTATCAAGATTCCAGCATTTGTTTACATAATTGACGTACTATACAAATAATTTTCCAGCGACATGAAATTGTACAATGCTTTGAGCTTTCAGCTTTTATTTCACGTGTCTTGCCATCGATGCTCTTTCAGAAATAATAAAGAGCTAACTTCCTTGCTATTGCATCTCAATGATTAGCATATCAGAGCTAATATTTACATCACAACTGAAGACAAAGTTGTGAGCAGGTGTTAAATTAAAATTGATCCATGCTTTCATTGGCAGGAACGTCCCCCCCCCCAGCTCTGTCTAAATCAACGAGGCATGTTGGGAAAAAAAGTAGCTGTCTAGAGAATGCAACATTCCGATCATTTTGTGCAGTTCCACTAAAATAGAGCTGAGCATCCCTATTCCAAAGATATTAAGTGTGATTACTATAATAGAGGACTGCTGATGAAACAATAAACACACAAATAGAAGCCGGTCACCTTTGCAGTATCTCTTCAGACTAACTAGTTGGAGAAGATTAGGCTCGGAGTTGGATGAGGAGGATAGAGCAAAACCAATCTCCCTTTGTGCAGTCGCACTGAAATGTAGACATTGCCCGTGTGACATTTTAGTACAAATGCACAAAACACTCTTTAGAAAAAAGTGATTTGTGTAGTTCACCAAAAGGTCGCAATAGCAATGAGGTGAAATGGATAGCCCTATTTGCAAAAAAGAGGTAGAAAGGAAACAATTACTGGCCAATAATAGTTGATGACACATGCGACGACAAAAAAGAAGCATATTCCATGTCCTAAGGGAAGATAACAGCCCAGTTGTGTTTGTCTAAAACGGTGTGAGGACGAGATTGCAATGCGGAAAGTATGCCGGACGAGCTACGTTTTGGGCAAAAAACTATGTTAGATCCACATTCAGCAACGTGGGAAGACGGGTAGTGGAGCAAGGCCGGAGGGGATACCTGGGGGTCATCGGGATGTAACTAGGTGAGTGGCAACGAGCAGGATCTGCCCATACTGCGAAAGTGAGAAGGTGGCGTAGGCCCTACCGCGCCGGAGCTTGGTCAGAGAGAACAATGGGTACCGCAGATCGGGACGTGCTGCCTCGGCACCGTCGAACAGAGAAACAATGCACATCCTCCCTTTCCACCGGTGGACGGGATGCGGCCGGATCAGTGACCAACGGTGAGAGAGAGAGAGAGGCCACCGCTGCCTTGTGTGAGATACTCTGAAGAGAGACAAACCCAGGCAGGCAGGCTCCATTGTATATAGTGGAGCAGACTACCTTTTTCTCCATAAAAATCGTTTTATACTTTGTGTACGTGCCATTGAACGATATAGCTTTATTTAAAAATAACGCGCCATCGCATCAAGTCAAACTTTGTTTCATGCACGTGTGGTACACGACCTCCATAGGTAAACAACCGTTACACACGTTAAAATTAGCACATGGGCTGCCATTTCGTACAGAAATGAGCTCCACCGTGTACCCCGCGTGGGTGTGGCTGGGCACGAAGCATGAGTACGTGCACCTATTCTCTTCGTGTACGTACACCACCTACGTGGGGTTGCGTGAGAGAGATACAAACGTAGAGAGATATAATGTGTGGGTTCGTGAGTGTTTTTTTGGGGGGGTGTCAATCAAAAAATGTAACATATGCAATGTGTGTGAAAATGGATACATGGATATATCATATATATAGAGGGGGCGATCACGAGAAGAGAGTGGTGGTATCATCGGCTTGAGGTATCCATAGAATCGAAGAGAGGGATGATGTGTGTGTGTGCGCGCGTACGATCGATAAAGAGTGCCGTCGAATTTGTGTGTGCCCACGTCAAACATATAGGGTGGCTGGCCTACTAGAACGTGAGAGGGGACATGTGTAGTTTGTCTCTGTGGCATGGATACCTACCTACACTGCTCGACTATCGGTGTGTGGTGGTGGGGCCTTATTAACTATAGAGGTACAATGGCTGGTATATGTGTGGAGGAGGAGAGAGGCCTACCTTATGTATTAAGGGAGATCGATCGACATCCATGCATATGTGTGGGAGAGGAATAAGGTTGGGAGAGAGAGAGATCTAGAGTGTTGGAGGGGGTGGTAGTGGAGTTGCTTCTAACAAATGGTGGGAGAGGCATGCTAGACAAACGGAGGGCACGCCTGCAATATCAATAAGAAATGGGATGGCTGCCTGTTTGTGCGTGTGCGTGTGAGAGACGGGTTAGGAGGCATGCACGAATGATGAGGGGGGACGAGATGGCTGTGGTAAGCAGGCATAACTACATAGGAAGATCAATCGTCCTTTGTCAGAGAAAGGAGAGACATAACTTGTGAGGTACGTCAATCGATGGGTGGGGGTAAAATAGTTAAAGTCGACCTAGGTATATGTAGGGAGATCGATTGGTATACATGCATGTATGTCTTAGAGGCAAATAAGGCTAGGGGAGAAGGATAGAGAGAGAGTGATGCATCTAAGAGGTGGTGCGAGAGGCATACTATATCGAGGGGGAAGGAGTGTGCGAGTATGAGATTGATGAAAAGAGTGGTGGGAGTGAGGCATGGATGGTGAGAAGAGAAGAGGGGAAGCTTGTGTTTGTGGTAGGCACACGTGGCTAGAGAGGCATATCGGTCGATGTTTGCCATAAAGAAGGAGCTGGGGGGCCTACACACACCGTGGGTGAACGACCTAAAGTGAAAAGACAAATTTGTGTGATGGAGCTAGAGAATGCTCAGGGAGGGTGAGAGGGATGCGGGCGTGTGCATGCACGAGAGAAAGTTAGCGCTAGCTACAAAGATAAGAGGATTGTGTGGGTGTAAAAGACGAATAGAGATCATAATTCATTATAAAAAACGAATTCAGATATTTGAAGAATTTATCATAGTGTTTTAAACCAACGCATGCGTGAATATATATAACAGTGATACACATGGTGTGGTTATGAACATGTTATACTACATATAATATATTTTATCTCTACTCTTATAAAAACAGAGTTGTTGATGATGGTGTGCCTGCCATGCCGCAATATATGCCGTCCAATTTATATCTGACAGATAGGAAAGAAACTATGGGAATTTTGAAAAAAGATACCCACACCCCTCACCATATTTGCAAATAAGGCCTCCCCTTGATCATGTTGATGTTTCGTGGAACGCATGGGCATCTTGCTAGTACTACATATAATATATAGAACATTGATTATAATTTGGGCTAATGTGTGGCTTTTGTAGCTCAGGGCTAAATACTTGTCATAGTGTAGGGGGCGGGGCACTATACTTTGTGTGATAAACACAGTGTACGTATGGAACATGGATTAGATTATGTATATACAGTTAGTACATCAAATGTACTATTATTTGGAATCAACATCTAGTGTATTCAAAAGATTGAATTCGAGTTCATATAGTACACATACTTCATATCTATCTCTATAGTAATCATGTGGTGTGTTGTTATGGTAATACATGAATGATGGTTGAAGTTGGAAAGAATCATGATTGTAGATTCTTATTGAAATAGAGAAACGAATTCAAATTCGGTTTGAATTGCAGCGGTAGTAGAAACATTTGGAATGCACTAAAATGTTGGTATGAGTAGATTACATGCATTATACAACCAGTGAAAAAATTTAATTGTACATAACATGGATTCATACTCTCTCTTTGTGTAGCTTTGAATAGCATTTGTATAGTAAAAATTGGACAAGACTCTCTCTTTGTGTGGTGTGAATAGTTTTTATTTTTTCATATTTTTTCATTGAGGGAAGTGCGAATTGATTTGGTACGTACAAGTACAATATTACATGTTAGGCTTGTCCCTAAAATCCAACCCGCACCTTGTTATATCCCGAAAATTCAGATATCGTGCTCCCAAAACTGGCGCCTTCACAACCTGCGCCTTGCTATCCCGAAATTACAACGCTCGCGAAAACTCTCTTCAGCTGCCAAATCCCGACACGCGAAATCCCCCTTCTAACCCTGAGCCGAAAGGGCCGCTAGTTCAAATCGGTGGGGGTACTTTTATAACACACCCTACATTTTGGACAAGCACATCCCTAAGTCATAGTTCCCCCTCCCATCGCCTCCTTTTCGCCATTCAAAATCTGGCTGCCGTAACCTCTCTGCTCCAGCCCTCCTCCGTCCGCCACCTCACCACTGCCCAGCCGGAGCCTCTTCCCCGACGATGTCGTCTGCCGCAACAGCTCGACGTCCCTCATCCGCCTCCCCGGTTGAGGATCCATCGTCCATTCCGTCGTCCCGCCGGTTCAGCCGTCCCGTCCTCCACCTCCAAGGAGCTGCTCTAACGATCGCCTCGTCTACCATGGCTACTCCATCCCCACAGTGCCGCCTTAACCTGCTCCACCGGAACCACAGCATCCGCACCGACTCCTCGGACGAAGCCGAGGCCTATTCGGCGCCACCAAAGAGGTTGTACACTCATCGCATCGCACCTTCTCCTTAACTCGACCTCCCAGCGCCGACGGTGCTCCATCCCGCACCCCCATGGATCGGCTACCTCGAAGCCGGTGCCATGGGCGACATCTCCATGGTGGCTCTCCCCAGTGAGAGGCCCCTTCGGCGGCAGCGTCCATACCTGTCGGATCTGCTGCTACTACTCCGGTTGTCGCTCGCGCTGCTGCTGCTCCAGCTCTCGCTCGCTTGCTCGCTCGCCCAGCAGCTACTGCTCCGGCTCTCGCTAGCTCGCTCGTGCTGCTATTGCTGCTGCCCGAGATCTCGCTCGCTCGCGCTGCTGCTGCTGCTGCTCCGGCTCTCGCTCGCTTGCTTGCGCTACTGCTCTCCCCCTCGCTCGTGCTGCTGCTCTGCTCAGATTTAGCTACACTTCAGTCGACTGAATCGACTTTTGGGTCAGTTGATTTTCAGGGGGTGGTGGGTCTCGCCGGAGTTAAGGAAGAACCACCCGCAGCGGGGAGGGGGGCGCGCTGGGGAGGTACCCCGCTATCTATCTTAGGGTTTTGGGTGGGGTACTGCTCGCCGG
>NC_041388.1:117700067-117752755 GCF_002162155.2 Triticum dicoccoides | reverse complement strand
GGTGGTGGACCAGCAGTGCGGAGTTGTTTCGGGGCGGCGAGGTGGCGCGGGGTTCGGCCGGTGGTGGCTGGCGGCTCAGGGGGGTTGTAGGTTGAAGATGAACTGCAGGCCCTCCCTAAACTATCCCATGTGAAGTGCCTCTCTGCTACCATTGCATTCAGTTTCGACAGTAGCATTCAGATTCCACAGTAAATTTCAGTTTCGATAGTTAACTTCAGAGTCAACAGTTTTTACCTCATCTATTGTCGTCAGGTGGTTTTTGGTGATGTAAATTTTACATCTATCACTTTTTGGTAATGCATTTTACATCATCTATTGGAGATGCTATTAGAATCCACTTGAGATTAATGATGTATGTCTTGTGCTGCTTCAGCCTTGACGTCTTACGGCTCACCGGAGCTGCTCCAACGACGGAACGATCCATCACAACAGAGCAGTGCCCTGGAAGCCATCTACATATTCCTAAGATCTTCCTCCACACCTTCGACAGCCACCTCTGCCTCAACTTCTTCAGCGACCAACCCAATGATGCTGAGGTCGACACGGCTACGACAAAGAGGTTGTACACTTGTTGCATCACTTATTACTCTACATTCATGTCGATCCATTAGGGCTATTTTGGTTCAACGGAAAAACATAGCAATAGGAAATTTTTCTATGGCACTCTATTATTCAATTATTCATGCATTTTGTTGAAAGGAATTGAGCAAAACATCCAATTAGACCTACTTTTCAAAATCATATGCATGAAAACAAGACCAAGTGCATTAGTGGCAGAATAACATTCTAACTGTACACACTTTCATATGGTTTCACTTTATTTTGGCAATGTTTCTTGGCATTCCTCTGCTCCTCCTTTTCCTGTGAACCAAACACCCAAGTTGACAGAAATCATGTGTTCACAAATGCTCTCTTTCCCATGTGCATTCCTATCCTATTCCGGTGTTTTTCCTCCTATCCCCACGTTTTTAGAATCATGCAAGCCATATGAGCCCTTACAGAATTACGTCAGTTATAGGTAGGTGTCAAAGAAAACTTTGTGTGGTTTGTCCTGCTCCTGCCGTGACGTCGTCCATCTCACCTGAGCTGCTCCATCGACAGAAGCATCCACCAAACCAGACATCACGACTCCTGACCGTCTTTCGCCGCCTCAGATCCCCTTCCCTGCTGCCGGCACCCACCGCAACGGCATCACCATCATCAACTCAACAGATGAACCTGAGGAGTACACGGGTCCACAAGAGAGGTCACACTCTTTTGTTTCTGCTTATGTTATGCATTGCTTAATATTACCTGCTACTTTATTGTCCTGTTCACCTCTTAGACTCAAAGTCAGGTCCAAATTGATGTTCAAACTTGATTTCTAAATTAGTTGTGGGGCTCATATCGAGGCAGAAATGAATAGTATCTCTATCTAATATCTGGTACACCTAGGGTATGACTATGTTGTTCATCTTGGCTGGGAAACAAATAGTAAAGCAATCATCATCTGTTTTTTATTAAATTAAAGCAATCATAAGCCTGCTATCATTATTTTTGGATCCATCCATTGGTTGTTACCATTACTCTAGATTGTTACCATTACTCTAGATTTCTGCATGCTCTCCTTACATAATCTCACTATATTTTTTTGTATGCATGTCAGATATTGTACACAGTCCTGCTGAACATGTAGAGAAAAAGAGAAGAATTTTGCACGGCAATACAATGTCATGCAGACATCGCTCCATGGTAGGTTCAATGGCAAACCTTCCCCCCCTCTCCAGAGTGTAATCCATAGGAATATATCTGTTCTGAGGCGGATTCACACGCAGCTGACCACTCCTATTTACCTCCAAGGTGTTTGCTCTAACTTGGCATGATGATAGTCATATCATGCATATGTTGCCTTGCAGTGCCTACTTTCGACATCATATATGTCATCTGCTTAGTTTAGACATGTTCTATAATGCCATCTGTTTAGTTTCAACTAGAAACATGCCAAGATTCGTGCGCTCATGAACGGACGCGGATCCACGCGTGTGGGCGAGATGCAAACGCCCACACGTGTGGGCGTTAACATTTCCGTAGAAATATAGACCAGTTCAAAAAAGTAGGAGTACATACTATTATTATCTTTTACTTCAGAAAAATAAGGAGTCCATATTGATTACTTTACTGAAATATACTAGACTTCAGCGCCAACATGTACTGTTCTCGGACATTTTTCTTTATTAGAGGCTGATTCTTTTGTTTGGGTGGGGTTGTTACGGTCGGGCTCTTGCCATCCCTCCTTTCGAATTGGACTCTTTTCTGGTTGGCTGCTGAAGTTCTTTTTTGTTGCCGTACTTTGCAATAGCAACCTAAGGTAGTCTCCTTTTATAGTATAACAAAACATAGGCTAGTCTGATTGCTGCCCACCCTTTTTAGTACAAAGACATATGCGTTTCTTTTTTTTCTTGCGGAGAGAAAGACATACGTATTAACCAAAGATGTGTTGACCAATTAGTACGTGACATGTCAAAATATTTGTCCATGGTCATATTTATGTGTAACGCTGCATCTTTTATATCTCAACCGTTAATCTCTAAAATTTACGGTTAAGATAATTTAATCTATGTGGACAAATGTGATGGTTTGTTTGCCTCTTTTTTTAATTAAATAATAGATATCATATATGGGAATTATGCAATGCCATCCTGTTTAACCAGGCATCATATATTTGAATGATATCTAGCCCATCCTTTTCTTCATTAAATTTCCATTTGTCGATAATGTTTGTACATTAAACAAACAACTCTTCATGTGAATCAGCCATTTGAGTGGGTGATGGAAAAATCTGGAGTTAAAATAAGGCCTTCAGAGCAGACAGTGCTACCTGTCGAAGCAGATCTCTTGCCGGGTCCCGATAGCTCTTCAGAGATGGATTCAGAGACAGATGACTAGTCCTATTCCCCCACCGAGGTGTATGCTCTAACTTGGCACGGTTCTACTTCTCATATCATGCATATGGTGTCTTGTATTGCATAGTTTAGACATCATATACACAATATTCAACACCACGTTCATAGTTCAGACATCATATATGCGAATGCCCTCCGCTTAGCATATAAATCACATATGTGAATTAAATCATGCGATCATGGTTACTTAGATAACATGTATGTGAATTATGTCATGCGATCATGTTTAGTTAGTCATCATATCTTTGAATTATGTTATTCAAAGCTATCCAGTTTAGATAGACATCATATATGTGAAATTATGTCATGCTATCCGTTTTAGTTAAACAATATACATGTCAATTATTTAATGCCCTATTTTTCCACACTATCTATTGCATCTGTCTCTCATACAATGTATGTACATTCAATTATGTTTCCTATTTATCAGCCATTTGAATTGGAGCGGGTGATGGCAGTTTCTAGTGGAGTAAAAACACGGTCTCCAAATAAAACAGTGCTACCTGTTGGTGGAGATAGCACCCCGGTTGTACATGCACGAGAACCAGCCCTACCACACATAACCCAGACTCTCGCAGATTTTACCCCTACTACGATGGACAGAGAACCAGCTTCACCCAATCTAACCCCAACCCCAGCAGATAGTAACCCAGTTCCTGTTGACACAACACCATCTCCACCACGGAGCTCCCAAACAATAGCAGTTAGTAAGGCAGCCCCAATGCCCAAAGCGCTAGTACTACCATGGCGAACCCCAACTCCACCAGTTAGTACACCTATTCCTGTGGAGGAAGCACAACCAACCATTCATAGTTTAGCATCTATCGCATTTGATGTTGTTAAATCCTATGTGCGTATATTCCCATCATGGAAATATTATACTGAAGATGAAGGAAAATGCCAGTTGCAGGTGTTTTTCCAGGAGTTATGTGTAAGTAATGTTATTCATGGCAATTACTTTGCTTTGTCCCATACATTCTATCTCCACGATGGTTATAATACAGAAAATTTTCCCATTTTTCTCTATAGAGAAGGACCAATTTGGAAACTCAGTATGAGGTAACCTGTGCTAATACCTCTGCTATCTTCAAGAATTCTTGGTGGCAGTATCAGAATTACCTGAAGAAAACGTACTTCACTGGCAAAGAAACTCATCAAATTCCCTTACGTACTTCACTGGGAACGCCTTGTTCTTTACTGGTCCCGAACCAAGAATGTGGTAAGGTCCATGAGCTCATTTTATTTTAAGTACTATATGCTTGCCTCTTACAGTACTCTGTTCATGTAGAAATAGTGCTTAAACCTGAAGAACAATTGTTCTCATTTAAGATTCCATTGCTATCGTGCATATTGCTTTGCTCTTGTATCACTGTATTTACTCATACAAACTTATTTTTAAATTGAACTATCCAATGGAAACTCCAATGGCACAATAGGTATGCTTACGCATGTTTCTTTAATAGCTTTGCTCTTATAAATAGCTCTGTTGATTTCAATTTCAATTGTGTATATAGTTGACTTCTCATATCATGCACATTACTAGCATCATAATAGGGCCAATAGTGTTGTTGTACATGTAGACCCGTGGTACCCATCTGAAATCTTGTTGTGCCGTTTAGTTTCCCACACTCTATATTCTTTCAGTGCAGCTTTCTCTTGAACTGATATGATTTGAACCGTGTCTCTATTTTGATTTGGCAAGACAATGCAGTGACCATAGGACATAGATATATGTTTGTTTGATGCTTTTATAATGTACTACTTGGCAATAGAAGACTTGGTAGTTTAATCTTGTCCACCTTACTAATGATCTGGTTCACTGAAATGAGTTTCATATACTAGTACATGCTAAACCTGTTATGTGTCTGCTTGTTTCTTTTTTTAGAATGCTGACAGAATATTGGGGAAGAGTGCCTTATTAAGCAATGATAAAGGAAGTAATGTAGATAAGGTTCAGGATCGTGAGACATCCTTGTTGGTCTCCAACAAAGCTGATACAACAGCCAAGGAAAACTATCTTGAAGACAGCGAGGCAACCCCAAAGTCCTGTCATGGCTTACTGTTCGAATTACTGGCTACTACCGCTTGCACAAGCTATTAAAACTCAATGTCTGAATCAGTTCGGTTTCTTGAGTCTCAACTACAAGCTGAAAGACATCGATCAGCTGTGCTGCGACAAGAAGCGGAAGGACTGCGGAAATCCCTGGAGCATTCAGATGCATACTTTCTGGTGCAACAGCAAGCGTTGGAGGATTTTAGCGCCAAACAGGACAAAGCTAATAAGCTTGCTAAGCTTATTGCCAGCATGGTGGATATCCAGAATAATGTTTCTTGAACTCTTCTGAAGTTGTTTCAGTTATGGACTTGTTTTGCTGCTGCGTTTATTTGCACCGGTGGCCAATTTTGACGGCCAGTGTATGTAATATGCTGCTTTGTTCCCTATATTTGCACTGGTGGCGAACTTTGATCCCTAGTGGATGTAATATGTGTAATAGATGTAATAGGCTAGCGTTAGTTGCTTGCTTATTTATTGTATTTTTAGTTGTTTGCTTGTAGTCATTGCAGTTCTTTTTCCTCGTTTTTTTAGTGGCCACAATAACCTAGTTTTGGTAACTAGGCCACAATAATCATGGAAACACACGGACTGTTGTAACCATGGGCCTCCTGCGGACTGTAGGATCCATGGGCCTTCTACGGGTCGTAAGATCCATGGGCCTTTTACGGGTCGTAGGATCCATGGACTTTCTACGGGTCGTATGATCCATGGGCCTTCTATGGGCCGTAGGATCCATTGGTCTTCTATGGGCTGCAGGATCCATGGGCCTTCTACGGGGCGTATAATCATTTCGCCAGACATGGGCCGTACTATTTTTGGACCATAACGGGCCGTTAATATGCCGTATTTGATAATGCTATGAAAACAGCCCAATAGGTTAACGGGCCACAAACGGGCCGAATGTAACCACGGGCTGTATTTGTCCCGCAAATGAAACACGCCAGTAACGGACCGTATCTAACCGAATTCTAGAAATGAGCCCAAGAATAAATGGGCCCTTAGAAGGCCGAAAGTTAACACGGGCTGGAAACGGCCGACGGAATAATGGGCCATTAATTGGTATAAAACGATACACTATTCATTATGAGCCAATTTCATCTCGGGCCTTTAATGGGCTGAGAGTTACAAAGGGCCTCATATGGGCCGAAAGACATCATGGGCCATGCATGGGCCGGAAGTTACAACGGACTGGAATCATATTTGACAGCCCAGATGAAGCTACTGGGCTTAATTCCGATAGGCCGTAACGGGCCGGTAGTAAGCGGGCCGTAAATGAGCTATATACGAACATGCCATTAACATGCTTTCCGTGGGCCGGCCCATACCTTTTGACCAAGTTAAATGGGCCGACCTTTTCACCGTAATGGGCCTCTGTTGGTTTGTGGCACGTGTCGACGTATCATAGGCGCCTCCTATCCAATGAGTGGATGACATCTGTCCGAATGTTGAGCCGACACGTGTTTCCTCTGGCCAATGAGAATTTTACACGTGGAAAATTCCATTGGTCCGGGCTGTTAACGGGTTATTGGATCCAAAACCGGACCCGATAGTTTAACGGCGTCCCGTTACGGTGGATGCCACGTGTAGGTCACCCTTGACGAAAGCACTTCTATGATGCACGATTTATCATCATGGAAGTGGACACTTCCGTGATGATAATTTTGGTAATGTCATGGAACACTTCTACGACAACACATGTATGACTATCTTCATTCTGTCATAAATTTGTCATGGATGTACATGCATGACACAAAACTTGACCTACTTTGACATACACGTATCATCACGGAAGTGTATTTTTTTGTACTGATGCACATCAAGTAAAGGCCAATACATAGCATAAGCAGTTTCTTGCAATTTTATCGTGTTGCAAACACAGAGAGGTGGAGACATAGTTCCTCGCTCATAATAATTGCAAGTAGGAGCAGCAAACACATGCATATTATATTCGTCAAAATCATCATGTGCAACGGTAAAAGGCAACCCATCAATGTAATCCTTAATAAGTGCAAACTTCTCCGATATAGTGTAGTTGGGAGAATTCAAAAAGATAATAGAAATATCATGTGTGGGTGCAATAGCAACAATTTCATTCTTAATATAAGGAACTATAGCAGGTTCATATCCATAAGCATAATTCATATTGGCATCTTGGCCACAAGCATAACAAGCATCAAGTTCATCAAAAAGGGATATTTCAAAAGAATCAACGGGATCATAGCAATTATCATGGCATTCATCCTTCGGTAAGTTGAAGAGTTACTCTCATTAGAAGGTGGGCACGGGTAGCTAATCCACTCTTCCTCCTTTTGTTTTTCACTCTTCTCATCATCTTTTTCATCTAACGAGCTCACAGCTTCATCAATTTCTTCTTCCATAGAATCCTACAAAATATTAGTCTCTTCTTGGACAGCGGAGACATTCTCAATAAATGCATCAATATCGGAATTGAATTTATAATTATCATATAGCAACATTTAAGGATAGCAAAATTTTCAGGTCTATAAACTGAATCATCAAAATCTTCAAACCTTTCAAACAAAGATTCAATTTCATAAGCACCCTTAAAAGCAACATATTCTTCTATTCGTTCCACATCATAATAATCATATATACATTAGCATAAGAAGCCAAGATTTCATTAGCATTAAATTTGCATGAAAAGGGGAGATGTAGAGCATTCATCCTAGAGCAATAAGTATAATCATATCTCAAGCATAGCTTCCGAGCATACCAATGCAACATATGAATTTGACCCCATAACAATTTCCCTTTATGAGTCAAGCGATAATCCCTAAAGTACTCACGTTGATCCAACGTTACTCCCATTATCATGTTTAATGGGGTTTTCTCAGGATTATCAAAGTAGTGCATAATATTTTTCACATAACAAGCATCGAGGCTTTTAGGAGGTTCCCCATCTCCATGAGTAGCAAGTACAACTAATTATTTTGATGTCTCGTGTTACATATCCATAACTAAAGATAGAGAACAACTTAGAACAGAAAATAAAAACTACTTGGTGATAAAGCAAACAAGCACACACGAGAATATTCACCCCACTCTATAACTCCCCGGCAATGGCGCCAGAAAAAGGTCTTGATAACCCACAAGTGTAGGGGATCACTTGTAGCCTTCTTCGATAAATAAGAGTGTCGAACCCAACAAGGAGCTAAAGGTAGAACAAATATTTTGCAACTCTACGGACAATACAACAAGTTCTATCGACCACCGATACAACCCTACGGACGCTTGATGTTTACTTTATCTAGAACAAGTATGAAACTATTTTGCAATAATAAAACTACGAGTACTAATCAAGATAATAAAAGTTAGGTGTTTAGTAAAAGGGTTTGTGTCAACAAGAAAGTTATTTTTCCCTAGGCAATCGATAACAAGTACCGGTAATCAGTCTTGTAATTTTACATGAGGGAGAGGCATGAGCTAACATAATTTCTCTACTTGAATCATATGCACTTATGATTGGACCTCTAGCAAGCATCCGCAACTACTAAAGATCATTAAGGTCGTGAAACCCAACCATAGCATTAAGTATCAAGCCCTCTTTACTCCCATACGTCATACCCCACTTACTCGGGTTTAAGCTTCTGTCACTCTCGCAACCCACCATAAGCGCACCATGAACATATTGCAACATCCTACAGCGGGGCCCCTCACGTTTGTGCGAGAATGGAGGGCACCGTAGGACAACACCATAAATAAAATATAGAATCATACCAACCAAGATCATGACTAACCCACAGGACAAAATGGATCTACTCAAACATCATAAAATAACCATAGATCATTGGGAAATAATATATGGAGTTGAGCACCATGTTTAAGTAGAGATTACATCGGGGACAAGCGGTGTTACACCGCTGCATAGAGGGGGAGAAAGTTGGTGTTGACGGTAGCAAGATTGTTGATGTAGATCGCCGTCCCGATCATTGCCCCGGTGGCACTCCGGCGCCACCGGAAGCGAGGGGGGGGGGAGAGGCCCCCTCCTTATTCTTCTTCATCTTCTTCCTTTGCCTCCCCCTAGATGGAAGGACGGTTCCCCCTCTGGTCATTGGTCTCCATGGCGGCGGAGGGCTGGGAGCCCCTCAGAGATTGAATCTCCCTCTCTGTTCCCTTCTATTTCGCGTTCCCCAGATGTGGCTGAAAACCATTTGTTATATTCTCGGAGATCCGTAACTCCGATTGTGCTGAGATGTTAACACCATTTTTTTTTCCGGATATAAGCTTCCTTGCACCCGAAGTAGAGCTCCAACCGACGTACGAGGTGAGCACAACCCACCACCACGCGCCTGGCTAGGGGTGGTGCCGTGGTGTCTTGTGCCCTGTGTGGGCCTCTGTTTGCGGTGATTACAACTCCCAAAAATCACATATATTCCAAAATAATTCTCCGTGAAATTTTATTGCATTTGGACTTCGTTTGATATGGATTTTCTATGATACAAAAAACATGCAAGAAAACGGGAACTGGCACTGGCACTGGATAAATAGGTTAGTCCAATAAATCATATAAAAAGGTGCCAAAATATGTAAAAGTTGTATAATATTGGCATGAAACAATGAGAAATTATAGATACGACGGAGACGTATCAGGGGCTCGGGGGCTGGCCGGCTTGACCACCACCCGTCGCCTTCCTTAGCACATCTTTACGTGTTCGGGTTGCCGCGGCCCTCCACTTCGCCCTACGCCACATAATCGGCTTCGGCTGTTGGCCGGCAAGAATTATGGGCCAAAGCACCAGCACACTGCGAAATACACCGGATTGGCCATCTTGTCCCCACCACTTTAGCTTACCGCATGACCGGCTGCTCGCTAGCCGTCCCAGTGGGGGTTCACTTGCGCTCAATGTTTGAAGAGCCTATGTACCGCGCGCTCCTTCCAAGGGATGAACTCCTTGTCACAGACAAGAGCCTGTCTGTTCGACTCACGGGGGGGGAGGCCCGAGAAGGGAAGCAAGCAAGAAAATGGCTCGAAAAAAAGAAAGCAAAAGCGCAAACACTCATGAAACATTTACATCATGGATAAAGTAGGCACAAGGCCAGAATTCGTTACATTACACCTAAACACCCCAGTGGGTGGGTGGACTGCTACTTAACAGAAAACGTTGAAAAGATAAAACAGGGCGGCTTCAGCCTCAAACAGCCCAAGTGCCGGGTCGCGTAGCTGCCGGATCCCCCTCGATGGCCTCCAGGTTCACCGAGGCGCCGATGTCTTCTAGCCCGGCGTCCTCGTCCTTGTAAGGACCCGACTCCTTAGAGCGTCCCTCCGGGTCGTCCAGCTGCAGGCCAACGTCGTTGGGAGGAACGACTCCACCATCATCTGTTCGCTCCAGTTGGAACTCGTTGTGCATCGAAAACACATGACTGTAGCTGGCCCGGGCGGCGATCCGGCCGGCCTCCGCCTATAGCTGGCACTCCGCGCCAGCTCGTTGGCCCATCAGTCGGTCCAGCTCCTGGTCCAGATACCAAGACATCACGAACTTGAGCATGATACGTCTCCAACGTATCTATACTTTTTGATTGCTCCATGCTATATTATCTACTGTTTTGGACCATTTTGGGCTTTATTTTCCACTTTTATATTACTTTTGGGACTAACCTATTAACTGGAGGCCCAGCCCAGAATTGTTGTTTTTTTTGCCTATTTCAGTGTTTCGAAGAAATGGAATATCAAACGGAGTCCAAACGGAATGAAACCTTCGGGAATGTGATTTTCTCACCGAATATGATCCAGGAGACTTGGACCCCCCGTCAAGAAAGAAAGGAGGCAGTCACGAGGGTGGAGGGCGCCCCCCTAGGGCGCGCCCCCTGCCTCGTGGGCCCCCCTTTGCTCCACCGACGTACTCCTTCCTGCTATATGTACCTACGTATCCCCAAACGATCAGATACGGAGCCAAAAACCTAATTCCACCACCACAACCTTCTGTATCCACGAGATCCCATCTTGGGGCCTGTTCTGGAGCTCCGTCGGAGGGGCATCCATCACGGAGGGCTTCTACATCATCACCATAGCCTCTCCGATGAAGTGTGAGTAGTTTACCTTAGACCTTCGGGTCCATAGTTAGTAGATAGATGGCTTCTTCTCTCGTTTTGGATCTCAATACAATGTTCTCCCCCTCTCTCGTGGTGATCTATTCGATGTAATCTTCTTTTTTGCAGTGTGTTTGTTGAGACCGATGAATTGTGGGTTTATGATCAAGATTTTCTATGAACAATATTTGAATCTTCTCTGAATTCTTTTATGTATGATTGGTTATCTTTGCAAGTCCCTTCGAATTATCAGTTTGGTTTAGCCTACTAGATTGGTTTTTGTTGCAATGGGAGAAGTGCTTAGCTTCGGGTTCAATCCTGTGGTGTCCTTTCCCAGTGACAGTAGGGGCAGCAAGGCACGTATTGTATTGTTGCCATCGAGGATAACAAGATGGTTTTTTTTATCATATTGCATGAATTTATCCCTCTACATCATGTCATCTTGCTTAAGGCGTTATCTGTTTCCTTGAACTTAATACTCTAGATGCATGCTGGATAGCGGTCGATGAGTGGAGTAATAGTAGTAGATGCAGGCAGGAGTCGGTCTACTTGTCTCGGACGTGATGCCTATATACATGATCATACCTAGATATTCTCATAACTATGCTCAATTCTGTCAATTGTTCAACAGTAATTTGTTCACCCACCGTAGAATACTTATGCTCTTGAGAGAAGCCACTAGTGAAATCTATGGCCCCCAGGTCTATTCTCATCATATCAATCTTCCATCACTTTATTATTGCTTTGCTTTTTTACTTTTCCCTTTTATTTTACTTTGCATCTTTATACCAAAAATAGCAAAAATATTATCTATCATCTCTATCAGATCTCACTCTCGTAAGTGACCGTGAAGGGATTGACAATCCCTAATCGCGTTGGTTGCGTTGAGCTATTTGTTTTGTGTAGGTACGAGGGACTTGCGTGTAGCCTCCTACTGGATTGATACCTTGGTTCTAAAAAACTGAGGGAAATACTTACTCTACTCTGCTGCATCACCCTTTCCTCTTCAAGGAAATCCAATGCAGTGCTCAAGAGGTAGCAGGATGATTTCTGGTGCCGTTGCCGGGGAGTCTACGCAAAAGTCAACATACCAAGTACCCATCACAATCCCTTATCTCTCGCATTACATTTTTTTGATTTGCCTCTCGTTTTCCTCTCCCCCACTTCACCCTTGCCATTTTATTCACCCTCTCTTTTCCGTTTGCTTTTTTTCCCGCTTGCCTGTTGTCATGGCCAGTCCTCTATCTTCTCCGTTATCTCTCGATAATGAAGTTCTAAATTTTAAGCAAAGGGAGGGAGAAAATCTGAAGGATGCTTGGTATAGAATGTGCAATGCTCAAAATAGATCTACCAGGAAGCAATCTACTTCAATTCTTCTTCGCAATTTTTATGTAGGTGCCAATCCTTGGTATAGATATATCCTTGATACCATTGCTGGAGGGAATTTCTTGGGTAGCCATACTTTTGATTCTTATAATGCTTTGATAGATTTATTTGGCTCACCACCCCTTTTGGTTAATGGAACTATGTTAACTTTGGAGCATGTAATGCAAAGACTTGAAATTATTGAAAATAAAGTTGCTACCGTTGAGTTAATTGAAAATCTAGATAAAAAGATCCACAATCAAATTACCCAATATGGATCTAAGGTAGGAGTAACTTTGAAAAATATTAAGGAGAAGGAACCCATAGTTAATGAGAGAATAAATCAAGATTGCACTAGAAACGATAAACTTGAGGGTATAATTACTAATTTGGGAACTGCTTTTTCTTCCGCAAAGAATACTCCAAGTCCACCTACTAAAATTGCCAAGCTTATGTATGTTCCTAAAAATAAGGGTGAATCCTCTAGTAAGGAAACTGCGCATCTTAAATCTATAAGTATTCATCCCAATCTTTTTGCTATCAATAAGGAACCATTTGCTACAAATAAATTTTTCGATCTTGTGCCTAAAAATTTGATAATTACTAAAAATAAAGAAAATCCTAAGGAAGATAGATGCCTCATTGAAGAATTGCCTACCAAAGATGGCAATACCTAGATCTATCCTTGCTTTTATGCCTAGCTAGGGGCGTTAAACGATAGCGCTTGTTGGGAGGCAACCCAATTTTTATTTTATTTTTTTTGCTTTTGCTTCTGTTTAGGAATAAATAATCCATCTACCTTCTGTTTAGATGTGGTTTTATGTTTTAATTAGTGTTTGTGCCAAGTTAAACCTACAGGATCTTATTGGATGATAGTTATTTGATCTTGCTGTAATTTCCAGAAACTTTCTGTTCACGAAAACAATTGTAAAAAATCACCAGAACGTGATAGAATACTGATTCCAATTTCTTCTGATCAATAAACAAATTTCCTAGTTCGTACTATTTTGGCTGATTTTTTGGAGTTCCAGAAGTTTGCGTTAGTTACAGCTTACTACAGGCTATTCTGTTCTTGACAGATTCTGTTTTTCATGTGTGTTTGCTTATTTTGACGAATCTATGGCTAGTAAAATAGTTTATAAACCATATAGAAGTTGGAATACAGTAGGTTTAACACCAATATAAATAAAGAATGAGTTCATTACAGTACCTTGAAGTGGTCTTTTGTTTTCTTTCGCTAACGGAGCTCACGAGATTTCTGTTAAGTTTTGTGTTGTGAAGTTTTCAAGTTTTGGGTGAAATCTTTTGATGGATTATGGAACAAGGAGTGGCAAGATCCTAAGCTTGGGGATGCCCATGGCACCCCCAAGATAATCCAAGGACACCAAAAAGTCAAAGCTTGGGGATGCCCCGGAAGGCATCCCCTCCTTCGTCTACTTCCATCGGTAATTTTACTTGGAGCTATATTTTTATTCACCACATGATATGTGTTAGATTTGAGTATTTGTTTTTTAGTTTACCACAATCATCCTTGCTGTACACATCTTTTGAGAGAGCCATACATGAATTGGAATTTGATAGAATAATCTATGTGCTTCACTTATATCTTTTAAGCTATATGGTTTTGCTCTAGTGCTTCACTTATATCTTTTAGAGCACAGTGGTGGGTTTGTTTTATAGAAACTATTTATCTCTCATGCTTCACTTAGATTATTTTTAGAGTCTTAAATAGCATGGTAATTGCTTAATAATAATATACTTTGCTTTGATAACTTCTCCGTCGTATATTCCAATGATGGGCTTGGCTTGTATATACTAGTGGGAATTTTTCGTTATAGAACTTGGCTTGTATATTCCAATGATGGGCTTCCTCAAAATGCCCTAGGTCTTCGTGAGTGATACGTCTCCATCGTATCTACTTTTCCAAACACTTTTGCCCTTGTTTTGGACTCTAACTTGTATGATTTGAATGGAACTAACCCGGACTGACGCTGTTTTCAACAGAATTGCCATGGTGTTGTTTTATGTGCAGAAAACAAATATTCTCGGAATGACCTGAAACTCCAAGGAACATCTTAGAAAAAATAATAAAAAATCCTCACCGAAGATGAAGACCAGGGGGCCCACACCCTGTCCACGAGGGAGGGGGGCACGCCCCCTACCTCGTGGGCCCCCTGGATGCCCTCCGACGCCAACTCCAACTCTATATATTTGCTTTCGGAGAGAAAAAAATCAGAGAGAAGAAATCATCGCGTTTTACGATACGGAGCCGCCGCCAAGCCCTAAAACCTCTCGGGAGGGCTGATCTAGAGTCCGTTCGGGGCTCCGGAGAGGGGGATTCATCGCCATCGTCATCATCAACCATCCTCCATCACCAATTTCATGATGCTCACCACCGTGCGTGAGTAATTCCATCGTAGGCTTGCTGGATGGTGATGGGTTGGATGAGATTTATCATGTAATCGAGTTAGTTTTCTTAGGGTTTGATCCCTAGTATCCACTATGTTATGAGATTGATGTTGCTAGGACTTTGCTATGCTTAATGCTTGTCACTAGGGTCCGAGTGCCATGATTTCAGATCTGAACCTGTTATGTTTCCATGAATATATGTGAGTTCTTGATCCTATCTTGCCAGTCTATAGTCACCTACTATGTGTTATGATCCGGCAACCCAGAAGTGACAATAATCGGGACCACTCCCGGTGATGACCATAGTTTGAGGAGTTCATGTATTCACTATGTGCTAATGCTTTGTTCCGGTTCTCTATTAAAAGGAGGCCTTAATATCCCTTAGTTACCAATAGGACCTCGCTGCCACGGGAGGGTAGGACAAAAGATGTCATGCATGTTCTTTTCCATAAGCACGTATGACTATATATGGAATACATGCCTACATTACATTGATGAATTGGAGCTAGTTCTGTGTCACCCTATGTTATGACTGTTACATGATGAACCGCATCTGGCATAATTATCCATCACTGATCCGGTGCCAACGAGTTTTCCATATACTGGTTTATGCTTATTTACTTTCCCGCTGCTACTGTTACAATCACTACAAAATACCAAAAACATTACTTTTGCTGTCTTTGCTTTTGTTGCCGCTACCGCCACTATCATATTACTTTGCTACTAAACACTTTGCTGCAGATACTAAGTTTCCAGGTGCGGTTGAATTGACAACTCAGCTGCTAATACTTGAGAATATTCTTTGGCTCCCCTTGTGTCGAATCAATAAATTTGGGTTGAATACTCTACCCTCGAAAGCTGTTGCGATCCCCTATACTTGTGGGTTATCAAGACTAATTTCTAGCGCCGTTGTCGGGGAGCATAGCTCTATTCTTTGAGTCACTTGGGATTTATATCTGCTGGACACTATGAAGAACTTGAAAGACGCTAAGACAACAATTTATCCCTCAACTACGAGGGGAGGTAAGGAACTACCATCTAGCTCTGCACTTGATTCACCTTCTGTTATGAGTAAGCTAGCGACACCTAAACCTGCTTCTTCTATTCGTTCTGATATGTCACATGTTATTGATGATGCCACTTCTGCTATGCATGATACTTATGATGAAACTACTTCTATGCCTGATACTACCGTGCCCCTTAGTGAATTTCTTGATGAACAAATTGCTAGGGCTAGAGAAAGAGAAATTATTGAATCTGAATACGATGATGAAAGTGATGATGAAAATATGTCTGTTATTCCTGAGGGTTATCTTTTTGATATGGAATCTTCTGCCGCTATTTTAGCTTGCAGGGATAGATATGAGCTTAAGAGGTTATTAGTTAAATGGAACGAAGAATCCCTTAGAGATAAAATGAAACCCGACCCTGCTTTTGCTACTTCGCCTATCTGTGTTCCTGATAAGGATTATGAATTCTCTGTTGATCCTGATATAATTACTTTGGTTGAATCTGATCCGTTTTATGGCTATGAGTCTGAAACTGTCGTGGCACATCTTACTAAGTTAAATGATATAGCTGCCCTGTTCACTAATGATGAGAGATCGCATTACTTTTATATACTCAAAATATTTCCGTTCTCATTAAAGGGTGACGCTAAGATGTGGTTTAATTCTCTTGATCCTGGTTGTGTGCGTAGTCCCCAGGATATGATTTATTACTTCTTCGCTAAATATTTCCCTGCTCATAAGAAACAAGCTGCTTTGAGGGAAATATACAACTTCGTGCAAATTAAAGAAGAGACTCTCCCACAAGCTTGGGGAAGGCTTCTCAAGTTACTTAATGCTTTGCTTGATCATCCTCTTAAGAAACCTGAAATACTTGATATCTTTTATAATGTACTAAGCGATGCTTCCAGAGATTACCTGGATAATTGTGCTGGTTCTCTTTTCAGGGAAAGAACATCGGATGAAGCTGAAATTCTATTGAATAATATGTTGACAAATGAAAATAATTGGGCACCTCCTGAGCCAGCTCCTGAGCCAGCTCCTGCTCCTATTACTGAGCCTATTCCTAAACCAACTCCGAAGAAGAGAGGTGTTCTATTTCTCACTCCCAAAGATATGCAAGAGGCAAAGAAATCTATGAAAGAAAAAGGTATTAAAGCTGAAGATGTTAATAATTTACCTCCTATTGAAGAAATACATGCTCTTAGTCTACCTCCTATCGATGAAGTATATGATCTTAACCCTTTATTTATGGAAGAACCTCCCGATCCCGATATTCTCTATAGATTTGATGAAGGTGATATCCCTCACTATAAGTCTGCTAGACAATGCTTAGAAGAGCTTGATAATTTTATTGCAAACAAGAAAATTTCAATGCTTATTTTGGTAGACAATTGAAATATGATTCCGATATGCTTAAATACTTGGTGATTATATGGCTAATATTAGAGGTGAAATTAAACTTGTTAGCAAACATGCTTCTATGGTTACCACTCAAGTAGAACAAGTACTTAAGGCTCAAAAATAAGTGCTTGATGAAATGAATAGTAAGAAAAATGATTATGCTGTTAGAGTGGCTACTAGAACTGGTAGAATCACTCAGGAACCTTTGTATCCTGAAGGACACCCTAAGAGAATCGAGCAAGATTCTTAGAGAAATAATATTGATGTTTCTAGTTCTTCTAAAAAGAATAAAAAGAAAAATGATAGAACTGTGCAAACTTCTAGTGAACCTATTGCTGAGCCACCTGATAATCCAAATGATATATCTATGTCTGATGCTGAAACACAATCTGGTAATGAACATGAACCTAATGAAAATATTAATGATGATGTTCATGATGATGCTCAACCTAGTAATGATAATGATGTAGAAATTGAACCTGCTGTTGATCTTGATAACCCACAATCAAAGAATCAACGTTATGATAAAAGAGACTTTGTTGCTAGGAAACATGGTAAAGAAAGGGAACCTTGGGTTCAGAAACCCATGCCTTTTCCTCCGAAACCATCCAAGAAAAAGGATGATGAGGATTTTGAGCGCTTTGCTAAAATGATTAGGCCTATCTTTTTGCGTATGCGATTAACTGATGTGCTCAAAACAAATCCTTATGCTAAATATATGAAGGATATCATTACTAATAAAAGGAAGATATCGGAAGATGAAATTCCACCATGCTTGCTAATTATACTTTTAAGGGTGGAATACCAAAGAAACTTGGAGATCCGGGAGTACCTACTATACCTTGCTCCATTAAAAGAAATTATATTAAAACTGCTTTATGTGATCTTGGAGCCGGTGTTAGTGTTATGCCTCTCTCTTTATATCGTAGACTTGACTTGAATAAGATGACACCTACTGAAATATCTTTGCAAATGGCTGATAAATCAACTGCTATACCTGTCGGTATATGTGAGGATGTGCCTGTTGTGGTTGCAAATGTTACTATTTTAACGGAATTTGTTATACTTGATATTCCCGAGGATGATAGTATGTCTATTATTCTTGGAAGACCTTTTCTTAATACTGCAGGGGCTGTTATTGATTGCAACAAAGGCAATGTCACTTTTCATGTTAATGGTAATGAGCATACGGTACACTTTCCGAGGAAACAACCTAAAGTTCATAGTATCAACTCCATTGGAAAAATTCCATCGATTATGATTGGAGGTTTTGAATTTTCTCTTCCTACCATCAAAAAGAAATATGACATACTTATTATAGGGGATGTGCATATCCCCGTTGAGGTAACTTAGTGTTATTCGAAATTTCTCTGGTTTCATGATTATCGGAATGAGTTTGTTAACAAGACTTGATCAACCTTGTTAGTGGATTCCTTTTTGATGAGCATGAGATGGATGAAACTAGAAGCACAACTTTCTGTACCCTCTCTATATTTTCTGTTGATTAGTAGAAATAAAGTAAAAATAGCATTTTTCTGTCTGTTTCCTGGCTTATCAGTGCAATATAAAAATATCTCGAAAATAAAAGTCCTCAGAATGACATGCAAATTAAATATGATTTTTCGGGAATATTTGAGGATTTACTGTGCAAAAATTACCGCGGGAGGAGCTGCCACCTGGCCACGAGGGTGGTGGGCGCGCCCCCTTGCCTCGTGGGCCCACGGTGGCCCTCCTCCACTTAACCCAGCACCCATCTCCTTCCTCTGTCTCACACAAACCCGAAAAACCAACTCAAGCATGAGTTCCAGCCACTTTTGCGGTGATTTTCGATCTCCTTGCTCAAAGCACCTCTCGCAAAACTTCTTGGGGAGATTGTTCCTTGGTATGTGACTCCTCCATTGGTCCAATTAGTTTTTGTTCTAGTGCTTTATTCTTTGCAAATTTGTGCTGCATAGGTGACCATGTTCTTGAGCTTGCATGTCAAATTTATATGGTTCCAAGTAGTTCTAATGCTTGATATAGGCTCTAGGCACTTGTAGGAGTAGTTACTATCAGTTTTATTGAAGTTGGTTCACTTTTGTTTGACGTTACTAAAAATTTCAGAATTTTTCAGAGAAAAACAATATGCTTAGGAAGATGTTCCAAGGTGGTTCTTCTAAGAAGGAAGGACCCAATATTGCTATGCGCGATGCTGATGAGGATCCACCAAGAGACGCTCCAGTACGGCCTTGCGAATGGCCGTCAGAAAATTTTATGGACCGTGCGGGAATTAAAGAAGAATTCAAAGCATATTGGTGCAATGCCGGTCTTGAGGATTTTGAGGCTGACAAATGCCCCCAATATCATGATCTCACAAGTTCATTTGTGAGGAGGTTTGAGTATTCATCTTCGCGTAATTCTCCTTCAGTCATGTTTGATCTTTATGACAAATCTTATAGAATGGACTTAGAGGATTTCACTCTTGCTTGCAAACTTCCATCTTTGGGTAGTATTAGGGATCCCCCTAAATCTGAATTTAGAAAATTTCTTGCTAGTATAACTGTAGGGGAATCCAGAGATATAACGCAGGCTACCATAGGGAGCATTCACTTTCCTGCTATACATTATTTTGCTCTTTTCATTGGTAGATGCATAAATGCTAAGGATGAAGCATGTCACATGTGTGTCTCTGACCTTAGAATTCTCAGGAGTGCTGTGTTAGGAGACCAATCTTATCATATGGGAGCCATTGTAGCTCGTAGGTTGCATCATAATAGACATAATGGAGATTTCTTTGGAGGAATTTATGCAACCCGCTTAGCTCATTTTCTTGAGATAGACATTCGTGAGGGTGATACGGAGTTGCCTCCTGCATATTTAGATTATAACTCCATGGCTTCACACCAGTTTGTCGAGAGGCCTGAATCACCTCTCTTATATCGTTTAATTTTTAACAAACGGCACGTTGTCCGTAGTACTCTCCCTGCTCCTGCCTTCTTTGATGCTCAGACAAAACGAAGATACACTATCACTAGAGAGGAGGCAGATGAGTATGAGAGGAGAGCGGAGGCAGCCCGACTCCATGCTGCAGCTCAGTAGGCGATAACTGCTGCACATCAGTATGATCCCAACTATTCCTCGTTGCAGTACGACCTCAGCTACAATTATGGGTATCCGCCAGGCTATCCCTGGCAATAGACTAACTTAGGCCAAAAGCCTAAGCTTGGGGGAGTACGTATTTCTCACCGACATTAAATTTATGTTCACACACACTCATTGCTAGATGTCGGTGCTCATACTCTTTCACTGTAATATCCATGCTAGTTTATTTTCTTTTTCCTGCTTTCTTCTTGTGTGTTTGTTAAACCTTGAGAAAAAACAAAAAAAATTAGTAGTAGTAATTAAAAAGAAAACCCAAAAATATTTCCCGTTCTTCTTTTGCTTGTTGGGAGGTTTCCCGTGTAAATAGTATTTATTTCTTTTCTTTTCTTTGGGGGTCAGTAGGAGAAGACCATGATTAACTTGTTGAAGTGGCTCTTATATGCATTATTGTTGATTTAACCAAGAGCCCATATTGCCTTGTCTTCTCCTGTTTATTGAATGCTCGCAGATTCCAGCTTAGTCCGATGCACGTGCACTCTTATTATTATTCACATCGTTTGGTCGTGCAAGTGAAAGGCAATTATGATGATATATGATGGACTGACTGATGGGAAAAGCTGGTATGAACTCGACCTCTTTTGTTTTTGTAAATATGATGAGCCCCTCGTTCTTGATTCAACTTATTATGAATAAACATGTTTGCAATGACAATTAGAGATCATAGTTGCTTGTGCCATGCTTGAGCTATGAGTTATAATGGTTTGCCTTGTGTGCCAACATGCTATTGAGATGGTTATGATGTGGTATGATGGGGTGGTATCCTCCTTTGAATGATTTAAGTGACTTGACTTGGCACATGTTCACGCATGTAGTTGAAACAAAATCAACATAGCCTTCACGATATTTATGTTCATGGTGGATTATATCCTACTCATGCTTGCATCCAATGTTTATTAATTTTAATGCATGTACATGGCTGTTGTCTCTCTCTAGTTGGTCGCTTCCCAGTCTTTTGCTAGCCTTCACTTGTACTAAGCGGGAATACTGCTTGTGCATCCAATCCCTTAAACCCCAAAGTTATTCCAGATGAGTCAACTATACCTTCCTATATGCGGTATCTACCTGCCGTTCCAAGTAAATTTGTATGTGCCAAACTCTAAACCTTCAAATAAATATTCTGTTTTGTATGCTCGAATAGCTCATGTGTCAACCAAGGCTGTCCTTATCTTTCGTGTTAGGCGGGTTATTCTCAAGAGGAGTGGACTCCGCTCCTCACTTACGAGAAAATGGCTGGTCACCGGGATGCCCAATCCCATGCTTTATGCAAACTAAATATAAATTAAATGCAAACAAAACTCCCCCTGGGACCTGATGTATGTTGGAGACACTCGTTGTTTTGAGCAAGTCATGGATTGATGCTTGTTGGTGGAGGGGGAGTATAAACTTTACCATTCTGTTTGGGAACCGCCTATAATGTGTTTAGCATGGAAGATATTGCCATCTCTTAGTTGTTACGTTGACAATGAAAGTATACCACTCAAAATGCAATTTATCTCTATTTCAAAACCGAGCTCTGGCACCTCTACAAATCCCTCCTTCCCTCTGCGAAGGGCCTATCCATTTACTTTTATGTTGAGTCATCACCCTCTTATGAAAAAGCACTAGCTGGAGAGCACAGCTGTCATTTGCATTCATCACTATTAATCTATGTTGGGTGTGACTATGATTGGATCTCTTTTACCATGAATTACAATGTCTAGTCAGTCCTTGATCTTTAAAGGTGCTCTGCATTTATGTTTTGCGGTCTCAGAAAGGGCTAGCGAGATACCATCTTGTTATATCATATTATGATTGTTTTGAGAAAGTGTTGTCATTCGAGATTTATTATTATGGCTTGCTAGTTGATTATGCTATTGATATGAGTAATTACGAGACCTGAGAATTATTGCAAATGTGGTTAGTTATGATATATGCTGAAAACTTGAATGCTGGCTTGACATAGTTGCAACAACAAGAGCAAACAGAGTTTGTAAATGTTTTTTTCTCTTTCTTTGAGTTTGTCAACTGAATTGCTTGAGGACAAGCAAGGGTTTAAGCTTGGGGGAGTTGATATGTATCCGTCGTATCTACTTTTCCAAACACTTTTTCCCTTGTTTTGGACTCTAACTTGTATGATTTGAATGGAACTAACCCGGACTGACGCTGTTTTCAGCAGAATTGCCATGGTGTTGTTTTATGTGCAGAAAACAAATATTCTCGGAATGACCTGAAACTCCACGGAACATCTTAGAAAAAATAATAAAAAATCCTCGCCAAAGATGAAGACCAGGGGGCCCACACCCTGTCCACGAGGGTGGGGGGCGCGCCCCCCCTCTAGGGCGCCCCCTACCTCGTGGGCCCCCTAGATGCCCTCCGACGCCAACTCCAACTCTATATATTTTCTTTCGGAGAGAAAAAAATCAGAGAGAAGAAATCATCGCGTTTTACGATACGGAGCCACCGCCAAGCCCTAAAACCTCTCGGGGGGGGGGGGCTGTTCTAGAGTCCGTTCGGGGCTCCGGAGAAGGGGATTCGTTGCCGTCGTCATCATCAACCATCCTCCATCACCAATTTCATGATGCTCACCGCTGTGCGTGAGTAATTCCATCATAGGCTGCTGGACGGTGATGGGTTGGATGAGATTTATCATGTAATCGAGTTAGTTTTGTTACGGTTTGATCCCTAGTATCCACTATGTTCTGAGATTGATGTTGCTATGACTTTGCTATGCTTAATGCTTGTCACTAGGGCCCGAGTGCCATGATTTCAGATCTGAACCTATTATGTTTCCATGAATATATGTGAGTTCTTGATCCTATCTTGCAAGTCTATAGTCACCTACTATGTGTTATGATCTGGCAACCCCGAAGTGACAATAATCGGGACCACTCCCGGTGATGACCATAGTTTGAGGAGTTCATGTATTCACTATGTGCTAATGCTTTGTTCCGGTTCTCTATTAAAAGGAGGCCTTAATATCCCTTAGTTTCCAATAGGACCCCGCTGCCACAGGAGGGTAGGACAAAAGATGTCATGCAAGTTCTTTTCCATAAGCACGTATGACTATCTACGGAATACATGCCTACATTACATTGATGAATTGGAGCTAGTTCTGTGTCACCCTATGTTATGACTGTTACATGATGAACCGCATCCGGCATAATTATCCATCACTGATCCGGTGCCTACAAGTTTTCCATATACTGGTTTACGCTTATTTACTTTCCCGCTGCTACTATTACAATCACTACAAAATACCAAAAACATTACTTTTGCCGTCTTTACTTTTGTTGCCACTACCGCCACTATCATATTACTTTGCTACTAAACACTTTGCTGCAGATACTAAGTTTCCAAGTGTGGTTGAGTTGACAACTCAGCTGCTAATACTTGAGAATATTCTTTGGCTCCCCTTGTGTCAAATCAATAAATTTGGGTTGAATACTCTACCCTCGAAAGCTGTTGTGATCCCCTATACTTGTGGGTTATCAGTGAGCAAGCGAGTTGGACACACACCCACTTAGTTTCTTTTGTTGAGCTTTCATATACTTATAGCTCTAGTGCATCTGTTGCATGGCAATCCCTACTCACTCACAATGATATCTATTGATGGGCATCTCCATAGCCCGTTGATATGCCTAGTTGATGTGAGACTATCTTCCCCTCTTTTTGTCTTCTCCACAACCACCATTCTATTCCACATATAGTGCTATATCCATGGCTCACGCTCATGTATTGCGTGAAGATTGAAAAAGTTTTGAGAATGTCAAAAGTACGAGACAATTGGTTGGCTTGTCATCGGGGTTGTGCATGATTTAAATACTTTGTGTGGTGAAGATAGAGCATAGCCAGACTATATGATTTTGTAGGGATAACTTTCTTTGGCCATGTTATTTTGAGAAGACATAATTGCTTTGTTAGTATGCTTGAAGTATTATTATTTTTATGTCAATATGAACTTTTGTCTTGAATCTTTCGGATCTAAATATTCATGCCACAATTAAGAAGAATTACATTGAAATTATGCCAAGTAGCACTCCGCATCAAAAATTATTTTTTATCATTTACCTACTCGAGGACGAGCGGGAATTAAGCTTGGGGATGCCTGATACGTCTCCAACGTATCTATAATTTTTGATTGCTCCATGCTACATTATCCATTGTTTTGTACCATATTGGGCTTTATTTTCCACTTTTATATTACTTTTGGGACTAACCTATTAACCGGAGGCCCAACCCAGAATTGCTGTTTTTTTGCCTATTTCAGTGTTTCGAAGAAATGGAATATCAAACGGAGTCCAAAAGGAATGAAACGTTCGGGAATGTGATTTTCTCACCGAATATGATCCAGGAGACTTGGACCCCCCGTCAAGAAAGAAAGTAGGCGGTCACGAGGGCGTGCCCCCCCCTAGGGTGCGCCCCCTGCCTCATGGCCCCCCCCTTTGCTCCACCGACGTACTCCTTCCTCCTATATATCCACTACGAAAAATACACTTCCGTGATGATACGTGTTTGTCACAGTAGGTCGCGTTTTTTGTCATGCATGTACATCCATGACAAATTTATGACAGAATCAAGATAGTCACACCTGTGCTGTCGTAGAAGTGTTCCATGACATTACCAAAATTATCATCATGGAAGTGTCCACTTCCATGATGATAAATCGCGCGTCACAGAAGTGCTTTCATCAAGGGTGACCGACACGTGGCATCCACCGTAACGGAATGCTGTTAAGCTATCGGGTCGGGTTTTGGATCCGATAACCCGTTAACAGCTCCGACCAATGGGAAATTTCCACATGTAAAATTCTTATTGGTCGGACGAAACACGTGTCAGCTCGTCAGTGGGTCAGATAGGCGCCTATGATACGTCAACACGTGGAACAACCCAACAGAGGCCCATTCCTATGAAAAGGCCGGCCCGTTTGACTTGGTCAAAAGGTGGCGGCCCAGCCCATCTAAATCCTGTTAATGGCATGTTCGCATATAGCCCATTTACAGCCCGCCAACCCAAGGCCCGTTACGCCCTATCCGAATTAGGCCCAGTAGCGTCATCTGGGCCACCCAATATGATTCCAGCGCGTTTTCACTTCTGGCCCATGTATGGCCCATGACGTCTTTCGGCCCATATGAGGCTCTATGTAACTCTTGGCCTATTAACGACCCATGGTGAAACTGGCCCATAATGAACAGTGTATCACTTTACACCCATTAACGGCCCATGGTGAAACTGGCCCGTAATGAACAGTGTATCACTTTATACCCATTAACGGACCGTTATTCCGTTGGGCCGTTTCCAGCCCATGTTATCTATCGGCCTTCTCAGAGCCCATTTATTCTTGGGCTCATTTCCAGCATTTGTTTACTTACGGCCCATTACTGTCATTTTCTACGTGTGGGCCAAATTCAGCCCGTGGTTACAGTCGGCTCATTTGTGGTCCGTTAATATGTTGGGCCGTTTTCATAGAGTCATCAAATACGGCCTATTAATGATGGCCCGTTATGGTCGGCCCATGAACGGACGATTCCAACTCTAGTCCGTTTACGGCCATAATGCGGCCTGTTATTGGCCCATGTTTGGCCATCGATCATACTGCCCATATAAGGCCCATTGATGATACGGCCGGTAGAAGGCCAATTGTTTCTACAGCCCGTAGAAGGCCCATTGTTTCTACGGCCCATAGAAGGCCCACTGTTTCTACGGCCCGTAGGAGGCCCAGTGTCACTACAGTAAATATTAGCCCATGGTTATTGCGGCCTAGTTTTAAAAAATAGGTTATTGCAGCCACTAGCAAACCGCGCAAAAAGAACTGCAATGACTAGAAGCAAACAAATTAACAAGACAACAAGGAAATAAATAAGCAAGCAACTTACACTAGGCTATCACGGCTATCACACATATTACATCCACTGGGCATCAAAGTTCGCCACCAGTGCAGATAAACGCGCTGACAAAAGAATATACCAAACTGAGAGCACTTCAGAAGGCACTAGGCCTGGCCAGGTCGGGCCCGCCCAAACAGCTGAAGAAGCTGAGTAGACCTCAGTTGTGTCAACGATAGATGCATCAACACTAGATTTAAGGCATGATGGTGTGCACGGCAGTCCTCTGACATCTTCATTGCATCTTTGACTTCAAGTCGGAGCTAAGCTGAAGCAAGCCTTTCCGCTTTAAGTTGAGACTGAAGAAGTCGAACTGATTGAGGCAGCGACTGCACAGAGGTTGTCTCACAAGACTAAGTTGGTGAGACTGAAAAAATGCATCTTTGATGTTCCGTGCAATGCACGGATCTTGCTAGTACTCCTACACAAGACTAAGTTGGTGATGCTGGTGTGTCTGCCATCCGTCGTTTCTGACCATTAGATCTACATCTAATGATGGTGAGGTAAGTTGTTGCCTTTTCTCACCAACATCCCACTTGTCTACCAATTTGCAGAAAAACCCATAATTAATATCTTAAAACCAACCACATCCCTCCTTGACCTCACCAAAACAGCCCAAGGAATATATTCTAATTGAAACATAATATATCTCTAGTGACATATGTATATCAAAATTAGAGTGTTTTGTACCAAGTTTGTGAATAAGTATTATTCTAATTATGATTCGTTGCAACGGACATGAACATTGCTAGTATTTCCAACCATGCATTTCTTTTCCTAGTATTCCATAGTTTCGAGTTTTCCATCAAGATATTAGTCACTCATGGTTGATATTTACTTTCAATCATGTACACATCACTATGTAACTAGCCTTGCTTATTGGCTTCCAAAGCTTAACTTTCACTCCTACTTATAATATGTAGAGTATTTAACAAAAAACTACCACTTTCTACCAGCCCTAGGAAGAATCTATTGTACAAAAAATAGCAAAAACATACCCAAAATTTCTTAATCCACGCCAAAAACTACCTAGTACTCCAACCGATTAGGTTCGTTTAAACCCATTTATGATAGGGTTGGCCCACATGTTCGTGCTGACAAGGCAGCTTAAACCAACACATTTTGTTTGACCGTTGACATGAGGGACCCACATCTGACCTTCTATCCTGTTATTCCCCCTCAAATAATTATTTTTCCTGAACATTACTTCAAACAGTACCGATGCGTGTTCGTCGGTGGCGTTGGTGATGAGCGAGTTGGCCGCCGCTCCGCCGGACGGGCTGGACGCCGTGCTGGCCTCCGCACGGGTTGGCAGGCTGGCTCGAGCATGACTCATGAGCGAGCAAGCCGCTGCGCTGGCCTTCGCTCGAGCCAGATGGCTGTCCTTAGTGCAGCGTGCGTGAGCAAGCCGCCGCGCTACCGTGCCAATCTAGCTAGCAAACCTTGCAGAAAAGCAGCTGGACGAAGCTATCTTGGCTAGCTAGCGGCCGCGAGCACCGGACGGAGCTGGCATCTGGGCTGCCGCAACATGGGCTCCGCACCACCGACGGTCCTCTCCTTCTGCCGGCGGCGGTAGCTGCGTCCCATGGACGAGGATGACTAGGTGGACAGGCCAGAGGTTGGAGGTCACTCGAGGATTTTTGTTGGTAAGAGCATGTACAATGGTTGATAAGGTAGTCTTATCTTAAGTCTGCCACGTATGCAAGTGGTAGTAGTTTCTTGGCATTTTAGTGGTTTCTTGCATTATTAGAGAAAGTACAATAGAGCTGAGTCAGCGGGCTATAAGAAATAAACTACTCCCTCCGTCTAGGTGTGTAAGTCATCTTACGAAAACCAAATAATCCCAAAACACTTAGGCGTGGTGCATTAACTTCTAGCTCGTTTCTTGTTTCTTGACATATCAACCAATAAGAGATGTGGGTGTGCATGCTTTTAATGACTTGAAACTACCAAACACGACATGCAGTGGTTGATTCATTGCATGCAATGCTATTAATTAGCAAATAAACATTAAGTTCTCTAGTTTTCCCCTCCTCCTTGGTCACGGTGCACAATCTAAGATGACTTATTCACCAAGACGGGAGGAAGTACTACATGTTGGCTATAAGATGGGCTGTAGATGACATGGCACTGGCTTATAGCCAGCAGCTGGCTATACTATTAACCATGCTCTTAGGGGTTTCTTGTAAGGAACAATGTGCGTACTACTAGCGACAAAAGGCGATTCTAGGTTGCATTGTACTCCAACGAGTACTACTAGTGGTCGCGGGAGTGTATACCTCGTTTTGTGGGTTCGATCCCGGCCGAACGCACGGCGGCCTTTTAAAAAAAATAGTACTACTACACTTCGCTGCGAGCCAATATTTTACACGGGTAGTCTGAGTTTTGAAGTCAAACGGACGTGCAGCCCCAGAATCTTGGTGCACCGGACAGCCTAGCCACGTGAACGGGTTTTCCTTCCCAGCATCCCATGGCTCGCGTGCTCGCCCTAGCCGCACCTCACTTGCAACTTCCAGCTAGTAGCATATTTAAACTAGTGCCTCCCAATTAAGCCCGAGGAGCCGGAAAAGCCTGGCGGGGCATTGGGAACTGTGCAATATGGCTCTGTACGTAAAGTGCTCTACTACTACTCTGTAGCTTGTGGCGTTGCATGCATAGACTTCACTCCATTATCGGCTCTACTATAAAAGAAATTCCTCTTGACGTGTTTTTTTTGAAAGGGAGGCAAAAGCTTTGCTTCATCTCATTCATAAAGAAGGAACTACTAACAAAGTTCGACGAGATCCATTACACCTCCACAAATGGAAGCGAAAAGCCTAGTCTCGTTGTATCAAATAACTCAAATGTTCTGCCCCTGCAGTAACCATCGCTGATAAACAGGCTGCTAGTGTGTGCGTGAGAGGAGCGGATGAGTAGGCTAGCTACGTGAGAGGAGCGGCTGAATAGAGCACCGAGAGTACCCACTAGGCCACTACGCAGGTGTACTTCCCCTGCAATGATAGTACAGCGATGGTTCTAGAGAACAGTAGTACCCTCCACTTCCAACTGTAGCTCCTTGGCCCTGAGATTCAAGAGTTTAAAACTGGTGCACTATACTAGACTAGACTAGAAGTACAATACATCACACTACTAGTTGAGAAAAGTAGTACTAGTACTGCAACAGTATGAGTACGTACTCCTCCGTCACATAATGTACGACGTTTTTTGACACTAGTTGGCGTGTACAAAAAATGGTAAAAACATACCCAAAATTTCTTAATCCACGCGAAAAACTACTACCTAGTGCCAAAAATTTCTTACTAGTGCTATTATTTACAGTATAATGCAATCCCATAACGTTCCATAATGCTAGTACTAGTACTCCCTCCTTTCCGGTTTATAAGGCTCAATTCAAAATTCACACCAACCAAGGTAGATGGTGAGTGGAGGAATACTTTTTGTAGTTTGCAAAAGCACCCAATTAATGCTCTTGTTTTCCTCAAAAAAGTATGTTTACCAATGCATTAATTGCAATGCATGCATGCATAAATTACATGCATTGGTAAATTTTCTCTTAGTACTTGCATGCAATGATTTAATGCACCTTGGAATTTTAACATGTGATGGAAAACAACCAAATTGAGCCTTATAAAATGGAAAAACTAAAACTTTGGGATAAGCCCTATAAACCGGAAAGGAGGGAGTAGTAAATAATAGCCTCACCCCTTCGCTGAGGAACGATCTACAGTTGGAAGGGACGAGGCCCTGCGGTTACTACGCTCTTATCTCCTCCTCGCGAGTTCCCCTCCCCCCGAAGAGAAGGCAGTTCATCGCTGCCCCATGGATTCGCCAGGCGGTTCTCCTCCTCGTCGGGGCTGGGAGACCTTGGACGACGATTCTCTGGGATAAATCGCACGCCGCTCCGACGTCCTCACCGCTACAAGACTCGGTGCTTCCTGCACCAACTTTTTCAAGACGCTGCTTAAACAGGCTTGGGAAAAGACCATGCTTGTTGGTCTTCCATGCGTCCTCGAGGAGAAGGTTCTTCTATGGGACAATTCTTCGAACAGTCCACCGCTCCCTGGCCATGGTTGCACGTTGACTCCGCTAGAGTTGACGACGTTGAGAGGTAGTCGGATTTTGTCTGATGAGCAGGTCAATAATGGAGTCTGATCATGTAGTACTTAGTTATTCCATTTCCATCCCATAATTTCTCTGCTTCCCACTTTCTTATATATAGGTCTGGGTCGGTGCCAAAGAAGATTGGCTGGCATACCTCCGGCCGGATACCACCATGATTTTGCACAACATCCACATCAGTGCGGCCGTTTCGGTAGACCCCTTCTCCACCATTGGGATCAGCCTTCCAGACTGGTTGGGAAAGAATACGTATGATGATGCCTACATGATATTGAAGAAGATAGCAATTGCGGACTCGCCGACAAAGCGACGCGGCTACGATGATTACTATCTCATCGCGGTGTTCGACATAAGGATTGCCATCAATGCAGGAGGCTGTAACGGCAGAGGCTGGCGCATGTTGGCGGCGGCAGATTTGTACCCTACACGTTCGAAGACGCCGTGTGCCATCTAGACCGGATCTTCGCGGTGACAAGCCAGGGGACTTGTTTCATCTGGTTGACATCCTACGGTACGGGAGATTACAAACAGAATGCACAAACCATCATTTGCATCCCTAACGGTACTCCATTATTTTGCAAGGACCAGTCATCCCCCGATCAAAATAAGATCGCTAATCCTGGATGTGCATTTGCATCCGCGATTCGGTCTAACCTGGAACCTTGTAGCTGACTTTGGCATATTGGGATCAACTATCTTAGCAGTCGTTACCCATGGTACCACTGATGTGCAACATCGTCACACAATCTACCACGATCGGACCGTCACCATCTACCCAGGTATTCCATTTTTTAACCCTCTCGCCTTCTCTTTCATTGTTGTACTAGTAGTATACTTTGTAGTACTAGTAGGAGTACTTTTTACCTTGGAGGACGCATATAGCTAGCTAGGCCCTTGAAGACTTGAACCCACTAGCTGCCACCATTTTTGTTTTTCCATGTCTTACTATCTCATCCATGTAGCCAAGAGTGGCTATATATAATAAGCCAGTTATTTTACTTCCTCTATGCCGGAGTAGTACTATTTGCTGCACAGTATTACTGACCGCCACATTTGAGCACAACATTATTATGCATGGACCTTGACTATGTACATCACCATGTGTCCAGATCTGGGACGCCGCGTGTACCAAATGAATGGCGCCGAGTTTGACCCCTGTGATGCTACGTGGGTGCCGAGGAACACTCTTGGAGAGTACTCGCTTTTCATCGGGGACAACTATCCCATTGTGAAGCGGATGCCACCTTCTGTGCACGACATGGAAGGCCTGCCGTTCATGAAGCATGGTTGTGTCTTTAGTGCGCGCCGCCGGATGAACAACATGCTGGGACATGCTATCCCTGATTTATGCCGCTTCAGCTTGGATGAGTCTCCATCGTGTGGTACCGGACTAGAAAGCTGCGACAATGATTCCTGTTGCCCACCGCTATGGATCGTGCCATCCATGAAGAACACCTGGGACTAGAACCTGGAGGAGGACATATAGCCCATCTATAACGTGTAAGTGGAGTACGGTAATTGTGAACGGTAGCATTGTGAATATATGTACACTAGTCATGCACAAATTTATCACATGAGTTGGAGATGAACTTGTGTGGCATACTGGCATTTGTCCTTTAGAATTTATTACTAGTAAATGTGTTATGTGTATGTGCAACTTGTGTGGTTGTTGCACGTGCTCCAACATGCTCTTTGAAAAAAAAAGGTGGCACAGCTTTGGATATACGTGACGTGGCGGCATCATACAGTAGCATCGTTCGCTATAGTTGTGATGCCCCGAGACCGGAGCTTCAGATGCCTTCCATGTTTCCAAGTGTTGTCGGGTGTTTCGTTTTGGTTCGTTGCATCATGTGCTTTGCATCATGTCATCATGTCATCATGTCATAAGTCTTTTGCATCTCAACTAAATAAACCGTATGGATCTTCGATCCATTTAAACCGAGGGAATTCACATGGTGATTCTCTTTATAATATATCCTCCCGATATTAGGGAGCTATTTTAAATATCCCATTAACTTGGAATCACCCATCACACAATTGCATTACTCTTCAACTCTTCTTGTATCCAGCTTAACCTCATATATTTTCCTTGTCATCTCTCTCAAGCCATACCCATGCATCATCCCTCTCACAACTTTCTTCTTTCATGTCTTTGCAAGCAACCTTATTCCTCCTCCATTAATGTTCATCTTTTCCCTATAAATCTTGCCTTTTTCCTACACCCTCTCTGTCATATTTCATCCCATTCGAAGTTGTTTTGGTCAGGTTCAAAAATGATTGAAGTTTGAGAATAATTCAAACTCTAATTATTTTTCTACCTTCTAAAAATGCCAGAGAAATTTATTCAAACCCTACATAAATCCAGGGTTCCAGATATATTTTTATATCTCTCTTTTTCCTAACAAAAAACCCCTGGATTTTCCCCTTTACTGTTTGTTTATTTATGTAAACAATAAATTAAGAAAGGGAAGATTTTGGAAAGGAGAGGGAGCCCAGCAGCCGCACCAGTTGGCCAAGGCCCAGCTGGCGCCCTTCCCACTGGGCCGACTCCAAGGCCCAGCCGCCCCCACCAGTTTCCATAACCCTAGCCCGATCCGCTCGCTCGCTAGCCCTCTCTCTTTCGTTACCCTGGCCTCTCCCTCTCGTGTTCCCTCGCGCCGCCAGAGAGAGAGCCTTGGCTCGTTTCCCATCTTCGTTTGCTCGAACACCCTCCTCCCTGTCGATCTTCAACGCCAATGCTGCCGGCCTTCACCTCACGCCCTACCGCCTCCGGTGCCGCGCTGGCGAGCGCCATCGCCGGAGTTGCTCCTTGTTGCCAGCGCCACCACCGAAGCTCGCGTCCTACTGCCGGAGCTCCATCCAGCCACCGGCGACCTCGACCTTCAAGCGGTCGCCGCTCCTCCGCCGAGCCTCCTCTGGACGCTGGCTCGCCGTCAGGCCGCGTCGACGACCACCACCTTGTCCCGCCGAAGGTGCTGCCTCCTCTGCTAGGACCGCCTGGAGGTCGCCGCCCGCTCCTCCCTCGACCCCGCCGGAATCGGGCGCCGTCGAGTCCTCGCGCCCGAGACCATCCCTCTGCGGCTCGGATCCTGCTATCGCCCACCGCCTGAGGCCCGTGAAGCCGCCACTCTGCTGCTAAGCATGAGCGCTGCTCCTCTGCTCCACTCAGTTACCCCTCTGCTCCTGCTTCCTGCTCTGCTGCACCGCTGTCTCCATCCACCCCTCCACCTGCGTCCTGCAAGTCTCACCGCTACCCCGAGCACCCTGTCCTCGAGCACGTGATGGTTGTGGTTCCGGTCAAGCGCTCTGACCTGCCGTTGCCATGGCCTTGCATCCCTCTGGCTCTGTTGTTTTCACGGAGCCACTGTTCCATGGCCACAAATGAGACCCATCGGACATCACCAAGACCTGCTGCTTGGACTAGATCGGTGCCGCTCCAGACCATCACACGGTACAACTACGTTGAGAGAACCCGAATACGCCGAGACTCGGGCCGACAAGAACCACGACATCCGTCAATCGCCAAGTACCCCTTCCTTTCGTCGAGACCGGCAAGTCTGAAGACCCCAAGTACCGCGACAACCTCGAAGGGATTCAACTCTGTCAAGTTCCTCTAACGATGACCCGAACGGCTACGAAACGCGTACCACTACTGTCGCCGAAGACCCGTGCAACGGAACTGTCCTTTGTGTGTACCTTTACTTCCCACGATGACCGTGTACAACTACCATCCCGTGCATGTCGTGAAGTACCTCTTCGAAATGACCGAGTACCACTACCGTCGACCCTCAAAGAACCCGCAGACGACAAGTTCCTCGGTGTGACCCTGAACACCTATGGAGTGTGTACAACTACGAAACGAGAACACCTACTTCCTCTACTTTGCACCGAACGGGAACCGTCCGGTTTGCACGCTTTGAAGGTATAACCCCGAGACGACGCTCGTGAACGAACGAATGCATGTTGTATGAGATGCACCCTTGTTTTGCCTCTAGTCTTAATTATCGGTGCACGTTGCCCCTCTTTTGCCTTGCCACCGACATGTGGGAACCCGGTATCCGGGAGCGCCCCACCATATTTTGCATGCATCTGCACACTTCCCCTTTGCATCGGTATCTCAATCGAGTACCGGAACCGGAATGTTGCCGTGGCACCCCTTTTCTTTCCACCACGGTGACAAATGCTTCATAATGCTGTTGTCAACTTTTTATAAAAAATCCATAAACTTGTTCATGTCATCCGCATCTTGATAACAACAATTAAAATGTTTAAATTGTTGTTGCAATAAATTACTAAGGCATATGGGGATTTACCGGATTCGTTATTTGTTATATCCGGCCCCATTTAAATTGTTTAGATGATGTAATTTTGTTATGCCTCACCTCTTGCCATGTTTAACGACATTTAATATTGTTGAGTACCTAACCGGGAGTGAACTAAATAATGGAATGTGGTGTTTTGTCAATATGCATCCCGATGCATATTGAGCTCCACATAACTTGTAGTGTTGTTTGTGCACTTTGCCATGCCATGCCTCATTAAACCGGACATGCATCTTACTTGGTTGTGCATCATGCCATGTTCATGTGGTGGTTGTTTACTATGTTGTTTGCTTCTTTCTGGTGTTGCCTCTTCGGGTTGGTTCCGATAATGTCGCGTTTGTGAGGATTCGTTCGACTTCATCCGTTTGTCTTCTTCATGGACTCGTTCTTCTTCCTTGCAGGATTTCAGGCAAGATGACCATACCCTCGAAATCACTTCTATCTTTGCTTGCTAGTTGCTCGCTCTTTTGCTATGCCTATGCTGCGATGCCTACCACGTGCTTATCATGCCTCCCATATTTCTAAGCCAAGCCTCTAACCCACCTTGTCCTAGCAAACCGTTGTTTGGCTATGTTACCGCTTTGCTCAACCCCTCTTATAGCATTGTTAGTTGCAGGTGAAGATTGGAGCTTGTTCCATGTTGGAACATGGATATTTTGTTGGGATATCACAATATCTCTTATTTAATTAATGCATCTATATACTTGGTAAAGGGTGGAAGTAAATCTGAGAGCGGTTTCATACTTAAACCATACTTGAACCATACCCGTACATGTATCTCTCAAAACCATAGTTGAACCATACCCGTTTAAACTCATTTTCAGCCCAACCAAAACTAAACCATCTATTTTTTCCACCCAAACCAATTTAAACCCAATACATAACCGTGGGTTTAAACCCAATACATAACTATGGGTTTGCTTCAATGTATATATGATTGCACAAATCGACATGTCAAGAAGCAAATGGTATAGAAAAGACATAAGTGCATCTACAATAGTTTGGGAACAAAGTTATCGTTGAGATACGGTCAACACATAGCAAGTGTCAAAAAGACAATGCCCACTACTAAAAAGCTCACTGACAAGTGTATTAAAACCAATTGCTTAGCTAAAGCACAAGCAAACACATTCGATTTGCATGTGGTGTTTTCCCATAATACATAATTACATAGTGCATCGCAACATGTAGGCGGATCAAAGATACTCGTAGTCGATGCGTCGTTGCTTATTGCACATAACCAATGCCCAGAAACCGGTTTGGACCCATAGTTTATAACCGTTAATAACCAAACTGTTTAAGCCCATAACCAACTATACCCAAATTGGTTTCTTCACATACCCAAACCAAAACCAAACTAAAAAAGATTTAGCCCAATAAAACCTGAACCAATCAAACCCAAAGTAATAACCGAACCGTTTCACCCAGTTTTTTAATAACCATTCTCAGGTTTAGGTGGAAGGCTCGGCCTTATTCCTGTTGTTTTGTTCCACTCTTGCCGCCCTAGTTTCCGTCATATCGGTGTTATGTTCCCGGATTTTCCGTTCCTTACGCGGTTTGGTTACATTGGGAACCCCTTGACAGTTCGCCTTGAATAAAACTCATCCAGCAAGGCCCAACCTTGGTTTTACGATTCGCCACCTAGCCTTTTTCCCTTGGGAGTCGCGCATCCCGAGGGTCATCTTTATTTTAACCCCCCAGGCCAGTGCTTGTCTAAGTGCTGGTCCAAAATAGAGCCCCTTGCAGCGCCACCTCGAGGAAACTCGAGGGCTGGTTTTAGTTGTACGGACTGCTTATCCGGTGTTGCCCTAAGAACGAGATATGTGCAGCTCCTATCGGGATGTCGGCACATCGTGTGGTCTTGCTGGACTTGTTTTACCATTGTCGAGGATGTCTTGTAACCGGGATTCCGAGCCTGATCGGGTCTTCCCGCTAGAAGGATTATCCTTCGTTGACCGTGAGAGCTTGTGATGGGCTAAGTTGGGACACCCCTGCAGGGATTTGAACTTTCAAAAGCCGTGCCCGTGATTATGGGCAGATGGGAATTTGTTAATGTCCGGTTGTTGAAAACCTGAAGTTGACCTTAATTAAAATACATCAACCGCGTGTGTTACAGTGATGGTCTCTTCTCGGCGGGGTCCGGGAAGTGAACACGGTGTTGGAGTTATGCCTGACGTAGGTTGTTCTAGGATCACTTCTTGATCATAGTTTCTCGACCGTGCTTTTGCCTTCTCTTCTCGCTCTCCTTTTGCGTATGTTAGCCACCATATATGCTAGTCGCTTGCTGCAGCTCCACATCATACCTTTACCTTACCCATAAACTTAAATAGTCTTGATCGCGAGGGTGTGAGATTGCTGAGTCCTCGTGACTCACAGATACTTCCAAAACTAGTTTGCAGGTGCCGTTGAACCGTGCAGGTGACGCAACCAAGCTCAAGGAGGAGCTCGATGAAGATCTCGTTCATTATGTTGTTCCATTTTCCAGTTGATCAGTAGTGGAGCCCAGTTGGGACGATCGGGATCTGTGTAGCATTTGGGGTAGTCTTCTTTTATTTTGGTTCTGTAGTCGGACCTTGTGTGTATCTGGATGATGTAATGCTTTATTCATGTAATTGTGTGAAGTGGCGGTTGTAAGCCAACTATGTATCTCTTTCCCTTATGTATTACATGGGTTGTGTGAAGATTACCTCACTAGCGACATTGCTTTCAATGCGGTTATGCCTCTAAGTCGTGCTTTGACACGTGGGAGATATAGCTACATCGAAGGCGTTACAATAGTTTTACTAGTACACTCCTACTAGGACGAAAACTCTTATAAAACCTTGCGCTTGGCTCTTTGCCTCTTTGGGAGGTTCAACAGTTCGTACTCGTGTGAACCTTGCACTTGGCTCTTCGCCTCTTCGGAAGGTCCAACAATGATGATACTACAGTACAATATGCTTCTGGCAATCTGACACCGATTGAACTGCTGCATGTCCACCGCGAGGGCGAGGGAGAGGGAGAGGGAGAGGGCGCTGTAGTCAAAACCCTCTCCTCGTCCTGCGAACAACCGCGCGCGTGGGTGAGGGAGAGGCGTAGTAAGCAAGCTTCTCCTTGTTCGGCGAGTTGACGGGACACATCAAAGTAGTACCAGTACTAGTAGTAGTCCATACTACGTCCTTTCCGATTAATATGCCTTAATTTGAAACGAGAAAAATACACTGGCGGTCAACGTATGTAACAGTACTCTCTTTACGGTCACTATATATAGTTTTGTGGCGATTTTACGATCACTAGCTCATCGTAGAGCACCGTATTGCACCCTACTGACCGGCCACATAGTCGACGTGGCACTTTGTTGACTGGTTAAATTGTCACCTGGTTTCTGGGTCCCACCTTTCAGTTGGCAGAGCAAAGAAATCAGTTAAACAAAACTTTACGTAGGCGCGACACGAGTCCAATCCTTGCGCACGAACCAACCTGGCTGTGTATGTGAGTGCATGCACGTGTCCTCCCTCGGTCTTCCAACAAATAGTGTACTACATGATGTACATCTACACTTCCAATGCATTTGGCCTTTAATCTAAATCGATATTGATTGACTAATGCACCAACTTGTGCTGTAGGTATAGGCTACATGTCTATCCTTAATTACAGCATGCAACGACCTTCATTTAATGTTCTTATCTCAATGGTCGCATGCACACATAAGTCTGCTACTTTTGGGCGTTAATTATGACCTGGTCAATGTGTAAATCTTTAAATGTACAGTCTTTCACGGACGTAGGGAGTGGGTTGAGCACTTGAGCATAAGCGTGTGTGTTGCGTCGTGTGCTGTGTGCCGCATGGGTGCGTGAGTGTTGCGTGCGTCGATGTGTACGTGTGAGTGTTGCATGTTGCATGCATGCATGCATGCATGGGGCTTACTCCCTCCCATTGACATGTTCATATTTTAAGCTTCCTCTGTTCCCTCCATATGGTGATACTCCCTCTGTTCCCAAATAGTACGGAGTAAAAGCCTCCCTCTATTCCCTAATACGGAGTATTTGTCTTTCTACAAATTTCAACAAGTGACTAGGTACGGAGCAAAATGAGTGAAGTGAGCGTACATGCTTAGGGATATTGTAGAAAGGAAGTCCTCGCGATCCATTATTCCCCATCTCGGCCAGAGAGAACTATTCAACTAGTCTTCGCAGTGAAGTGACAATACACGCTGCAGCAGATGGGACACATAATTAATAAGCTGAACCAGGGTGTTGGTGTTACTAAATCAGCCTTACCCAGTAGTGCCATCATATTTGCCAGTAGAGCACGCTTCCGCAAATACGCCTACGCACCTCTGTCCTCCATTAACTGACATATGGGCCCTGTTGTGGTAGACCCACATGTCATCGGTGTAACTATTTACACTCCGAAGGACAGTGTATCCTGGTAGTAGTACTAGTAGAATTGAGATTGAATGCACTTTCTTCCCCGTCTTCCACTCTTCTTCCTCCTCTCTCCCCCATCGTCGGCCACACACCATTTACCCCCGCTCACTACTCGCCCGCCCGCGCCATCTTCCTTGGTAGCTCGCGCGTACCATATCCCCCCGCTCACTGCTCGGCCACACGAGGAGAAGCTTCTTCGCTCGCTCGCCCAAATCCACTTCCCCGCTGGCTCGCAGGCACCGAAAACCCCAATGTCAGAACCGACTGACACGCAGAGCCGCGATTGGAATTCCCTCCCCGATGTTCTCTTGGAGCAGATCTGTAGTCGTATGGACCTACTCAGCACCGTCCGTCTGGCCACATGCTCGGTGTCTTTGTACCGTCTACTCGTCTGCAACCGGCCGGCTCTTTTCAAGACACCCTGCTTGCTGATGCCCGATCCTCGCAGGTGGCCCATACACCGACTTACGATCCTACGGAGGTTGCCGTGGTGCCCCTCGACATGCTACCACTACCCGTCCACCTGTCTTTCATGCGCGGCCACTACTGGGTGGGCATGAAGGCCAACTGGATCGTCCTCATCCACCACACCGGTAGTCCGTGGCGTCTCGTGGATATCTACACCCAGCGAGAGATCACCCTTCCATCGTTGGATACCGCCGCCATCGAGCCTCGCGGCCCACTGGAAACTCCTGCCTACTATGCACAAGACGCGTCAAGCTTTTGGCTCGACCTCTGTTTGCAGAAAGTTGTAATCTGCGAAGTGCCCACACCATCAGAAGACTACATGGATTACAAGCTCATTGCCTTGTTCAACAAGGGATTAGTCTATCTGAAATCCGGTCGCCATACATGGTTACGGATCATCATCAATCCTGTTAAGGAAACATTTCTGTCTGATGTTATAGTGCACGATGGCATCATTTACACGGTCGACGGACAGATTAGCTACCTATACTGGTGGAACCTATCATCATGTAATTGTTCTATCTCATCTCATCTTTACCTTATGAATACGACTTCTTGTTCATTTGTTACAAATTTAGAATGCATAGCATGTCTATAACCACATCATTGCTATATGTTCCTCTCATTTCCTAGATTTTTATGACCACACATGTTATTGTTAGAGTTGATATGAGAAAAATTGGCATCTAATGATTGTTAAAATACATATTATGAGCATAACATCATGATTGCTATATGTTACTCTCGTTTACACGATTTTTATAACAACGCATGTTATTGCCTAGAGTTGATATGAGAACAGTAGTAGTAAGTGCTATGGTAGAATATGAGTAGGCACTGTCATAGTTGTTTTCCTCTCATTGTTACATGATGTTTGAACCATGACATATTGCTAGAATATGAAAGCCATTGGCTTATTTTTTTAACTTGGGGTATGATTATGACCATGATATTGCAATTCTCTGTCTATGATATGTGTCACTGTTATAATAATCTTAATTCCACACATACTCTGAACATGATTGTTTATTTTTGTCCTTCTGGTCTCCAATTTGAATTGTTGCAGCAGATGCAAATGCGCTGGCCTTCATGATTCCAGGACCTGGAATCATACCAGCCGATGGGTGGTGGTTTATTGCTTGTTCAACTGACGGCGGTCATTTGATGCTCATTCGCACGTACCAAATTGACCAAACCATTACATCAAACCACATGCAGTACAATGCGTGGGGCGTTCGTGACATTGATGGCTATGGCTGCTTCGTGTTCGAGAAAGATCCCAGCTCTTTTGGGCTAGGCGTATTCAACTGGAGGCAGGTTTATAGCCTCGGCAACCACTCCTTGTTCCTTGGGCTTAATTATCCGATCATCCAACCAATCATCGATCATATCGCTGGCGATGGTTATTGTGCTATGAAACTTCCATTCGCGAGGGGGGGGGGGCTATGTTTACACATCATACCATGGGTTTCATGAATCACCATATCCAGAGATTCGTCGACACAGCTTGTTGCCAGATAATCTTCAGTGTGTGAAAGGCATCAAGCTTCCATGCGATGCATGGCTTTTGCAAACCCGACATGCGGCGATGTGGTTCATGCCAACAACAAATATGCACAACTTGATTCGTGCTGATATCTAGACTGAGCCATGTATTCTGCTGCTGTAGCACGACCCTCTTTTGTTGGATATTATGTATTTTTGTTAGTTTGAAGCACTCCTCTGGTTTGAAGGATAGATACCTTCCTGGGATCAAGTGCATCCTAACTCACCTGCGTAGGATGTACTGATAATGATGATGGAGATGCTATGCAGAAGCCATATATATATATATAAACACTATTCTGATCACGGGATCAGAATAATATTCTGATCACATCCTGACCTGCCCCGCTAGTAGTACGTTGAACTTCCCTGTGAACTCGGTTGAACTTCCGCCAACATTGCCCAAACGGGGCTTGCGATATACCGTTGGAAAGCTATGTACACCAATATCATGACCCAACTTAAATTTTTGGCAAAATATAAGTGGTTTAAGAGCAGTGTTGAAAAACCGTTTTTTCTTTGCACAAAAAATGTGAATCGTATTTTCGATCGCATTTGGAAACCGTTTATCGGAATGAGGCATATAATATGGCGTTGGAAGTCTGCTGCAAAACCGCTCCTTCCACATGTTGAAAGTTTTTTCTAATTCCATATGGTTAAAGAGTAATTTGAAAAAACGTAAAATTTCGTAAACCGAACAGCGCGGTTCGTTTTTTTGATGTCATTTCTAAACGGCTAGTCCAATGGAGGCATATGATATGGCGTTGGAACGCTTATGAAAATGCACTACTTTTTCACCTTGAAAGTATTTTTCTAATTTTGAATGGTTTAAGAGTAATTTCGAAAATGGTCCAAGTCCTACCGAGTTCGTATTTTCGAGCTAATTTTTTAACCGTGCGTCCGAATGCAGCAAATGATATGGTGTTGGGAAGCTTGAACAAATGCAAAACTTTTTGGTATGTATTGTTTCTCCCAATTCTTTACGGTTTTAAGTCAGTTTCGAAAATGGCGAAAAATGTATTTTTGCCGTAATTTCTATAAACTTTTCCATGTTGATGGTTTTCTCTGATTCCTAGCCGTTTCAAGTAATTCTGAAAATGGCGGGATCATTTGTTCCACCTCTATCACGAAACAGATTTTTCAAAAATGCACCGCGTGAAGAACCTGAACTTCTCGGTGCGTGTACCTGAACTTCACTCTGTTTTTCACGTGATTTGTTTGCTCGTAGATCTTCATCCACTGCTCGTAGCTCTCCATCCCACTCACGGGAATTGAGCGGGTGATATACCAATGGAAAGCTGCTGTAAACACGCAAATTTCCCGTGTTGATCATTTTTTCATACTCACAACGATTTTGAAAGTTTTTCATCTGAAATTCATTCAGTGTAGTAGGTGAACTTCCTGCTGTTTTCACGTTGAACTTCTGTGACGTATTTTCGTTTGCAGTAGTTGAACTTCTGTGTTGTTTTCACCTCTATCACAAGAATTTTTGAACTTTCTCCGGCCAAGCACTTGAACTTCTAGCAAGAAAACTTTAGGCTTTACATTTTCATTCTTTTTTAATACAAAATGCACACCGTGTAATACGTGAACTTCTGGCAGTTATCGATCTGAACTTCTGAGATCATGCATTCTGCCTTCATCGAAATAACAGAGTCTCAGAAAAGGCACTTCGTGAAGAGATTGAACTTTTGGATCAGTTCTTCTTGAACTTCACTCTATTTTTCACGTGTTATTTTTTACCCGTAACTCCCCAACCACTTACCAGAATTGAGCAAATGATATATCAATGAAAAGCTGTTGAAAACACACAACTTTCCCGTGTTTATCATTTTTTCATACTTGTGACTGTTCAAAATAATTTTTTCATTACACAAAAACGTGTTTTAATTGGTATACATGAAACTTTTAAAATGTACATCGGAATGTAACATATAATATACCATTGGAAAGCTTATGAATAGGAGCATATTTTTCATATAGACAGACGTTACAATTTTTTGTCGTTTGAGAGTAGTTTTAGAAATGGAAAAACAACGTCGTTTTTTGCCTGTTTTTTACATGTAATTGAAGGTTGGACGTCTTGCACTAGAGATCTTGAACTTCACCAGGAGGAGCACGTGAACTTCTTGCAACAAAATTTGTAAGCTTTTTATTTTCTATTCTTATATTCCTATCTAAAATGCATTTCCTGTACTAGTTGAACTTCCCGCTGGTTTCACCTTGAACTTCTGTCACGTACTTTTGTTCAACCTCTCTCACATGAATTTTTGAACTTTCTCGGGCCGAGCACTTGAACTTCTAGTAACAAAACTTTTGGCCTTTGCGTTTTCATTCTTTCTTTTCCTACAATGCACACCGTGTAGTATGTGAACTTTTGGCAGTTATCAAACCGAACTTCTCTTGGTTACGTGAAAATATCTAAGTTTTTTATAAACATTGAACCGCTCTGCCTTTTTTACTTGAACTTCATTTGTGTATTTTTAGAAATGTGAAAATTGGAGGTTTTTTTTTAGAAACATCAAACTTCTTCGTTGTTTGAAATTGAACTTATTGGTTTTATTCTTTAGTAAATATAAAAATCCGATTTTTCAGATAAGTATCAAACTGCTCCGCTTTTTCCAATTGAACTTCTTGGTTTTATTCTTAGTAATGTGAAAATATGAATTTTTTATATACATTGAACTACTACGTTTCTTTTTGAAATTGAATTTCTTGGTTTTAATATTTAGCATTGGGGAAAATCTGAGTTTTTATAGACATCAAACAACTTCATATTTTTTAATTTTTGGACTTTTTGGTGTTATTTGTTAGTAACGGGAAAAGTGCTAGTTATATAATAAATATCGAACCACTCAATTATTTAAAGTTGAACTTCTAGGTCTTATTTTTAAAAGTAGGAAAAATCTGTTTCTTATAAACTTTTTGAATTGCTTGGTTTTTTGTTACAAATATTTGAATGTCTCTATTATGTTACATTCAAATGTTTTGGTCATCATTTTCCAATCACGGAGAAATCAGTGAGAATTTTTCTTTTGTACACACATAACATTTTTTCGAACTCTCCATTTTATTAAATTTGAACTTCGAGAGTTAACATTTTCTAGGGGACGCTTGTTTTTTCTTGGTATACGAACATCAAACAACTCTCTTATTTTAATTTGAACTTCTTTGATTTATTTTTTAGTAATTGAAGAAATCCAAGTTTTGTAATAAACATCTAACCGGTCCACTTTTTAAATTTGAACTTCTAGGATTTTTTACCTTCTTGGTTATTTAAATTTGAACTTCTATGTTCTGTTAGAAATTGGGAAACCACTTTTTTTCTTGACTTCAAAATTTTAGTTTTCTTCCAAAAATGGAGGGGGGTGGGGTCTCCACACTAAATTTCCTATGGTTCATATTTTTCCATTTTTATCCAAAGTTTTGTAAATTTTCAAACCCGAACTTCCAAACTTTTAGACTTGCAAATTTGTGAAACATCAGTTTTTGGACAAGCAGGTGATCACAAGAAGCTTCATTTCAATATAAAAGGAGAAAAGAAAATTGTGCAAGGATGTACAAGAGCTTCGACGCACTCTTTTCCGCATTTGGGGAGCATTTGCACCCAATACACACGCGCGCACACACACATATCTCGTTTGCATCACATTTTTTAAAACAAGGCATAATTTGCTTATGGTATCCTTTTCAAAATGAATATTTTCAGTTTTTGTGAGTGGTTTTGTTATAACCGCGTGATCAAGAAATACACACAGTAACTTCAGAACCATCACTTCTTTTATTTAGGAATAAATACAAACACATTTTTGATGAACAATAGCTTGTCTACAAGTATCATACTTCTTTTATCAGACTCGAGTTCTCTACAATATTGAAGCTCCATTGGGAAGCTAGCAAGCTCTCAGATGAAAATCAATCTACCAAAAAATAGCCTCTCCACCTCCACAGTTCGTTCATGATCTACTGTTGCTTTGTTCGACTCCACCGTTGGGTGGTGCAGCCTGCTGCTGCATTCAGAGAAACTGCTTTTCCTAGGCAGCAATACAAAAGAAGCAACTTCTTGCAACAAGTTGGAAGAAGCAAGATATGTGTTTTTCCGAACCGACAGAAGGAGCTGAGTAATCCCAAGGTAACTGTGGTAAACACATGTGACAGAATATTCATGTTAATGAAACCTGACAACCTCCCAAAAAACAAATGCTACATGTTCAAAAAAATGGGATCTTCTGTCAAATGTGGCAAGAAGGCATGCTTGGTCCAACTGTTTTGTGCAGGGATCCGGTTAGCTCGCCATGGTGTTCACCACATGCAGTTGAAGATGAGGGGGCGGCGGAGAAGACACGGGCATGAAGGTCACATCGTAGGACTCGGGCAGGTTGTCGCTTCGGCCTTGGGAAGGTTGTCGAGGGTGTTGTGGGAGACCCACAACAAGCACCTGGATGGACTGCTCGCACGCGAGGCGTGAACTTCATGTGCTCGAGATGGATGGTTGGGCCGCCAGCGCAGGCATGGCCGGGGGCAGAAGAGGGAGGAGGCATGGGTGGGGCGGAGCGAGAAGGCCGCGTCAATGGCGAGCATCTAGATGACCCGGATCCAGATCCTCGTTGGGGAAGCACCAGAGGAGGAGGGTGGAGTGGTTCGGCATGGGGGGTGGCGCAGCGCCGGCCCGCGGTGGTCGGGAGGCCTGGCGTGGCGGATGTGCGCTGTGGGCAGGAGGCGCGTCGGGGCCGGAGGTACGGTGACAGGAGGTGCGTGGGGACTAGGGGACCATGGATGGAAGCACGTCTAGGACGGGGTGGGTGGCGGCGGAGGCGCATCAGGGCAGGGGTCGGCGGAGGCGGAGGCTCATCAGGGCAGGGGCGCCGCGGATGTGCGATGTAGGGAGGGAGGCGGCAGCGGAGGCGCGATGCAGGGAGGGAGGCGGCGGCGGAGGCGCGATGCAGGGAGGGTGGCGGCGGTGGTGCACTCCAGGGAGGGTGGGGTTAGCGGCGGCGCGATCCAGGGAGTCAGGTCGCGACGGCGATCCGGGAGGTTATCGGGGAAGGTCGAGGGAGGGGATCGGGGGAGCGGGTGGGTGGGCTTTTTTTCTGTACTATCGGGTGGGCAGGATCCAGGAGCATCCTGTCGGGCCCTTATAGGGCTTGTTGTGATCCAAATAGTTATTCTAATCCTAGGATTAGAATAGTGCTATCCTATATATATAAGTGCGTACTTGTTAGTTAAACCTATGTATAAATTGTGACACTAAATACGACTAGTAAGTAGTATAGTAGCAGTACTAGTATACGTCGGTCAAATTATTCATCATGTCCACGCATTGAATTGACGTGACAACACACTGCACGTCAGGTGACACAAGAATCCCGGCAGCGTGTTCGGGTATTCTGGACTTCAGATTTGGAGTACCACTTATCTGTCGAAATCTTACATCATTCACTTAAAACAGTCGACTGATCATACATTGAGTACCATATAACTGGAATTACCGATGCAAGTCAAAGAAGGATTGGCTCGTGCTGCCGGCTGGCGTCAAGTTCGATCCCACATATCAGGAGCTCATCGAGCACCTTGAGGCCAAAGTGAGTGCTGACAGCGTGAGATTTCAGTCTCTCATCGATTTGTTCATACCAACCATCGACAGCAAGCACGGCATATGCTACACCCAACCTGAGAAACTTCCAGGTAAGACACTGATCGACCGTCTACTTGCACAAACATATTCCTTTGTTTATAGCTCTATTTTTCTTTTTAGACGCAGGCCTGGTGAAGCAATTACAATTTGACAGTTAATAAAAAGTGAAACAAGTGAGTGCAACATGCCAAAGATGTTATGAAAATGCCAACTAGGTACACTAAAACCTATATTCCACAATACTGCAGGTATCACACTGAGTGGCCTAAGGAAGCATTTCTTCCACCGCAATTCCAGGGCGTTCAAAAGGGGCACGTGGACGCGTCGCAAGATAAAGTCGGAGTGCGGCAGGCACACGATATGGCACAAGACCGGCAATACCTTGCCGGTGATGGTCAATGGCCGGAAGACGAGCAGCAAAAATGGTTCTGGTGCTGCACACCAACAAGAACTTCGACCTGCAAAGGACCAACTGGGTGATGCACAAGTACCACCTCGGGGACTTGGAGCAAGAGAAGGAGCGGGAGCTGGTCCTCTGCAAGATTTTCTACCAGACTAGGGCCAGGAGTAAAAAGATTATAAGTTAGTTTGGTATTGGTAGTTGTACTACCTTGTCGTCCGCAAGTTGGTATTGTTGTTAACGATCTTTTGGTATGAACTTGCATTTGCTTCCAAGCATCGTGCCGAGGGTCGACGTGGATATAAAGCTGAATCATTTGTTTCGAAATGAATTTTCAGGCACCTGATTTTTATTTGATGGGTAGCATAAGCACCCACCGTTCGAATTCCCAGTTCTCCAATTTTTTTGAAACAAGTGCATGCACTTATTATCACGATAACAAAACAATATCCGTGCTGCATCCCAGTTATCAGTCTGTACTTGCAGAATTCTCTCGTTTATTAAGCACGTATATTGTTTTTTTAGGTCGAGCAAGTTTCAACTGTGATGTAGATTACCCAGGGTTGGTTTTGTTTTTAACAGGCCCAGCCCATGACAACAATGGGGCACAAAGATCTAGCAGGTATCTACTGGCCTCTGGCCCGCCAGCGTTAGTTATATTTTGTCTTACAACATCCGCAGGCAGTTTTTTTACTGAATCAAACACACAGCCCAGTTCTATTTTCCTCTTGAAACGCATGTCCCGCATCTGTTTTCTAATCTCTACCTATAGTTTTACTAGTTCATATACACGTATCATTATATTGAAAACACATAAAATTCCCTTTTCATATTTACATCCTTATTTTCGTTGTTTTTTCCCACCCAGCGCTGATTTTTTTACCACTGGTTTTCCCTTAAACCAACTCAATTGTCCCACGTCTTATTTGCTTACAAAAACAAAACGATTTTTTGGCAAATCAATAAGTTCTTAAAAAATGTTTATCATTTTGGGATTACAACAGTTCGGTCTCCACCGAAATATGCAAAATAAGGTTGAACTTTTTGACCATGGTCCTGGGCAGAAAATGGGCTGTAGTAAATTACTTAGGAATTAGCAAATGGGCTGCAAATTATAAAAAATACCAAATGGGCTTTATGTTGTCTACCACAGATTTGGAGGCTGACTTGTGGGCCTACTAAGTTCATGCGTACACAAGGTTTCTCAAAAAATAAACTTAGTCAACAATCGACTGTACCAGAGTCAGACCGTTAGATGTCAATCTAACGGCAATTGTGCTTCTTCAGTCTCTGATCTTCCTGCCCCAGCCGCCCAAACCAGCACCGTTGGAACCGCCTGTTCCCGCCTCCCGTGGCCGGCAGTGCTGCCGGGAAGGCCTCATGGCCCCATCATACTTGCATCCCTCACCTGTCTATCCCTCTACTCACCCACACCTCCTGTTATCTTCCGTCGACAGCAGCCGAACCAGTCAACTCTCATACTCTCCACCGCGTGGGCAGCCACTGCCGTGTCTTCCCCGGCTCTGTGTCATTCCCTTTGTAGGCCTCGCCGTCGTCCATAGCCCTGGTGCTCTCGGTGTGGCATGGTCAACGATGTCCATCCAACAGCCGTAGTGCTTCTTCAACCTCCGGCCTTCTTGCCCCAGCCGCCCAAAGCAGCGCCGGTCGTGTCGCATGCTCCTGCCTCCCGTGGCCGGCTGTGATGCCGCGGAGGCCTCACCGTCCCCATACTACTCCCACCGCTGGCCAGGCCATCCCTCCACTCACCCACTCCCCCTGTTATTCTATGGCGACGACAGCCTCACACCGCAGCCGAACCAGTGAACCCTCGTACTCCTCTCCGCGTGGGCATCCACTGCCGCATCTTCCCCGGCTCCGCGTCATCCCCTTCCTAGGCCTCGTCGTCGTCCACCGCCGTGGTGCTCTCGGCGCGGCGTGGTCAATGTGGTCAACGACCGACTTCCGTCGGAAGAGTACTGTACATGGAGAGGCTGATAGATGGGTCCATGGCAGCCGCAAGGAAGTGCCTCCTTATTACGCGCAAAATAATTATTCCTCCACCTGACAGCAGGGGCCCACCAGAAGGGCCACCAGTATTTCGCGGAAAAAACGTTTCCCCCTGACTACTGGGACCCACTAGACGGGCCACCGTATTTCACGAAAAAACGTTTGCCCCTGACTACTGGGACCCACTGGACGGACCACCTTATTTTGCAAAAAAAACATTCCCCCTGCTGTCAGCTCGGACCCACCGGAAGTGCCCCCTTATTACACACAGAAAAATGAATACCCCCCTTCTAGCTGGGACCCACCATGGTGGGAGGCTGACTTGTGGGCCTACTAAGTTGATGAGGACGAAGGGCTTTGTCAACTTGGTCAATATGAACGATTCTAGCTCTAGTGACCGTACGATGTCCATCCAACAGCCGTAGTGCTTCTTCAACCTCTGGTCTTCTTGCTCCAGCCGCCCAAAGCAGTGCCGGTCATGCCGCGTGCTCCTGCCTCTCGTGGCCGGCTGTGATGCGGCGGAGGCCTCACCGCCCCCTACTACTCCCACCGCTGGCCCAGGGTATCCCTCTAGTCACCCACACCCAAGGTAATTCTGCGGCGATGGCAGCCTCATGTCGCAGCCGAACCAGTGAACCCTCGCACTCCTCTCCGCGTGGGCATCCACTGCCGCGTCTTCCCCGGCTCCGCGTCATCCCCGGCTCCACGTCATCCCCTTCCTAGGCCTCGCCGTCGTCCACTGCCTTGGTGCTCTTAGCACGCGCGTGGTCAATGTGGTCAACGACCGACTTCCATCAGAAGAGTACTGTACGTGGAGATGCTGACAGCTGGGTCCATGGCCACAACCCAGTTTTTTTTTGTGATTTGCCAAGTAAGTCGCTTTGTTAGGCCTGTTGGGTTGCAAACCTTAGAAGATGAGGATAGCTTCATTCGGCTGGCTGAGAAAATGACCCATCAGTAATGAGAAATGGGTTGTACATTTTTAAAACACATCAAATCAACAATTAGTTTCAAATATCTTTTTTTCATTTCGAGATTTTAAATTACATTAATTTTTATGCGTGGAGAATTTGTTGGATTTTATATTGATATACATTTGTTTTTGAAATCAGTTTGAATGTGAGTCGAAATTTCGGTATTAAAAACAGTTCGGACCGCACCAAAATATGCAAAATTTCGTATAATTTTTTAACCGTGGCCACAATATGGGCTGTAATGCTAACAAAAAGAATATGGGCTCCAAAAAAACCTTAATAATTAGCAAATGGGCTGTAAATTATTAGAAATAATGGCAGATGGGCTGTATGCTGTTTTCCACAGATTTGAGGCTTTCCTAAAAAAAGGTTGACGCACAAGCAGTGACTGTTGGATGGGCATCCAACGGCCGTCGTGCTTCTTCAGTCTCTGCTCTTCCTACTCCAGCTGCTGAAACAGGTGCCGGCGGGACTGCCTGCTCCCTCCTCCCCGCGGCCGGCTGTGCTGCCGCACAGGCCTCACCGCCCCACCATACTCCCATCGCTGTCCTAGCCATCCCTCTACTCAGCCACACCTGTTGTTATTCTCCGGCGACGATAGACGAACCAGTAAACCCTCGTACAGTCGTACACCCCTCTGCGTGGGAAACAACTTCTAAGTCTTCCCTGCCTTCGTGTCGTTCCCTTCCTAGGCCTCGCCGCCGTCCACCGCCCTGGTGCTCTCGGCGTGGCCTGGTCAACGTGGTCAACAACCGACATGCATCTGAAGTGGACTTTATGTGGAGAGGCCGACAGCTGGGTCCGTGGCCACACGCAAGGAAATACCTCCTTATTACACGCAAAATAATGATTCCTCCACCTAACAATAGGGACCCACCGAAAGGGCCTCTGTATTTCGCGAAAAAAACGTTACCGCCGCTGACAGCTCGGACCCACCAGCTATATCTTCGCACGCAAGGAAGTGCCTCCTTATTATGCACAAAAAAATGAATACTCCCCCTGTTAGCTGGGACCCAGTATAGTGGCAGGCTGACTTGTGGGCCTACTAAGTTGAAGGGGACAGAGGGCTTTATCAACTTAGTCAATATGCACGATTCTAGCTCCAGTGACCGTATGATGTCCATCCAATGGCCGTAGTGCTTCTTCAACCTCTGGTCTTCTTGCTCCAGACGCCCAAACCAGTGCCGGTCGTGCCTCATGCTCCTGCCTCCCGTGGCCGGCTGCGATGCGGCGGAGGCCTCACCGCCCCCTACTACTCCCATCGCTGGCCAGGCCATCCCTCTACTCACCCACACCCCCTGTTATTCTACGGCGACGGCAGCCTCACACCGCAGCGAACCAGTGAACCCTCGTACTTCTCTATGCGTGGGCATCCACTACCGCATCTTCCCCGGCTCCATGTCGTCCCCTTCCTAGGCCTCGCCGTCGTCCACCGCCCTAGTGCTCTTGGCGTGGCACGGTCAACGTGATCAAGGAACGGCTCCCATCGGACGTGGACTGTACGTGGAGAGGCTGACAGCTGGGTCCACGGCTGCAGCAAGGAAGTGCCTCCTTATTACGTGCAAAATAATTATTCCTCCACCTGACAGCGGGGACCCACCGGACGGGCCACCGTATTTTGCCCCCCCCGACTGCTGGGACCCACCAGCTACATCTTCGCATGTAAGGAAGTGCGTGACAGTCAGGACCCACTTGGTCGAAGCGTACGTAGCGGTGTCATTATGGTCGCGAACGTGTATGTACATATATATTGGTAGATGTAGAGGCGCGCACGTGTCGTAGTAGAGGCGCGCACGTAGCATGTACACGTACGTACAACGGCCAGGGTGCAAGAAAGAAAATACGGCCATGTATGTGTACATACGGGCAGGGTCTCGAACGCCTACTCGCGCATACGTACGGCCAGGGCTCGTGTAGATGGCTAGGTCGGAACGGAGAAACAATGTAGTCGTCGTGTTCATGGGGAGGCAACGGAATGTGTCATGTTCATGGGGAGGCAACGGAATGCTTCGTGTTCATCGGGAGGCAACGGAACGCGTGGGAGCCATGGTCGTGTTCATCGGGAGGGCTTGGACAGAATAGGCGATGGAAATGAGGCGTCGCGTACCGCAAAACGGAGGAAACGGACCTCCTACGTTCGAAACAGGGTCCTGTTGATCAGGAGGGGTGTGGCGTACCGCAAAACGGATGAAACGGACCTCCTACGGTCGAAACGGGGGTCATGTTGATCGGGAGGGGTGTGGCGTACCACAAAATGGATGAAACAGACTTGTGTTGGAGCGCTACGGTCGAAACGTGGGTCATGTTCATCGGGAGGGGTGTGGCGTACCGCAAAACGGGACTCCACGGGATACTTTTCATCTCCACTGTCGACCTCCTCCAGCCTCCATGGGCTCCTATTCATCCAGCCTCCACGGGCTCCTGTTCATCCAGCCTCCACCGCGCGCTACTCCACCGGCTACTGTTCAACCACCCCTCCACCGTCTACTGTTCATCCAGCCCTCCACACCACGGGGTCCTGTTCAACCACCACTCCACGGGCACCCCTCCACCGTCTACTGTTCATCCAGCCCTCC
>NC_041388.1:117630539-117699700 GCF_002162155.2 Triticum dicoccoides | reverse complement strand
ACACGGGGTCCTGTTCATCCACCCCTCCACGGGCACCCCTCCGCCGTCTACTGTCCATCCAGCCCTCCACCACACCACGGGGTCCTGTTCATCCAGAGGCAACGCCACCGCTCACTGTTCATCCAAACCCCGCCGCAACGCTCACTGTTCATCCCAGAGGCAGCATCGATCGACTTTAGTTAGCACCAGTAGCGAAGGAATCGCTCGATCAGGTTCAGTTAACAGCCATCGATCGATCGCTCGGGTTCAGTAACGTGAAGCCTGCAGTACAATCGCTCAGGTTCAGTTAGAGCCCAACGCCTCGCTCGGGTTCAGTTAGAGCCAATGCCTCGCACACACGCGTGTACGTTACGAGAGAAACGCGCATCGCTCGGCCCCCGACCTCCCACCATAACCGGGAACTCCCCAAAATTTTCCTCGCCCTCGCTTCTACCATGGTTTTTTCCGTCATGGACGGCCCAAAGAATGTCATGCCGCTGCGTCTCCGGCCCGCCCAGGACGAAAAGCCCATTTTCTGTCATGATATTTTTGTCATAGAAGTAGGAGCCCACCACATCTATGATGATACCGGGTTTTGTCACAATTATCGTCATAGAAGTGTCATATGTATGACAGAAAAAATTTTGTTCGGCCCAAAATATCACGGATCTTTTTTTGTAGTGATACCTACGTACCCCCAAACAATCAGATACAGAGCCAAAAACCTAATTCCACCGCTGCAACTTCTATATCCACAAGATCCCATCTTGGGGCCTGTTCTGGAGCTCCGCCGGAGGGGGCATCCATCACGGAGGGCTTCTACATCATCACGATAGCCTCTCCGATGAAGTGTGAGTAGTTTACCTCAGACCTTCGGGTCCATAGTTAGTAGCTAGATGGCTTCTTCTCTCTTTTTGGATCTCAATACAATGTTCTCCCCCTCTCTCGTGGAGATCTATTCGATGTAATCTTCTTTTTTGCGGTGTGTTTGTTGAGACCGATGAATAGTGGGTTTATGATCAAGATTATTTATGAACAATATTTAAATCTTCTCTGAATTATTTTATGTATGATTGGTTATCTTTGCAAGTCTCTTCGAATTATCAGTTTCGTTTGGCCTACTAAATTGGTTTTTGTTGCGATGGGAGAAGTGCTTAGCTTTGGGTTCAATCTTGCGGTGTCCTTTCCCAGTGACAATAGGGGCAGCAAGGCACGTATTGTATTGTTGCCATCGAGGATAACAAGATGGGGTTTTTATCATATTGCATGAATTTATCCCTCTGCATCATATCATCTTGCTTAAGGCGTTACTCTGTTTACTTGAACTTAATACTCTAGATGCATGCTGGATAGCGGTCGATGAGTGGAGTAATAGTAGTAGATGCAGGCAGGAGTCGGTCTACTTGTCTCGGACGTGATGCCTATATACATGATCATACCTAGATATTCTCATAACTATGCTCAATTCTGTCAATTGCTCAACAGTAATTTGTTCACCCACTGTTGAATACTTAGCTCTTGAGAGAAGACACTAGTGAAGTCCATGGCCCCCGGGTCTATTCTCATCATATCAATCTTCCATCACTTTATTATTGCTTTGCTTTTTTACTTTGCCCTTTTATTTTACTTTGCATCTTTATACCAAAAATACCAAAAATATTATCTATCATCTCTATCAGATCTCACTCTCGTATGTGACCGTGAAGGGATTGACAACCCCTAATCGCGTTGGTTGCGTTGAGATATTTGTTTTGTGTAGGTACGAGGGACTTGCGTGTAGCCTCCTACTGGATTGATACCTTGGTTCTCAAAAACTGAGGGAAATACTTACTCTACTCTGCTGCATCACCCTTTTCTCTTCAAGGAAATCCAACACAGAGCTCAAGAGGTAGCAGAGCGCCATCTCGGCGTCGGCACGAGCGGCGGAGACACACCATGCATGAAGCCGCGTCGGTCCAGCCTCCAACCACCACACCAGCCGCGTGTAGCTGTTTGGCGCGACGGCGCCTGGCCAGAGGGTTGCCGTCATCCCCACGCCAGCCTCGAAGACCGGCACCATCTGCTCACCCAAGACTTGCACGCAAGCTTCAGCGGCGCTCATGATCTCCGAGAAGGTCCAAGCGACCTGCATGTCAGTCCCTGCGCCCACGATCCCCTGTGGCGACTGCTGAAAGCGAACGGCCTCCTCCGCCACCCTGTGCATCTCCGGGAAGATCCCTATCAAAAAGAAGAACAAGACATGTTAGCAACAAAAAGGAAAGAAAGTCGGCTTCGCAACCCAGCAGAATCCAAAGAAAGCACTTACTGGCGAAGGTCTCGACCAGGTACTGTGCTTCGAGCAACATACTGTGCCGCTCCATGTTGCCGGCACAGTCGTGGTCCTAGAGTGCCTTCTCTAGCTCGGCGACCTTGGTGGTGGCCGCCTTCAGCTCGGTGTCCTTGGTAGCGGCTGCCTTCTCATGCTCCTCCTTGCGACAGAGGAGCTCTACCTGGTGGGCCTCCGCCGCCGTGACGGCTGCCGCTTTCAGGCACTCCACCTCAGCTTAGAGATGGCCCTTGTCATCAGCCAGCTTGTCGCACTGCTGGCCGGCTTCAGCAAGCCTGATGGGCCTCCACCGCCTTGGCCGCCTCCGCCTTGAGGCGCTCCGCCTCGGCTTGCAGCCGGCCCTTATCACCAACCCGCTGCTCTTGCAGCCGGCTGGCTTAGGCAAGCGCCCGCTGGGCCACCGTAGCCTCCGCCTTCAGCTCCGCTACCTCGGCCCGAAGCTGACCGGCAGAGGAGACGGCCAGGTCGCGCTGATGGCTGGCTCGGATCAGCCAGGTTAGCCCAGTCGGCACCGCGGCTGCTGCGGCTCCAACAAGAACTCAGAGTGAAGCCAAGTCAAGACTACTTTAAGATTCAACCCAACTACTACGTAGTTGGCCTGAATCTCGGGGGCTACACCTAGTGGGTGCGCTAGCGCGCCCCCACTAAGAGCACACGAGAAGCTTACCTTCGGCAACACGGAGCGCCTACTCCCTGGCGGTGAGCCGCACCTTGAGCTGCCGATGCTTGTCTAGAAGCCGGTTGAAGACACCGAGCCGGTAGGCATCCAGTTTCTGCAGAGAGTGAGGGAGTCCTGGTTCATGGGTTCCCCGGGCATCCAGGTTACGTGACATGGGCCGGACTGATGGGCCGTGAAGATACAAGATAAAGGGCCTTCCCCCGTGTCTGGATGGGACTCTCCTTTGCGTGGATGGCAAACTTGACGTCCGGAAGTGTAGTTTCCTCTCTCTATAAACCAACTCTGTACAACCCTAGGCCCCTCCGGTATCTATATAAACCGGAGGGTTTAGTCCGTAGAGGCTATCACAAGTCATAAAGACTAGACATCTAGGGTTTAGCCATTACGATCTCGAGGTAGATCAACTCTTGTAACCCCTATACTCATCAAAGTCAATCAAGTAGGAAGTAGGGTATTACCTCCATTAAGAGGGCCCAAACCTGGGTAAACATCATGCCCCCTTTGTCTCCTATTATCTTTGATCCTCAGACACACAATTTGGGACCCCCTACTCAAGATTGGCCGGTTTTAACACCGACATTGGTCCTTTCATTGAGAGTTCCACTGTGCCGTCAACAGAAGGATCGATGGCTCATTCGACCATCTACTACGATGGCCTTTCCGGGGAAACTCTTCTCCCCGGTCAAATTTTTGTGTTCGGCGGCTTCGTGCTGCATGCCAACTCAATTGGCCACCTTGAACAGATCGACAACTACGCCCCTGGTCATCAGATCAGTTTTGGAAATTTGAATTATGTCGCTGATACTCGAGGAGACTTGATCTTCGAAGGATTCGCGGCCCCGACCACTGCTTTGGCCTTAGATCCAGAGCAAACTATTTGGTCCGAAGATGGGAGTTTAGATCCCACCGAACCCTCTGCAATTATGAAGCTTGCTACTGGAGATCCGGAGGGGACTACGTCATCGGCAAGCCCGAAGTTGAACCGGCCTCCCTCTGTCATTGGAAAGCTGGACTCCCCTTGGATACCAGCTCCATGGACTCTCGCTTCCCCGTCCAAACCTCGCTCTTAAACGAGGCTCTGGACCTAATGCGATCCCTCGCCATCATAGAAGAATCACCTCCGGACTATCCCAACCCAGACTAGGGGTTGAAAGCGGGGAATTTTACGTCCCACCCACCACCCACTTCATAGTCACTGTCAAGGACTTAACTAACATGCTAGACTACGCCTCCGAAGACATCGACGGCATGAACGACGATGTCGGAGATGAACAAGGCCAAGACCCGCCATTTACCGGACGTTGGACGACCACCTCCACATATGACGTGTATATGGTGGACACACCCAAAGAGAATGGCGGCGATGGTAGGAAGGATCCGGTTGAGGACAAGCCTACTGAGGCACCACCAAAGCGTCGACGTCAGCGGCGCTGCTCAAAATCAGGTCATGAAAAAGAAAGCAATACCGGCACCGGAGATAATAACACTCCGGAGAACGCCAAAGACCCCGAAGCCCCCGTCGAGCCAACATCCGAACAAGATAATTGGGAGGAGGGGCAAGTTAACCCCGACGATCCAATCGGGAACGAGGACTCGGAAGATAGTAACTATCTACCAATCTCTGAGGATGATGTGAGCCTCGGCGACGAAGACTTCATGGTGCCAGAGGGAACACTTGAGCAGCAACGCTTTAAGCGCCAGCTAATCGCCACTGTGAGAAGCCTAAAAAAGAAGTAGCAACAGCTCCAAGCCGAACAGGACATACTCAACGACAGATGGACCCAGGTCCTAGGTGCCGAAGAGTATGACCTTCAACGCCCAGCAAAGAGTTATCCGAAGTGTCGGCTACTACCATAATTTGGCGACGAGGCCCTCGAGCCAATACCATCAAGACATGACCGTGCTAATGACCCAGACCAGCCACAGTGTGTACGGGATAGAGCAACCACTCATGCCGAACACCAGCCCGCACCACTCCGCCGTAGTGGTAGAGAGACAGCGGCCCCAGGGTACACCTACGACCTACGATAGGACCTGGACAATAGAGTAGGCCAAGCCAGATCAATCTATGGATCTAGGGGGCGTTCCCAAACGTGACAAGACAGCCATCAGGCCTGGCGCAATAGGCACAACCTCACCCGGGCTGAAAACCACATAAAGACGTCATCCGAACTCCGTCGTGACGTCGCTCGATACAGAGGCGCTGCACACCCCTTATGCTTCACCAATGAAGTAATGGAGCACCAATTCCCAGAAAGGTTTAAACCCGTGAACATTGAACCATACGATGGAACGACAGATCCCGTGGTATGGATCGAAGATTTTCTTCTCCAAATCCACATGGCTCGCAGTGACGATCTTCACGCCATCAAGTACCTCCCACTAAAACTAAAGGGACTAGCACGTCACTGGTTAAACAGCCTCCCAAAAAACTCTAACGATAGCTGGGAATATTTGGAAGATGCCTTTAGAGACAATTTCCAAGGTACCTATGTCCGACCTCCAGATGCCGACGACCTTAGTCACATAACCAGCAACCCGGAGAGTCAGCCCGGAAGCTCTGGACCAGGTTCTTAGTTAAAAAGAACCAAATTGTCGACTGTCCAGACGCCGAAGCCCTAGCAGCCTTTAAACACAGCGTCCAGGACGAGTGACTCGCCCGACACCTCGCCCAAGAAAAACCAAAGTCCATGGTAGCTCTTACTGCGCTCATGACCTGCTTTTGCATGGAGAAGATAGCTGGGTAGCTCATAGAAGCAACAGCACCAGCGACCCTGGCACCTCCGAAGCCAAAGATGGCAACAGTAGGCCACGACGCAACAAAAACAAGCGTCGAAGCAACAATGAAGATACCGAAGATACGGTGGTCAACGCCAGATTCAGTGGCTCTAAACCCGTTCAGCAGAAGAAGTCATTCAAAGGAAACAAAGATGGTCCATCCAGTTTGGATAGAATACTCGATCGGCCCTGCCAGATTCATGGCACCCCTGACAAGCCTGCCAATCATACCAACAGAAACTGTTGGGTATTTAAACAGGCCAGTAAGGTAAACGCAGAACAAAAGGGGAAAGGGCCGCCCAGCGAGGACGACGATGAGCGTCGCCCAACAAACACAGGGGGGCCAAAGAAATTCCCCCCTAAGGTAAAAACAGTAAATATGATTTACGTTACTCATATCCCTAAGCGGGAGCGCAAGCTGCATTAAGGGACGTCTACGCCATACAGCCAGTTTCCCCAAAATTCAACCCATGGTTAGCATGTCCGATCACTTTTGATAGCAGAGACCATCCGACCAGTATCCTTCATTGATGTTCGGCAGCAATGGTCCTCGATCCAATTATCGACAGATTCCATCTCACGCGAGTACTTATGGACGGTGGCAGCAGTCTTAACCTGCTTTATCAGGACACTGTCCGCAAAATGGGTATTGATCCATCAAGAATCAAGCCAACTAAAACCACCTTTAAAGGAGTGATACCCGGCGTAGAGGCCTGCTGAACATAGTCAATAATGCTGGAAGTAGTCTTCGGCTCACCAGATAATTTCCGGAGCGAAGACTTGATCTTCGACATCGTCCCCTTCCGCAGTGGCTATCATGCACTGCTCGGAAGAACCACTTTCACCTATTTCAATGTAGTCCTGCACTACGCTTATCTAAAGCTTAAGATGCCCGGACCACTCGGCGTCATAATAGTCAATGTGAACATGGAGCTCTCCCTCCATACTGAGGAGCATACCGCGGCCCTTGCAGCCGAGGTACAGGGTGGCCTTATCAAGTCGAATACTTCATCGGCCATCAAACCCCCGGACACTGTTAAATGAGTCCGATCAACCCTACAGAATGACAGTTCGGTTCATCCAGAACTTGAGTAGCAATTCATCCTCCATCAAAACCCCCACCTAATCGCGGCATACGTACCGCACGTACATAACTACGCACTAAAAATACCATGGGCAGGGACGGAGGCACATCAAGGACAAAGTCCACAATACGGCTCGACCCTATTCGGACCTTAATCTCCTTCTTCTTTTTTCTCTTTTCTCTCATATTTCCGCTGATACAAAGGGCCCCTTACCAGGCCCCTTCTATATACCCGATCGTTGATCCTCTTAAAGGATCCGAAACCAAAGGTGAAAAGTAGCACAGATGTGCGGCAGGGTGTCCAAAGGATCTTTAAGATCACCTTTTTTAGGACATGTATGGAGCTTTTCCCTCGTTCTCAAATTCTTGGCATGTAAAATAGCCTTGGTGATTGTGGCATTCCTTGTAAGAGCACGTTTTGACGTATCAGTCAGACTATAATAGAAACAGTTTTGTCCAACCCTATTTGGTATTGGCTTATTTCATAAACTGTATTCTGTCTTCACAATAGATTAACGTATACACCTCGACATAAATTGCCAGGGGCACTATTCGACCACATATATTTTTGAAAAACAAAAGTCCAAATACCTTTATAGTATACTTCAGCGTCCCGAATATTGCATTATATGCATCAGCTCCGAATCATGTCTTTGGTCAATAGTTGGGTTGCCCTGCTCCTGTTGTTACTACCTTACATTCCGCTTGTTCGGCTAGGGTAGTAAAGGGAGAACTACTGCGATTGTGTTTCCGGTTCGTCCGGTCAAACACCACAGTAGAGAAAGCCGAATACTGACTTTCATGATGCGGCGAGAGCTGGTCAACTATTCGACAACTTAATATAAATCTCTTGCAATTTCTTCCATATTATACGAAGGTCTGGCTTCCGTTCAGTCACACGCCTAAGGCATCCTAGCTCGGATAGTTGCATACGCACCAGGGGCTAGTACTTAGTCCCACTGGCAAACTCCTATGGCTAAGTGAAAGTGCTAAAGCTGCATAGTATGATTGCCTGGTTCGCTACGTAGTCACCTCCTTCCCAGACCAAGACGTTGGGTCAAGAGTGATCATGCATTATTCCGAACACCCCCGTAGTATCCACGTGGGGGCTAAAGCCGACGACTGGCAAACTTTCAGAATAATAAAATACGGCCGGACAGGAGGCAGGTAATTTGAGATAAAGGCATAAATATATTACAAAGCCTTGGTTCATAATACAATGTCTGGCCAGCTCAGATACATTCACTCAAATATGGTATCCTTTGAGCATTGACCCTCTATTAATTGGGCACCCTCCAGGACATCTTCAAAATACCTCTCTAGCTTGCGGTGGTCCTTGCCTTTGGGTGGGCCCTCGATCACCACGACGATTGTCTTTATTTTCACCCAGTGCATCTTGACACGGGCAAAGGCCATTCACACACCTTCTATACACGCTGAGCGCTTGACAGCTTCAATTTGGGGCAGCGCGTCGGCAAGTCGCCTTACTAAGCCAAATTAGCTACTAGGAATTGGTTCGTTTGGCCACAGCCAGACTATTATGTCCTTCATAGCCAATCCGGACATCCTATGCAGCTCTGCCCATTGCATCATCTGGCTATTCAATAGCGTCGGACGCTCCTGCGCCTCGAACTGTGACCAGAAGAGCTTCTCCGTCGTGTGCCCCTCTTGGGCCCGGAAGAACTGCGCAGCGTCATGACACACTTCGGAAGATCCACAAATGCATCTGGAGAATGGAGAACTCCACAGTCGAGTGAGCAACGCATATCTTTGACCACCAAATATAGTCTGCAAAAGAAAGGGCTTACCAGCCGCTATCTGTTCGGATAGCCGGACTTCCTCACGAGCTTCCCGGGACTCGGTCCGTGCATCCTTGGCCTCTTGGAGGGCCTTGATGAGTTCGGCTGCCTGGGCCTTATTCTCCTCCTCCAAGGACTCACACTTGCCGGCGGCGTGCTTGAGCTCTAGCTCCACCTCAGTCACCCTCTCCTCGTACTGGCGGCGGGCGACCTGTTCGGACTTTAGATCCACAATTGCTTTTTCTGCGACTGCTTTGCTCGCCTTCGCCTCCTCCTTGGCCTCGGCAAGGGCAGTCTTGAGGTTCTCGATCTCTTTCGCGCTGCCTATAATCATACACATAGCAGCACATGAGCTTAAACTATGAGTTTGCATTTCAATTTAGGCTTGTAAGAGATCTTTTAAAAAACATACCTTGTGCCTCATCGAACCGCTTGTTAATGTGGTCGATCTCATCATCAGCCAGCTTCAGCTTCCGATTGAATTTGGAAACTTCAGTGCCTGGGTGGTTGCCGCCAACAGGGAAGCGTATTAGAAAATAGTAAAGTACGTCACCTCCTAATTATTACTTGATCCTCTATTCAGCGTTTTTTCAAAACCGAACCGAGTCTCAGGGGCTACTCACTATATACATGCATATTTTTCATATGAATATTATGTCGCATACCTCGAAGCCTGTTAGCAGGCTAGTGAAGGCTTCGTTCAGCCCGCTCTTGGCGGACTGAACCTTCTCAACCACCACACCCATCAGGGTGCGGTGCTCCTCCATGTTGGAAGCACGTTGCAGTGCCTCCATCAGTGTGTTTGCCGCCTCCGGATTAGTGGAGGTCACCGCCGGAGTTGGCTCTCCCCCTCCCTTGAAGGGGGTCGCTCATTCGGTTTCAGAGCCACTTGGGTTTCCAGAATGGTGTTCAGCTGGGGGCCGGACTGGTCAGGGCCCCCGCTGTCTGTCTCCATGGGGATCGCACCCCCCATGTTCTCGGCAGCTGAGGCATTACCCTCTGGCGCCGTCTGGGTGGCCTCCCGCACCGCTCCGTGGCCCGGAGAGGCCCTTCGGGACAACACTTCGGTGTCGTCCATGGCAGTTGGTGGGGAGGCTCGTGGAGGCGTCTCGCTCTCCACCATCCCAGGCTCCAGAGAATTCCCCGTCGATGATGATTGTTGGGGGAGATCGCAGGCCGGACTACACCATACAATGTGTTAGACTACAATCATAAAGACTGGACATATGTAAGGCATCCTCGGATACTTACGATACGGCGAGGGGCTTCGACCTGGGGCGCCACTCGGGATGGCTTCGACATCCGAATCCGAGCCATCCGAGAGGGATATTTTCCCCCTCTTGGATGCCTCTACCTCTGGGTCTACGGAGGCCGCCCTTTTCTTCTTCCTCCCCTTAGGAGGAAAATTGCTTTTTGCCTCCTCCTCCTCTTCGTCTTCATCTCCCTCGTGGGAGGAGTGAGCTTTGGTCTCTCCGGACACGGCGTCCGGACTACCTTTACGTCGGCCACCTTTGGCCTCCTTGCTCTTCTTCTTGGCCTTTTTCTACGGCGCCTGACAGGGCGCCGGGACCGGCATCCTCGTTAGTAGAGGATTGGCTGGGTTTCGGGTAGTGGGACCGGACACCTGATCTGCTCCGCCTTCGCTATCCAGACCTGAATGAGGAATGTACATCTTAGTATACCCTCTGACATATGGACCGAAATTGTGTTCGGAAGTAAAATACTTACCTCAGTAGCCGGATTCGCACTGTTGAGACCGATGTCTTCGGTCTTCTCCGGCCACGTCTTCTGTGCTTTGAAAATCAGTTTCCAGATCTCTTCATGTGTTGTGCCGAAGAAGAGTTGCAGGGTCCAGGGGCCCTCCGGATTAAACTCCCACATGAGGAGAGGCCGGCGTTGGCACAGGAGGATCCGGCGGAAGAGCATCACCTGAATCACGTCGGTGAGACTGGTGTTCTTGTTTATCATACTCTTGATGCGCTTTTGCAGCATCGTCACTTCGTTAGTCGAGACCCAGCCCAGACCCTTGTTGGTCCACGATGAGAGTCGCATAGGGGGTCCGAATCTAAATTTAGGAGTGGCGGCTCATTTGGTACCACGGGGTTCGGTGATGTAGAACCACTCCTGCTGCCACACCTTCACGGTCTCCATGAAGGCCCCTTTGGGCCAGGTGGTGTTGGGGAGCTTGCTCACCATGGCGCCGCTGCAGTCCGCATGCTGCCCATCGACCACCTTTGGCTTCACATTGAAGACTTTGAACCAGAGGGCAAAGTGTGGGGGAATGTGGAGTAGCGCCTCGCATACGACGATGAACACCGAAATGTGGAGGAACGAATTCGAGGCCGGATCATGGAAATCTAGCCCGTAGTGGAACATCAAGCCACGGACAAAGGGATGGAGGGGAAACCCTAACCCGCGGAGGAAGTGAGGGATGAACACAACCCTCTCGCCGGGCTCTGGAGTGGGGATGACTTGCTCTTTGGCAGGGAGCCTGTGTGCGATTTCTGGTGTGAAGTACCTCGCCTCCCGGAGCTCCTTGACGTCCTTCTCTGTGACGGAGGAGGCCACCGACTTGCCTTGAGAACCGGATCCAGACATGGCTGGAAGGGTTGGCGATGGGGAAGATCAAAACTCGGGAGCTGGAGCTCGAGGATGGGAAGGCTAAGGAAGGAAGAAGGCGTGGGGTAAAAAGAAGGGATCTTTATCCGTTTATATAGGCCGTGAATATCGAGCGCCCCCCTAAAGCCTTAAAACTTGCCTGTTCCCAAGGGGTCGTGTGAATGGCACGGTTGGATTACCCAAACCCATATTGATGGGAATCCTGCAATAAGGGGATACAATCTCTACTTTGACAAGATGTGTCAATGGAGGCTGCGTCTCGAAACGTGAAGCCGGAGGCCAGAAAATTGTTCAAAATAATAAAGGCAAGACGTAATGTTTACCCGAAAAAGTTGTCAGTGGACATCACTTACTTCGATTGGATATTCTGCCTTTGTGGTTGAGGGTTGTAACTATTATACGGAGCCGGATACAATTCACTCATTCGGAAGACTGCTTTGGAGTGTTCGGAGGAGGAACTCGCCTTGCAATGCCGAAGACAATCTGCACGCCGCACACATCGTCATTGAAGCCTGGTTCAGGGGCTACTAAGGGAGTCCTGGATTATGGGGTCCCCGGGCACCCGGGTTATGTGACATGGGCTGGACTGATGGGCCATGAAGATATAAGATAGAAGGCCTTTTCCCATGTCCGGATGGGACTCTCCTTTGCGTGGATGGCAAGCTTGGCGTCCGGATGTGTAGTTTCCTTTCTCTGTAAACCAACTCTGTACAACCCTAGGCCCCTCCGGTGTCTATGTAAACCATAGGGTTTAGTCCGTAGAGGCTATCGCATGTCATATAGGCTAGACATGTAGGGTTTAGCCATTATGATCTTGAGGTCCTTGTAACCTCTGTACTCATCAAAGACAATCAAGCAGGAAGTAGGATATTACCTCCACTAAGAGGGCCCGAAGCTAGGTAAACATCGCCCCCACTTTGTCTCCTGTTACCTTCGATCCTCAGATGCACAGTTCGGGACCCCCTACCCGAGATCGGCCGGTTTTGGACACCGACAAAGAGTAGGGATCATCACAAGTCAGAGCATTTAAGATTTGACCCAACTACTACATAGTTGGCCTGAATCTAGAGGGCTACACCCAGTGGGTGTGCTAGGGCGGCTGTAACGCTCCGGACACACCCACCGGTGGTCGTTACTCCTGGCGGCATCTAGACTAGCCCCATAGATCAATACTAGTCTTTACTGCGCACTTCGTCCTCACTTGTGCGCAACCGAGAGCAACTTTCCGGTCGGTGCTACCTCTTGTGCATGCGTTGGTTTTCCCTTGAAGAGGAAAGGGTGATGCAGCAAAGTAGCGTAAGTATTTCCCTCAGTTTTTGAGAACTAAGGTATCAATCTAGTAGGAGACTACACGCAAATCGCCTAGTACCTGCACAAACAATCAAGAACCTTGCAACCAACACAATAAAGGGGTAGTCAATCCCTTCATGTCCACTTGCAAAAGTGAGATCTGATAAAGATAATAAGATCAACATTTTTGGTATTTTTGTTGTATAAATTGGAAAGTAAAGATTGCAAACTAAATAGTAAACTAGAATTGTAGATTGGAAACTTATATGATGTAAACTAGACCCGGGGGCCATAGGTTTCACTAGTGGCTTCCCTCAAGATAGCATGTGTCGGGGGTGTTGTGCGACATATGCCAAATGATGGCTTATCATGGACGGGGCTAATAGTACGTCGCGGGTGCCAGGAAACGGGATAAGGCGCAAACATGCACGACGGCGAATCTTACCCAGGTTCGGGGCTCTCCTAGGAGATAACACCCCTAGTCCTGCTCTGTGGGTTCTGTGCATGATCACTCAAGCAACAATGGTGGCTACAAGCTTGCTCCTTGAGCTGTTTCTCTAGAGGGGGAAGAAGAACAAGGCTAGCCCTAGCTTCCTCTATCTATATGGGTGTGTGAATGAACTAAGGTCTGAACCCTTTGCATGGGTTCCCTGGGGTTTATATAGGCCTACCCTAGGGGTACGAAGGTAATCTTGCCGGGTGTAGGACCCGACTGTCAGTGTCTCTGGTGGCCAGCTTCTCTGCTAGCTGATGAGGCCCGCCGGCTGTCTCATACTTGGCCGACAGGCCGCGCCCGCTGCTCGCAGGTCTTGCTGGCTGCTCAGCACTGTAGCGATGCTCGTAAGGATGCATGCTTTGTCGAGGAGGCGTGGCTACAGTACCGCCGCCTGGCGGGCGATCACTGTAGCCATTCCCCATTTCTCCTGATTAATGGCGCACGGACTTTGTGGGAGGGGAGGGCCGCCTGCTAGGAGTCGGCCTCCCCTCATGTCGGCTGGTCCGTGGTCGCCGCCTTCTGGCTTCTCACTGACAGGTAAGGCCCACCACCTTTGGACCGTACCGACAGCCCGTAGTGGAGGCATGGCCTTCTCTGCCATAGGTGATGTCATGGGTGGAGTGGCAACAGTGCCGCACCGAACGGGAGATCTTCATCTGGTACCGTGCACTGTGGCCACGCTTGGCCCTAGGTTTGGGGGTGGCAGGGCGCACTGTAGCCACGCCCCGTCTCATCATATTTATGTGGGTGCAGACTCTGAGGACGCTTGGGGCTGCCTGCTAGGTGCCGGCCTCTCTAGAGGTCACCTGCTAGGAGTCGGTCCACTTTGAGGCCGCCCTCTGGGCCTTGCCGTCTTCTGGCAGCCGGCCGCTTGGACTAGCCGGCTGCTAGAAGGTGACGCTTTGGTCTTTGATTCTTGAGGGGCGCAGCCGACCCCGATGTCTTGTAACGCCATGGGGAGCTGATGAGGCTACCCGTGGCTAATTACTTCAACAGTAGTCCCCGAAGCTGGTGGGGCGCCGTGACTGAAAGAGGCGAGGGGGTTCAACAGCTTCCTACTCTAAGTGCTTCATCGATCTTGCTTCGTCCGTCTTCTGGAACGCCGGCTGCCAGGAGCCGAACACGACCAGGCGGGCTGCCTGGTGGTTTTTGAAACGTTGCGGAGGGAGCCAGGTGGCGTGCCAGCCAGGCGCGAGGCTCACCGCCAGCTATCTGCGCGCCATGTGGCGCTAGCTGACCAGGCCGCCTGCTAGCCCACGTGCATGATGCGATATTGCCGTAGGCCAGGGCCCACCACTAATGGGCCTCGGCACGCGCGTGGATCTGCTGTGGCCAAGGCAGATGGTTGGGACTCCGGGGTGTGATTACTCCATGCCGTTATTGTGCGGTTAATGCGGGGTCGTGGGGTCGTGGGCACAATTAACCCCACGATCCCCATGCCCCATCCCCTCGGCTTCGCAGCCGAGGGCTATAAGTAGGGGGAGGAGGGGGGCGGCTCTGGCTGGCGCGCCCTCCTCTCCCTTTGCCCTGCTCTTCCTCTTCTCTCTTTCTGCCGCCTCGGCACTCCCGCAACACGCCGAAGTGCCGCCGCGGCCCGTCGTCACCATGCCCGGCCCTTCCGCCGCGCCGTTTCTCCGTCAACCTCGAGCTTCCATGGCGTGAGCGCGAGCCGGCGACTGGGACAGCTCAAATGTTATGGAAGACCACATCACCTACCTCCGCAACATGCGGCGGCTGCCCGGCGAGGGCTACGTCAAGGCACGCGTCCCGCCGGAGGAGGAGATCTCGCCGGCGCCGGAAGAAGGAGAGCGCATCATCTTACATTGTTATTTCCTCCGGGGCATCAACCTACCGGCGAGCAGTTTCCTCCGCTCCTTTCTCCAATTTTACAATCTCCAGCCGCACAACCTCACACTGAATACGGTGGTGCTGCTATCGGCCTTCGTCAAGTTGTGCGGAGGCTACCTCGGCGTTCTCCCCACACTCGAGCTGTGGGGGGAGTTCTTCTACACCAAAATTGGCGTCTCCGCTAAGGATGAGGCAACTCAGTGCGGCGCCTTCGTCGCAGTGCGGTGCCCAGGAGCCGGCAACCGCTTCCCGTCCATCACCTTGACCCAGTCCGTCAAGCTATGGCAGAAGTCGTACTTCTATGTGAAGAACGTCAACCCGGCGCTGGACTTCATCAACCTGCCGGCCTACGAAGCCGGCCCATCGGCCGAGCCGCGGACCAACTGGACCTTCAAGCCAAAGCGTCTGTCGCCCGCCTCCACCGCCGCCGTCGCCAGGCTTAAGGAGATGACGGACTTGGAGGGTCTCCAGGCGTCCGGCATGTTGACCGCCTTCGTGGTGCGCTGGGTTCTCCCCCTCCAAGGCCGGCCTCACATGACCAGTCAGATGAGTGGGCACCGAGACCCCTGCCGGCTGTCCTCCCAGGAGATGCCGGCCACGAAGGTGTCCCGCATGGTGAACGAGATCGCAAACTGCAAGCTCTCGGAGTCGGACTGGTAGTTCGGCAAACGGCGTACTCCCGTGCGCATCCGCCTCCTGCCGTAAGCTCCCGACTCTCCTTTCTTTCTTTGTCTTTTCTTCTTCTGCCGAGTTCTTCTTTGCCGACTGATCAGTCGGACGTGTCATAGCTCCTCACAACCTAGCAGGCAGCCGATGCCCTGCTGCAAGGCCATGAGTACCTGCCGGACTGAGCGGTGAGCGACGCGGATGGCCGAGACTTGGGGGTGGCCGCCTTGGAAGACGATGCCACAGGCGGTGGCGACGTGGCAGGCGGCCCCGCTGGAGGAGGTGGCGTTGAGACGTGGCCGGATGACGACGAGGAGGAGGCCAAGCCGCACCGCCAGCCGGTTGCCAACATGGCGGGGGCAAGCTCCTCAGCGGCGCCACCCACACCAGGCAGCGCACCGAAGCACCGAGCGGGCGCGCAGCTGCAAGGCGGTCGGCCGAAGAAATCCAAGGGCTCGGTCGCGGCGACCAGGCGGGAGGAGACCGCAGCGAAGGCAGCCCGGTTCCAGAGGGCCCCGAAGCTGCTGCCAACAATGACCGCGTAAGAGCATATCTTCCCTTATGTCTTCCTCTGTCCTTTCTGTGTCTTTTCGTGAATCTTCTCTGAATTCTTCTAGTCTTGTGTGAACAGAGCCCGCTCTCTCTTGAGCGGTCGGCCTCCGCCTCCATCATTGGGGGGATGGAGGGCTCTACAACCACCCGCTGCATAGACCCGCTCGCTGACCTCCGGGAGGCGATGGAGAAGAACGCGCGGGAGGCACGTGAGGAGAAGGAGAGGGCGGAGCAGGCGAAGGCGGACGCGGCCAAGGCGGCGCAGGTGGAGGCGGACGTGGCAGCCAAGGCTCAGGACGATGCAGCGGCCAAGGGCCAAGAGGAGGAGGCAATCAAGGCCGAGGCAGACACGGCGGCCAAGGCGCAAGAGGGACCAGCCATGGGTGGCCAGGCTCCACAGCTGGTCATTTCGCTGTGCTCCATGCCACCGGCGACAGGGATCTCGACGCCAACTAGAGGAGCCGGCAACGACCAGCCGATCATGGTGAGGGAGGGAGGCGATGCCGTCATCTCGAGGACGGAGGTGTCCCAACAGATGCCGGCTGCCGAGGCTCAGGGCAGTCGGCCTGACGCGCTGTCGGCGCCTCGAGTCAGCGGCGAGCTGGTTGTGGGGGTGACTCCCGTCTTCCGCACACCGATGCGCCGGCATGTGACGAAGGCGACTTCAGCGCCGCGGCCTCAGGAAGTCGGAGCCTCGAGCTCGTCGGCCCCAGAGGCGGAGGCCACTAGTGCCGTCCCGTGGGAGTGGACGTCTGGGGGCGGGACGGGCGTCCTGCACAAGGCTGCACAGGAAGTCCTCTCCATGCTTCAGGCCCAAGGTGACGCCCTCCAGGACTATACGAAGAAGTTCTTAGCGCCATGAGCTGCCGTCCGGGTATGCTCCTTATGCTCTTGCTTTCAAACTTTGCAATCTTTTGTGGGGGTGCCAGCACACCCACTAGGTGTAGCCCCCGAGTTCCGGGCCGGCTGCTGAGCAGGCGGCTCGGAACTTAAAGGCAAGTTCCAAGTGGTGACCCTTTCTTCTCTTCTGTTGATTCTGTTGCGGGACTACCACAACATTCGAGCGGCCGCCTACAACTCCCAAGTCCAGGAGATGGCTAAGCAGACCGCCGAGCTGACAAACAACCGGAGTAAGCACTCTATTCTTTATTCTCGCGGGGGCGCGCCAGCGCACCCATGGGGTGTAGCCCCCGAGATTCGGGCCGACTGCTGAGCAGTCAGGTCGGATCTTCCGGCAACTACCTTTTCTTTTTTCTTTCATTGAATTGCTCAATCCTTAGTCTCGCGGGGGCGCGCCAGTGCACCCACGGGGTGTAGCCCCCAAGCTTCGGGCCGACTGCTGAGCAGTCGGGTCGGATCTTCCGGCAACTACTTCTTTCCTTGTTGATTCGCTGACCTCTTCTCACCCTTGTCTTCTGCAGGAGCCAATGCCGCCTTGCGGCAGCAAATGGGCGAAGCCCAAACCGCGCTGCATGCCAAGGAGGAGGAGCACCTCAAGATGGAGCGGGAGCGAGACCATCTAGCAAAGCAGCTGGCTGACCAGGCGGACAAGAACCAGGCGAAGCTGCAGAAGTTCAAGGACGCGGAGGAGGCCCTTTAGGCCTTGTTCGAGACTCAACGCTCAGACTGGGCCGAGAACAAGAAGGCCTTGTCGGACGGCTACGGCAAAATCGAGGACCTACTCGATGGTGAGTCATCCTTCTTTTTTTATTCCGCTTGCCGTCTTGTCTTATGAGCCAGCTTCTAGTCTCATACTTCTTTTTTCTTTTTATGCAGAATATTTCCCTGTTTACTCCGTCGCCGCCAGCCAAGCCGTGAAGGCTCGCAGCGACGAGCAGAGGCTGGCTGGCGCGACAATCGCGCCCAACGCCCCTCGGACCCTTGCTGAGCAGATGCTTGCCATCTAGGCGCATCGGGCTATCCGCCGTCTTCAGCGCGCTGGAGCCCAGGTGGTCTCCGCCCTCTGGCTGGGTACTCCCATTCTGCGCACCACCAGCCGGACCTCCGACTGGTTGGAGGTGGCGATTGGCCGCTTTGAGGCATGGAAAGGCTCCTCCGCCCGGGTAGGTGCACAACGAGCTCTGGAGTTCGTCAAGGGGTGGTACCCTGGGCTGAACTTGGACCAGTTGGCCACTCTCCATGCCGAAGCGGGCGAGGAGTTGGAGGCGCTAGCTCCCCAGCTCTATCACCGCGCCGCGGCGATCACTGAGTATACAGACACCAGTGTCTTCCTCCCGGAGCTAGATGAAGCGAGCGTCGAGGTGCCGCCCAACTGGTTTGGGCTGAACCCTGAAGGCGGTGAGGACTTGGTGGAGGAGATCATCTCCAGTGATGAAGGCGAGGAGGATGAAGATAAGGATGAGGATGGCGAAGCCGATGTGCAGGACGGTGGAGACGGTGGCCGACCTCATCCTGACCAGGTGTCAACCAACGGATGGCATGCTAACGAGCCGACTGTCACTGATGCCGACCAAGATGAGACCAACCAGACGGCCGTTCCACCACCCGGAGCCTCGACCTCCGCCGACCCTTCTGATCCGGCTGCTGCTCCTTTGGCCTAGGCAGCCAAGTTATCTTTCTTTCCTGCTTTCTAATCTCTTCGAACAAATTTGTTAGACTTGCGCAGTTCCACCCGCTGGGGGTGTATTCAAACTCTGTTGAATGTAGGCCAATGGACTTTTGCTGTGTAAATTGTCTTTGTCAATTTCTGACTTGTCTTGCTTTTTTACTCCCTTGGCTTTTTTCCTTTTGCCGCCTTCCCTTGGCTGCCGTCTGGCCAGCCAGACAGCCGCTCTGCGTTCTGTGGCTGGGTCAAGTAGTTGGCTGCTTTGGGAAGGCAAGTACTTTAGCCATTGGTAGAGTGTAGCAATTAAAGTCAGAAACCTGCCGGCCGGCTGCTCAGCAGTCGGTCGGCGAGGTGAGGAGCCGGCTCGGCCTATGAAAATGATTTAGTCCTTAGCCATTTTTCTTGTGGGCACCATTTCCTGCCTTTAACTCTTGCCGGCTGGACAGTCGCTCTGCGAGCTGCGGCTTGTGGCAAGAGAGGGCTTAGGTGTCGTCACACTAGTCATCCGACTGCAGGTAGCATTCACATAGTACAAGGCGGAAGCCCCCCGGGCCGACTGGTCGAACCCGGTGTCAAGAAGAATAATGAAATAACGTATTCATAGGCATAGAACTTATCATATAGATAATGAGGGTAGCCCCCGAGTGCTCCTCGAGGCATCCGATGTCTTAGTACTTAATACAAAAGGTAGCATATGGTACATACTGAATCAACTGTAAAATTTTCGAATGAGATTTGCGTTCCATCGGCGTTCTGATTCCTTGCTCGAATCGTCTCTCTTGCGTGCTCGGGGCTTTTGCGCGTCGATGAGGTAGCAGGAGTCGTTGCCCAGTGCTTTGTTGATGACAAAGGGGCCTTCCCAAGGGGCCGAGAGCTTGTGCTGGCCGGGTGTTCGCTGGATCAGTCAGAGCACAAGGTCTCCCTCTTGGAAGGATCTTGGCTTGACCTTCCGACTATGGTAGCGGCACAGACTCTGCTGGTAGATGGCGGACCGGCTGAGTGCCAACAGCCGACCCTCTTTCAGCAGATCGATGCTGTCTTCTCGCGCCTCTTTCGCCTCCGCCTCCGTGTACATGGTGACGCGAGGTGAGTCAAACTCAATGTCAGTTGGGATGACGGCCTCGACACCGTAAACGAGGAAGAATGGAGTGAAGCTGGTACGGAGGCTCCAGAGGACAGTCGGCAGCTCGTCGATCTAGCAGCCGACCGACCGCTCCAGTGGCTCGACCATCGGGGCTTGATGCCAGGATGAGGCCGTTTGCTCGCTCGACTTCAACGTTTGACCGCGGATGGGCAACAGACGCTAAGTCCAATTGTTTGGCAAAGGCTCCCTTGGCAAAGTCTGTGCCATTATCGCTGATGATGCTGTGTGGTACTCCGTACCGGGTGGTGATGTCTGCAATGAAGGTTACAGCAGTCGGACCATTCAACTTCTTGATTGGCTTTGCTTCAATCCACTTGGTGAACTTGTCCACAACAATGAGAAAATGGGTCATGCCGCCACGTGCTGTCTTGAAAGGTTCCACCATGTCCAACCCCCAGACGGAAAAAGGCCAAGCCAGGGGGGATGGTCTTGAGTGCAGAGGCCGGTAGATGCTGCTGGGAGCTGAACTTTTGACACCCTTTGCAATGCCTGACCAACTCCTTGGCGTCCTCCAAAGAAGTCAGCCAGAAGAAACCAGGGTGGAAAGCTTTGGCAACAAGATATCTGGAAGCCGCATGGTGGCCGCACTTGCCTTGGTGGATATCTTTGAGGATTGCTTCGTCCTTCTCTGGTTCTACGCTACGCTGGAAGACTCCAGTCACACTGCGTCTGACAAGCTCTCGGTTTACTATCGTGTAGGCTCCTGCTCGGCACCGCACTTGCCGTGCCGAGATCTCATTGGCCGACAGCTCTCTGTTCACCAGAAACATGAGAATGGGCTCCGCCCATGATGGTGCTTGAATTTCTTCTACTGCCACTATAGCCACATGTACTGGGGCGGATGGGCTGGGAGGTGGCGGGTTGGAGTTGGTTGTCACCTGCTGCATCGTTGAAGTCTCCTGGCCAACTGCTACAGCCCCCGGGCCGGGTTGTGAAGTCCCTGGGCCAGGTGCGACTGTTGCAGTCCCCGAGCCGCCTGGTGAAGTCCCCGGGCTGACTGCTGCAGCCCCCGGGCCGGGTTGTGACTGCTACAGCCCTTGAGTCGGATCCTACTGCCTCGGGAGGAGTTGGCACGAAGATGGACTCAGACTCTGGAGAAGGCTTGATCGACGGCTTGCGGAGGTACTGAAGGGAAACGCTAGCTGGTATTGCTTAGCGGGTGGAGCCGATCCATGCTAAGGCATCCACCTGCTCGTTGTCGTTTCATGGCACGTGGAGGAACTCACACCCTTCAAAGTATCCACTGATTTGCTGGACGAGGAAGCGGTAGCTCACCATGTTTGCATCCTTGGCGTCCCAGTCGCCAAACGACTGTTGGGCCACCAAGTCGGAATCGCCATAGCACAGGATCCGGCGGATGCCGATCTCTTTGGCGAACCGGAGGCCGTGTATTAGTGCTTCATACTCGGATACATTGTTGGAGACGGCGAAATGGATTTGCAATGTGTATCTGAGCTTGTCACCTTTGGGAGATGTGAGAACAACGCCGGCTCCCAAACTGGTTTGCATCTTCGGGCCATCAAAGTGCATTCACCAATGAGTGTAGTCTGGAGCTGGCGGCAGGTATTGGGTATCGGCCCAGTCGACAAGGAAGTCGGCCAGTGCTTGGGACTTGATGGTGGTGCACGGCTGGTAGAAGATGGTGTAGGGGGCAACTCGATGGTCCATTTGGCCACTCATCCAGATGCATCTCTGTTGTCAATGATCTTGGTAAGTGGCGAAGTGCAGACAACCGTGATTGGGTGCTCTTGAAAGTATGGCTTCATCTTCTTGGCGGCAAAGTGCATGCCATAGCACATCTTCTGGTAGTTAGGGTAGTTCTGCTTCGAGGATGATAGCACCTCGTTCAAATAGTACATAGGCCTCTGGACTGGCTGTGCCCTGCCGTCTTCTGGGCGCTCTACCACCATGACTGTGCTGACCACCCAGCTGGTGGCGGTGATGTAGAGGTACATGGGCTCTTTAGCAGTCGGAGCCGCCAGGTCAGGCGGCATGTTCAACATCTTCCTTAACTAGAGAAAAGCTTCGTCTGCCTTGTCATTCCACTCAAAATGAGTGGTCTTCTTCATGAGCTGGTACAGGGGAAGAGCCTTCTCGCCTAGCCGACTTATGAAACGGCTGATGGATGCCAAACAGCCGGTGAACTTCTGGACGTCTCTCAGTCTGGTGGGTTGCTCCATCGTCTCGATGGCCTTGATCTTCACAAGGTTGCACTCTATGCCGCGCTCTGAAACCAGGAAGCCAAGGTGCTAGATGGCTGGTACTCCAAAGACGCATTTCTCTGGGTTGAGCTTGATTTGAAACCGGCGCAGATTTTCAAAAGTTTCCTTGAGATCTTCCAAGAAGGTACCGCGTTTCTCTGTCTTCACCACAATATCGTCTACATAGATGTGGGCATTTCTGCCGAGCTGCTTGAGGAGGCACTTCTGCATGCAACACTGAAATGTGGCACCGACATTTCTCAGGCCGAGTGTCATGGTGAGGTAGCAGAAGGCTCCGAATGTTGTGATGAAGGCGGTCTGTCGTGTTCAACTTGATCTGGTGGTAACCTGAGTAGGCATCCAAGAAACTCAACACCTCGCATCCGGCTGTGGAGTTTATCACTTGGTCAATCTAGGGTAATGCAAACGGATCCTTGGGGCAGGCTGTTGAGACTGGTGTAATCAATGCACATGTGCCACTTGTTCTTCCTGTTCAGCAAAAGGACTGGGCTGGCGAGCCACTCTGGGAAGAAAACTTCCATGATGAAGTCGGCTGCCAACAATTGGGCGATCTCTTCTCCAACAATTCTTCTCTTCTCCTGCGACAGTCGGCGGAGGGGTTGCTTGACTGGCTTGGCATCTGATCTGACGTGTAGCTTGTGCTCGGCGAAATCCGTCGGAACACCCGACATGTCTTTGGGGGACCATGCAAAGATGTCCCGATTCTGACAAAGGAAATCCACGAGCTCGCTTTCCTATTTGCTATCAAGATTGGCACCTATGACAACGTGCCTCTTCAGGTGCTCAGGGTCCAAGGGAATCTTCTTTGTCTCTTTGGCCGGCTGGAACAAGCCCTGGTCCTATGACTCTTTGGGTTCTGAGGATATGTCCGGCTGCTTGTCGGCCATGGCCACCACCCGTTCCAAGAGCTTCTTCTCAGCAGTAATCACAAGGGACTCGGCCAACCGGCTGCTGGCTATAGCACAGGCGGACGACTTCTCATAGTCTCCCCTGATCGTGATAATGCCCTTGGTTCCTAGCATCTTCATCTTGAGGTAGGCATAATGAGGCACTTCCATGAACTTGGCTAGAGCAGGCCGGCCTAGGAGCACATGGTAAGGGCTCTCCAGGTCAACCACCTCAAACCAAATCGCTTCTCGGCGGAAATGATACTTGTCTCCAAAGAGGACATCTATCTTGACTTTGCCGATTGGTGAGCAGGACAAGCCGGGCACAATGCCATGAAACACAGTCCGACTGGGTAGAAGTTGCTTCTCTTTGATCTTCAACTTCTCCATGGTGTCGCGGTAAAGGATGTTGATGCTGCTACCGCCATCTATCAGAATCCGGGAGAACCGAGCTGCTCGCCTCTCTGTTGCAAGGGTAGCATCCAACACCAGGGTATAGGAATCTGGACAAGGCATCACTTCCTGGTGGTCAGCACAGCTCCAACTGATAGGCTTCTCAGACCAATGCATGAACTTTGGAGCAGTTGAGGCAACTGCATTCACTTCATGTGACACTCCAAAATTTTTAAGTTGTTTTTTATCAAAATCTTTATGTGATTTGGAGGAAGCTATTTAATTTTTTTCTTAAACCCTCTCCCCCTTAAAAAAACTTTTATGACAAATATTTTTGTACTCTTGTCAACCTTGATTTTTGGCCTTGAGAGCTTTTCATTTTTTTGTCTTGCCTCTACTCAAATTCATATTTGGAATTTCTTCTGCTAAAAAGAAAACCCTAAGGATTTTGGGTTTATCCCCCTCTCATTTGAAAATTTTACTCTCCTTTACCATGTCTCATTTTGACATCTGCCCTCCATGACCTCTCCCTCCACTTTGGGTCAAGTCTAGTATTCATTCCCAACAAGTCCTCCACTTCTGCCTTTTATCTTGGACCTAGGTGCTTTTCAAAGGAAGTACCATTTTTAATTTGAGTTTTGACCCCAAACCAACTCCCCTGGCTAGTCCTTAGCACCCCAACCAAGATCCATCTTGATCCACTCTTCCTCAGTTCAAATATTTCAAAATTCGCCCACTGCAATTTTGGACCAGACTCAACATTTTTGATGAAATTCATATTTTTCCTTCTCCAAAAATTCTACCAAAAATCAGGTAGCCCCCAAGTGCACTGAGAGGCCATCCCACCAAAGATAAGCTCAAGGAAAATTTTGCAAATGCCAAAATCAATCCGTCGAACACCTGGCGTGCACTGTTCCTGTCAAATTCAGATAAATTCAGACAAACAGTGCGCCGTCAGTGTCGTTTTCTTCAGAAACCTGGCATCGATCTCACCAGTGCACGCTTGGCACTGCACCCCCTCCTTATCCAGAGCGCCGCACGCTCTCTTGGACGGGAGCAGGTGTCGTTGGCAGCGTGCCTCACCGACGCCGGCAACTTCTGTGGTGGCAGAGCCACCCGTGGTGGCCGACAGGGTGCAGCTGCAGCTTTCGGCGCGCGTCCGGCACCGCCCAAACCACCCGAGACCTCCGCGTGGCCGTCTGCTCCCCTGCACGCACCGCAGCACCGTCGTTGTGGCCTGGCGTGCACAGGGCGCGCTCTCTGCCACCGACCGGTCCGCGGAGCGCCGTTCCGTCGAGACCACGGAGCAGGCCTAATCCCATCAAGGTTAGCAGGAGAGTGGAACCAGTAGACCTCCACATAGCTGCCCGAACACCTAATTGGCCTGTTCAACCTCTGCACCACCGTAGCCGTCGCCGGAGTTATCCCATTCTCGGGCACTGCCTCGGGCCGGCTATAAAAAGGGGCCCCAAGCTCGAACTCAAGCAAGCACCACACCTCCACCTCACCAGAGCCCCGCCTAGCCACTAGAAGGACCCCGAGGAGCTCACCTTCCCCGACTCCGGCCGCCCCGTTCCACCTCGGGCTCCGGCTTGATTCACTCAGGTGAGGCCACCCCCGCCTCCCAAACCGCGTCAGCAAACCCCTAGTGTACCCAGTACCCTAACCCGAGCCTCAATTCGATCTTTGCAGCTCTCCCCGGCGATATCCACCAACGCCCGAACCACCGTCCGCCGGAGTTAGGGCCGCCGTCAACGTGGAGCTCACCGATGCTCAACTCCACCACCCACATGTGCGGAAGAACACGGTGAACATGTTGGTAACCCCCAATCCCCCTGCCTCGCCGTGGATCGCCGTCGGCGACCACCGTGGCCCTCGGGCGCCAGCACTCTGTTTCAGTTTTCATACCCGACGGGTGGGACCTCCCCGTCAGCTTTTTCTTCTTTTTGAAACGTTTTCTGAAAACGCCTTCGGGCAAAACACGTCTCCCCCCTGGACTGATGTATTCTAGACTGAAACGTTTCCTGTTTTTATAAAATAAACCCTGAAAACTTTCTATTTCATTACAGAAAGGTCCCTGGACTAAAACTCTTATAACTTTTAAACAAAAGATGATTTTAATTTGAAACCTTTTCTGTCATCTTTATATTTCTGTATAGTTTTTTGTCATATTTATTTGAAAAATATTTGGGATACTTTTTGTGCACGCACGGTATTTATGTAGTATCCGGTGTTTCTTTAAATACGTAGATACCGGGAGGAGTAAAGGCGACGCGTACTTCGCCGAGCTAGACTCCGACTTCTCCGAACCAGGCACGCATGTTTGAACCATTGATATGATGAGTGTTTTGCATGTTTGCTCGAGTAGTTTTCTCATAGCATGTTTATATAAGCATTTGTGAATGTTATGTACATGCAAGGCAAGCTACCGGTGAACTTCGAAGTTGATGTGTTCTTATGATGATAAGATAACACGATCATGTGGTGACATGATAGGTTGCAGGCTGGTATTGTTGAAGCATGCTATTTTTATGCCAACCGTGAACTCCAGTTTTAACGTGGGTCAAGTCTCGATCCCTTTCGTTTCCCCTTCGTGCTGCCACATGTTTTCTGCAAAGAGTGCAGTTTAGTAAGTTGCAAACCTCTTTCCTGGTACACACCAAACAGAGGGACTGCGATGAGGGTTCCATGGCCCTGGATTAAAGCCAGTCATCCGGTCAGGGGGCATGGGTGTTTCCAGTTGGGACCGAGAGGGGGGCACCCCTTAGAGCGCGCGATATAAATTTGATCCCATGCTATTCGAGGTTGTAGCCTCCCCGTCTTAAGGTTTTTCTCGAACATTGCCGAGGGTGATTCCAGGCAACGGAATGTGGAATGGGTGTGTACTGGTTAGACGTGTTTCTTCTAAAACACCGTAAACAGAACTAGTCCTTGTGACTACTGAAATCTGTTGGCTGTGGTTAAAGAGTACAAACTCTGCAGAGTCAAAATCATTCTAGTATCCATGTCCACGATCAAGGACTTGGACATCATCTCAGTCTCAGTGTCAAATCTCAGTGTCAACCCTGGTGATAGTCTCCGGAGTATAAACATACAACCGAGAGTGGTAAACTCGGTTGAAGGTTATTCATGTGAATGGACTAACCAGTTTATTATTTTAAGCTGAGTATTTCCTTGTGATGATTTGAATTCATGAGCTACTTAAATTCGAATGATAAACTATAAGCCCTTTATGTGATGTCGCTCAGACGTCCGACTGTGGCATTATTGTTATTTACTTTTGATATAAGCCCTTTATGTGATGTCGCGCAGACGTCCGACTGTGGCATTATTGTTATTTACTTTTGATATAAGCCCTTTATGTGATGTAGCGCAGACGTCCGACTGTGGCATTATTGTTATTTACTTTTGATATAAGCCCTTTATGTGATGTCGCGCGGATGTCCGACTGTGCCATCATTATTATTTATTTTCATTATAAGCCCTTTTCGAGGTGTCGCCTAGACGCGCGACTGTGGCACGTCCTGTTATTTACTTTTCAATATAAGCCCTTTATGTGGTGTCGCCTAGACGCCCGACTGTGGCACGTCCTGTTATTTACTTTTCAATATAAGCCCTTTATGTGGTGTCGCCTCGATGCCCGACTGCGGCATGTTGAATTTGTTTCTACCTTTCGAGGCGTCGCTTCAGACACCCGATCGGTTTTCAGTTATTTTTATTGGGATTTCGGGAGGACTACCGCCTGATTTCCTCATATTTATTTGTGCAGTACAAATCTATTATTTGATTGTGCATACTGACCTGCTCATGTGCATCATGTTTACACTTGTTATATCTTATGTCTGGACTGTCTTGCGAGTACATTCAAAGTACTCACCTGGCTTGTTGATTTGGCCAGATGTTGACGACGGCAATCTTATGGATGAAGAGTTCGATAGCGAGTGCGACGCCTAGAGGAGTCCCAGTCAGTCCCGTGCGACCCTGGAGTTGTTCAATTGTATTATACACACTTCCACCACCCAAATAAAAATCATCAAGCCTCACTCCGACGCTTGATGAGCTGTAAGGTTTCAGAGTCATGTCACCCACCTCACTGTGACATATCCACCACCACCTCTATTGTGAGTCAGTAGTTATGCCACCATACCCTTGTGTCATATCCGCCTCTATGTATAATATAGGCGTGCTTGTAATAATTTATTGAGCATCCTCAGCTCAACCATGTATAATATTAGTACTGCTGGATTTCTGTATCAAGGTTTTGTCTGCCAGTAAGAAGAATTCTTCTGTACTGGTTAATACAAAGATCGGCTTTTCAATAAATGTTTTATTGGAAAGGAGGTCGTGAAAATCTTGGTACCAGAGCCAGGCTGACTGTAGGAAGCCACTAGGTGCGATCGCTAATCGGTTATTAGCTTATTTTATTATTCTGCATATTGTAGAAATTTTCTGTTCGTCATCATAAATTTATGATTTGACTATTCAGGATTTTGTCTACTTTTGTAGATGGCGGGCAACGTTTCTGAGTCACAGGTGTTCGCCAATGTTCCTGAGGGGTTTGTCAAACTCCTCATCTCCATCACCAAGATCGCGATCGGGCCATCAGTCCGTCCGGAGTTCACACTCTACCGGCACAAGCTCAGCGACAGTTTGTCCATGTACCAGGACGCGCCGAGTTCCGCCGCTTCCAGTTCGTCGGGAGGGCCATGCCTACGGAGAGGCATGCCATGCAGATGGCTGCCCGTGAGGCAATAGCTCGTCTCCAGGATGTTCTTCCTTCAATGAAGACTCGTCGCTACCGCTAACTCCCATGCCACATGCCATACACTTGCCACTATGCATTCGCTTGCACCAGGGGAGAAAGAGATGAGGCCATTGAGATGCTTGTTGAGTACCTCAAGGCACTAGAGGCAGCTTTCGACAACCTCGTGGAGGACCTCGTAGCTGCTCGTATGGATTCCATCCATGGCTGCTCCGCCAACAGGAGGGAGCTCCTCCATATGGCACCACCACCGACGTTCGTCTCGTCCTCAGCATCATATACACCGGCCATCTTATCCACCGCTCGTCGCCTGCCTACCACTGAGGAGTTTGACTAGGTCATTGCTCCTACTCCCGTTAGAGCCGCACCACCTGCCACACCCGCGCCAGCTCCACAACCCTGTACTTCACGTCTGGAGCCTATCATTGAGGAAGAGGTTGAGTCTCCAGCACCACTGGGTCTTACCCTCAGCAGGCCAAAGGAGGTCTTCACCATCTCCGAGTGAGCACGCCTAGCAGCAGTGTGATGTGCCAGCTTGTATGATATGTTTATATGTACATAGGTTTGGTGAGTAGTAGCTTGTTTGCGCATCATGTAGGATCTCGGAGAAGTGCACTAGCCTAAATAACATGTCAGGAATGTGTACGCACATCCTGAGTGATGTATTGTATAATTATGGTTTGCATGTAAGATATGTACTGAGCGGTCCTTCTCCATGCGCGATCTAGTGTTTTCTTGAAAAATGTTGAAGTTCTTAAAATTTCTGCCTTTACAAAATTATTTATTTTATGACTCAATTTTCTCATGAGTTTGCAAAATTACCCCAGAGTGAAAAATGCCTCGTCCCTGGACGCGTTCCATGCCAAACCCGCCGGAAGAAAATTATGGTGCCCAGACTAGCAACAAGTTCACACAGGGACAGTCAAGTCAGCAAGGTAGTGAGACAGCATTTACTCAAGTGTGCCGACTTTATGAGCAAAGCCAGCAGCAGCACCAGGAAATGATGAACCATGTTATTAATATGGGGAATCATCGTGAGCCTTATCAGCAGCACTCTAAATTGTCTGAATTGCAGAAGACGCGTCCCCCAACATTCTCTCATACTGATAAACCTCTTGAGGCCGATGATTGGCTTCGAGACATTGAGAGGAAGCTGATTATTGCAAAGTGCTCAGACCATGAGAAGGTACTTTATGCACCTCACTATCTCACGGGAGCAGCCGCATCATGGTGGGAGAATTAAGGAAACACCAATTATACACCAAATTCAGCGCATGTGAATTTTGGTTAAGACATGTTGGTTTTCTAGGCCATGTATTGACCCAAGAAGGTGTCGCCATGGACCCAGAGAAAGTCAAGGCCGTACTTGGCTGGAAACCACCAGCCAACGTAACGGATGTCTGTAGTTTTCTGGGAATGGCAGGATACTACCGAAGGTTTATTGAGGGATTCTCTACCATAGCGAAAGCAATGACACGGTTACTCAAGAAGGAGAAGAAATTTGTGTGGACTGAAGCTTGCGAGAAGAGTTTCCAAGAACTCAAGAAGAAATTAACAACCGCACCAGTGTTAGTTATACCAGACATACACAAAAGTTTTGAAGTGTATTGTGACGCATCCCGAAAAGGCCTCGGATGTGTGCTGATGCAAGAAGGCAAGGTTGCCGCATACGCTTCAAGGTAACTTTGAAAGCATGAAGAAAATTATCCCACTCATGACTTAGAATTGGCAGCAGTCATTCATGCACTCAAAGAATGGAGACACTTTTTTCTTGGGAATCGTTGCGAAATATATACGGACCACAAAAGTCTCAAATATATTTTCACACAACCAGAGCTTAATTTGCGGCAACGGCACTGGTTGGAATTAGTGAAAGACTATGATGTTGGCATCCACTACCACCCAGGAAAAGCAAACGTAGTGGCAGATGCTCTTAGTCGAAACCCCAGCTCGGACGACAACAGTCTGCAAGGCTTGAGACCTGAATTTCAACAGGAGTTCGCCAAATCAACTTGATGATGGTCACGGAAGGCACTGTATCAAAATTGGAAGTACAACCCACCCTTGTGGAGCTGGTTAAGAAAGCTCAACATGGACACCCCAACATCGAAGGCGTAAAAATAAAAGTGAGTATGGGCAAGGCCTCAGAATTCGTCATAGACAATGAGGAAATATTATGGTACAGAGACAGACTTTGCGTGCCGAATATAGAGGGCATCAAACAACAAATCCTGACCAAAGCCCACACCGCTCCATATTCGATCCACCCTGGAGGAACCAAAATGTATAAGGACATTCAGGAAAGATTTTGGTGGCACGGTATGAAGAGGGATATAGGCACCTTCATTGCATGTTGCGATTCTTGTCAACGCATCAAAGCCGAGCACCAAAAACCAGCCGGACTACTGCAACGAAACAGGATACCTGAGTGGAAATGGGACGAAATAGGGATGGATTTCATTGTCGGACTACCTCGGTCACAACGCGGAAATGATGCCATATGGGTCATCACCGATAGATTAACCAAGGTGGCACATTTCATTCCAGTGAAGACAACCCACACCACTCAGAAACTTGCCAAGATTTATCTCTCCTGTATAGTTTGTCTGCATGGAGTTCCAAACACTATAATATCTGACAGAGGCACTCAGTTCGTCTCAAAATTCTGGGATCATTTACAACAGGCTCTGGGAACTCAGCTAGCATTCAGTACAGCCTACCACCCCCAGACTGATGGACAAACTGAAAGCGTGAACCAAATTCTAGAGGACATGCTAAGAGCATGTGTCCTCACCTATGGAACTAGTTGGGAAGAAAGCCTGCCATATGCCGAGTTTGCATACAACAACAGTTACCAATCCAGCCTACAAATGGCACCTTTTGAAGCCTTGTACGGATGGAGGTGTCGTACCCCATTAAATTGGTCAGAGACAGGAGACAGCCGTATCTTCGGCACAGACATGCTCAAGGAAGCTGAAGAGAAAGTTAGACTCATCAGGGACCGACTCAAGACAGCGCAAAGTTGACAAAAGAGCTATTACGATCAGAAGCACCGTGAAGTCAGCTTTGAACCCGGTGAATATGTGTACCTACGAGTATCCCCTATGAGGGGCCTGCAATGGTTCAAGGTTAAAGGAAAGCTAGCACCAAGATTTATTGGACCCTTCTGTGTGGTTGCACGGAGGGGCACCGTAGGCTACCAGCTAGACCTACCCAAGGAGCTGTCAGACGTCCACAACGTGTTCCACGTCTCATAGTTGAGGAAATGTGTAAGCAACCCAGAGAAGCAGGTGTCACATGAGAACATTGATGTGTAACCAGACCTCACCTACAGGGAGCGTCCAATAAAGATATTAGAGGATTCTGAAAGGAGGACCCATCAGAAAGCAATTAAGTTCTTCAAGGTTCAGTGGAGCAATCACACCGAGGATGAAGCGACATTGGAAAGAGAGGACTCTCTCCGGGCAGAATACCCACACCTATTTGAGAATCAGCTGAAATCTCGGGGACGAGATTTTTCTTAAGGGGGTAGGTGTTGTGACACTCCAAAAATTTTAATTTGGTTTTTATCAAAATCTTTATGTGATTTGGAGGAAGCTATTTAAATTTTTTCTTAAACCCTCTCCCCCTTAAAAAAACTTTTATGACAAATATTTTTGAACTCTTCTCAACCTTGATTTTTGGCCTTGAGAGCTTTTCATTTTTTTGTCTTGCCTCTACTCAAATTCAAATTTGGAATTTCTTCTGCTAAAAAGAAAACCCTAAGGATTTTGGGTTTATAGCCCTCTCATTTCAAAATTTTACCCTCCTTTACCATGTCTCATTTTGACATCTGCCCTCCATAACCTCTCCCTCCACTTTGGGTCAAGTCTAGTATTCATTCCCTACAAGTCCAACCCATTTTTGAATTTTTATTCCATTTATTTTGCTCCAAAACTAATTCTGCCTTTTATCTTGGACCTAGGTGCTTTTCAAAGGAAGTACCATTTTTAATTTGAGTTTTGACCCCAAACCAACTCCCCTGGCTAGTCCTTAGCACCCCCAACCAAGATCCATCTTGATCCACTCTTCCTCAGTTCAAATATTTCAAAATTCGCCCACTGCAATTTTGGACCAGATTCATCATTTTTGATGAAATTCATATTTTTCCTTCTCCAAAAATTCTACCAAAAATCAGGCAGCCCCCAGGTGCACTGAGAGGCCATCCCACCAATGATAAGCTCAAGGAAAATTTTGCACATGCCAAAATCAATCCGTCGAACACCTGGCGTGCACTGTTCCTGTCAAATTCAGATAAATTCAGACAAACAGTGTGCCGTCAGTGTCGTTTTCTTCAGAAACCTGGCATTGATCTCACAAGTGCATACTTGGCACCTTGCGCACTGCACCCCCTCCTTATCCAGAGTGCCGCACGCTCTCTTGGACGGGAGCAGGTGTCGGTGGCAGCGTGCCTCGCCGACACCGGCAACTTTTGCGGTGGCAGAGCCACCCGTGGTGGCCGACAGGATGCAGCTGCACCTTTCGGCGCCGTCTGGCACCGCCCAAACCACCCGAGGCCTCCGCGTGGCCGTTTGCTCCCCTGCACGCACCGCAGCACCGTCGATGTGGCCTGGCGTGCACAGGGCGCGCTCTCTGCCACCGACCGGTCCGCGGAGCGCCGTTCCGTCGAGACCACGGAGCAGTCCTAATCCCATCAAGGTTAGCAGGAGAGTGGAACCAGTAGACCTCCACGTAGCTGCCCGAACACCTAATTGGCCCGTTCAACCTCTGCACCACCGTAGCCGTCGCCGGAGTTATCCCGTTCTCGGGCACCGCCTAGGGCCGGCTATAAAAAGGGGCCCCGAGCTCGAACTCGAGCAAGCACCACACCTCCACCTCACCAGAGCCCCGCCTAGCCACTAGAAGGACCCCGAGGAGGTCACCTTCCCCGACTCCGGCCTCCCCGTTCTGCCTCGGGCTCCGGCTTGATTCACTCAGGTGAGGCCACCCCCGCCTCCCAAACCGCGTCAGTAAACCCCTAGTGTACCCAGTACCCTAACCCGAGCCTCAATTCGATCTTTGCAGCTCTCCCCGGCGAGATCCACCAACGCCCGAACCACCATCCGCCGGAGTTAGGGCCGCCTTCGACGTGGTGCTCACCGACGCTCAACTCCACCACCCACACGTGCGGAAGAACACGGTGAACACGTTGGTAACCCTCGATGCCCCTGCCTCGCCGTGGATCGCCGCCGGCGACCACCGCGGCCCTCGGGCGCCAGCACTCTATTTCAGTTTTCAAACCCGACGGGTGGGACCTCCCCGTCAGCTTTTTCTTCTTTTTGAAACGTTTTCTTAAAACGCCATCGGGCAAAACACGTCTTCCCCGTGGACTGACTTATTCTAGACTGAAATGTTTCCTGTTTTTTTAAAATAAACCCTGAAAACTTTCTGTTTCATTACAGAAAGGTCGCTGGACTAAAACTCTTATAACTTTTAAACAAAAGATGATTTTAATTTGAAACCTTTTCTGTCATCTTTATTTGAAAAATATTTGGGATACTTTTTGTGCACGCACGGTATTTATGTAGTATCCGGTGTTTCTTTAAATACGTAGATACCGGGAGGAGTAAAGGAGACGCGTACTTCACCGAGCTAGACTCCGACTTCTCCGAACCAGGCAAGCACGTTTGAACCTTTGATATGATGAGTGTTTTGCATGTTTGCCCAAGTAGTTTTCTCATAGCATGTTTATATAAGCATTTGTGAATGTTATGTACATGCAAGGCAAGCTACTGGTGAACTTCGAAGTTGATGTGTTCTTATGATGATAAGATAACACGATCATGTGGTGACATGATAGGTTGCAGGCTGGTATTGTTGAAGCATGCCAGTTTTATCCCAACCGTGAACTCCAGTTTTAACGTGGGTCAAGTCTCGATCCCGTTCGTTTCCCCTTCGTGCTGCCACATGTTTTCTGAAAAGAGTGCGGTTTAGTAAGTTGCAAACCTCTTTCCTAGTACACACCAAACAGAGGGACCGCGATGAGGGTTCCATGGCCCTAGATTAAAGCCAGTCATCCGGTCAGGGGGCATGGCTGTTTCCGGTTGGTACCGAGAGGGGGGCACCCCTTAGAGCATGTGATATAAATTTGATCCCATGCTATTCGAGGTTGTCGCCTCCCCGTCTTAAGGTTTTTCTTGAACGTTGCCGAGGGTGATTCCTGGCAACGGAATGTGGAATGGGTGTGTACTGGTTAGACTTGTTTCTTCTAAAACACCGTAAACGGAACTAGTCCTTGTGACTACTGAAATCCGTTGGTTGTGGTTGAAGAGTACAAACTCTGCAGAGTCAAAATCATTCGAGTATCCATGTCCATGATCAAGGACTTGGACATCATCTCAGTGCCAGTGCCAGTCTCCGTGTCAAATCTCAGTGTCAACCCTGATGACAGTCTCCGGAGTATAAACATACAACCAAGAGTGGTAAACTCGGTTGAAGGTTATTCATGTGAATGGACTAACCAGTTTATTATTTTACGCTGAGTATTTCCTTGTGATGATTTGAATTCATGAGCTACTTAAATTCGAATGATAAACTATAAGCCCTTTATGTGATGTCGCTCAGACGTCTGACTGTGGCATTATTGTTATTTACTTTTGATATAAGCCCTTTATGTGATGTCGCGCAGACGTCCGACTGTGGCATTATTGTTATTTACTTTTGATATAAGCCCTTTATGTGATGTCGCCCAGACGTCCGACTGTGGCATTATTGTTATTTACTTTTGATATAAGCCCTTTATGTGATGTCACGCAGACGTCCGACTGTGGCATCATTGTTATTTATTTTCATTATAAGCCCTTTTCGAGGTGTCGCCTAGACGCGCGACTGTGGCACGTCCTGTTATTTACTTTTCAATATAAGCCCTTTATGTGGTGTCGCCTAGACGCCCGACTGTGGCACGTCCTGTTATTTACTTTTCAATATAAGCCCTTTATGTGGTGTCGCCTCGACGCCCGACTGCGGCATGTTGAATTTGTTTCCACCTTTCAAGGCGTCGCTTCAGACACCCGATCGGTTTTCATTTATTTTTATTGGGATTTCGGCAGGAATACCGCCTGATTTCCTCATATTTATTCATGCAGTACAAATCTATTATTTGATTGTGCATACTGACCTGCTCATGTGCATCATGTTTACATTTGTTATATCTTATGTCTGAACTGTCTTGCGAGTACATTCAAAGTACTCACCTGGCTTGTTGATTTGGCCAGATGTTGACGAAGGCGATCTTATGGATGAAGAGTTCGATAGCGAGTACGACGTCTAGAGGAGTCCCAGTCAGTCCCGTGCGACCCTAGAGTTGTTCAATTGTATTATACACGCTTCCGCCACCCAAATAAAAATCCTCAAGCCTCACTCCGACGCTTGATGAGCTGTAAGGTTTCAGAGTCATGTCACCCACCTCACTGTGACATATCCTCCACCACCTCTATTGCGAGTCAGTAGTTATGCCACCATACCCTTGTGTCATATCCGCCTCTATGTATAATATAGGCGTCCTTGTAATAATTTATTGAGCATCCTCAGCTCAACCATGTATAATATTAGTACTGCTGGATTTCTGTATCAAGGTTTTGTCTGCCAGTAAGAAGAATTCTTCTGTACTGGTTAATAAAAAGATCAGCTTTTCAATAAATGTTTTATTGGAAAGGCGGTCGTGACACTTCACGGTGCTGCTGGCGTCGGCTGTGCCTATCGCTGGACACACTGGTGAAGAAAACATAGGCACCATGTTCTTTAGGGTAATCGTCTTGGATATTACCGACTGCTGGACGGACAGCCGGCTGCTAAGTAGGCAGAGCCGGTGCGCTAGCAGGCGGAGGTGGCAGTCCTTCTCCCTTGGCGATGCGCACAAGCCAGTGGCACTTCCGAGTTGTATGGTTGGATGGCTTTGCACCGCTGTGGAACTTGCAGGGGGCATCCAGGGTCTGCTCAAAGGAGAAAGCAGGCAACCAAGCCGGCTAGCCGCCTTTGTGACGCTTGGGGGGCGGCTGCCCTTCAGGTTGTTGATCCTCAACTGTCGCCACCTGCCGGCTGGTGGAAGCCGGCTGGGGGGCTTTGCGCTTATTGTCGTTTGGCTGCTGGTGCCGACTATTGTCTCCAGCCAGTGTTCGAGGAGCCGGAGGGAGCACCTTCCCAGAAGCGTCCACTCAAAGCTCTGACTTCATGGAGGATTCGACAGTGGCCTACTTGTCTGCTATGATCAGCAGTTCATTGAGTGTGGCCGGCTCGTCGCAGAGGAGTTGGTGTTTGAGTAAGGTACCTCTCGACACCCGGCAGTGAAGTAATCCATGGCTTGGACCTCGTGCACCCCTTCACAGGAGTTGCGCAGCTTGGCCCATCGCGTCAGGTCATCGCGGGTGGACTCATTGGGGCGCGCCTTGGACGCATAGTGAAAGTTGGCGAGGCTTGGGAGGCCGCTTGTAGGTGCTGATGAAGTTGCGGACGAAGACCATAGTGAAATCTACCCAGCTGTTGATGCTACGGGGCTTCAGGCTATTCAGCCATGTCTGGGTCATGCCCTGGAGCATGAGCGGAACGTACTTCATGGCAACACGCTTGTAGCCGTTTGCTATGCTGACGGCCATGGAGTAGTCAACCAGCCAGTCTTCAGGCTTCACAGAGCTGTTGTACTTGGGCATATCTCATGGAAGCATGAACCCTTTGGGAAAGGGCTCGTCGCGGATGAGGGACCGAAACAAGGCAGGCCCAATGCATCTTCTTCTTCTAGCGCCAGCGATCGATTGAGACGGTCGATCCAGTGGCGGCCATCATTCTCTCTGATTGCTTCTCGGCGGCCCAGCCGGTCACCGAGAGTTGGGTGGTCAACAGGCGGCGGGGAAGCACGCCTCTCCCTCCGAGAAGGAGGAGGAGGCGGACAATTGTCCCGTCGCTCCACTGCTCGAGGGCGACCATCTTGGTCGCGCTCGATGGTGAGGCATGTGCGGGTGCGACTAGCAGCCGGATCTTTGTCTGGTCTGTCGCGGACGCCACCAGTCAGTGTCCGGGAGGTCGCGCCTTGCTCTCGGCGAGGGGGTGGGTTCTCAACCTGCTGATCGGGTTCTTCGGCGCGGTAGCCGGCTTCTTGCTGCGTGGCAACTGCGTCAATGAGCTGTTGGGCGCGCTCTATCATGTAGCGACGGTCGTCGCCCTCGAGGTGGTCCAGCTCGTCTGCTGCCGCCTGGGCAGCTCGTATGTTTTCTTTGGGCATGGCATAGACAGGACGGTCTGACCCAAACATGCTGGCGATGGCAGCGCCGCACTGCTGGACCGTGCCAATGCGGATGGGCCCGCCGGCAGCCGGCGTATCGCCAACGACTCGGTCGATCTCGCGCTGGTAGGCCTTTGAGAGGCATCTCATGGCTGCCAACATCATGGCGCTTTTGACGAGCGAGACACGGTGGGCTTCCAGCGTCTCGGCGTCGGTGTCTTCTGGGATGGGTGCAGATAGGTCCCGCAGGGCTACCTACAGCGGGTCTTGAGCGCCGCCAGAGGCTCCGTCGTGGCTGATGATGAGCACCTCGGTGACGGTGCTGCCGCTGCTCTCGGCGCGAGGGAGAGGGTCGTCGATGACCACCCCGGTGGTGGGGAAGGCCTCAAGCGATGCCGTGTTGGAGTCGACAAGCATCGGGTCGGTGGAGCCGATCAACTCCAGGTCGGAAGCCGGCTTGTTGGTGATGTCAAGCTTGCCAAGGATGTCAAGGAGGCAGCTCTCCGAGCTGGCTGCTCCCACGTCAGGTGCGGGCTCGTTGGAGAGGCGGACCTCGCCGATGAGGTCAGGGAGGCTGAGGGAGTCCTCGACTAAGGGGTCCTCGGGCGTCCGGCCTGTTGGACATGGGCCAGACTAAAGGGCTGTGAAGATACAAGACCGAAGACTCTCTCCCGTGTCCGAGGACTCTCTCCTTGGCGTGGAAGGCAAGCTTGGTGACCAAATATGAAGATTCCTTTCTCTGTAACCGACTTTGTACAACCCTAGTCCCCTCCGGTGTCTATATAGACCGGAGGGCTTAGTCCGAAAAGGGACACAGTCATACAGGCTAGACTTCTAGGGTTTTAGCCATTACGATCTCCTGGTAGATCAACTCTTGTAATACTCATATTCATCAAGATCAATCAAGCAGGAAGTAGGGTATTACCTCCATAGAGAGGGCCGAACCTGGGTAAACATTGTGTCCCCCGTCCCCTATTACCATCTTCCTTAGACGCACAGTTCGGGACCCCCTACCCGAGATCCGCCGGTTTTGACACCGACAGTGGTGCTTTCATTGAGAGTTCCACTGTGTCGTCCCCAAAAGGTTCAATGGCTCCTTCAATCATCAACAATGATGCTGTCCAAGGGGAAACCTTCCTCCCCAGACAGATCTTCGTGTTCGGCGGCTTCACACCGCGGGCCAACTCGCTTGGCCATCTGGAGCAGATCGACAGCTACACCCCTGGCCATTAGGTCAGATTTGGGAGCTTGAACTACGTCGCGGATATCCGTGGAGACTTGATCTTCGATGACTTAGAGACCACGGCAGCCGCTCCCTGTCCCTACGATGAACATGACTTAAACCTGTCATCGGTCTGTACTCAGGAAATTGCACCTGTAACTACTCCGGCCTTAGATCCAGAGCAAATTGCGACATTCGAGGACGGGAAGCTCAACCCCGCCATGGAAGCCGCAGACTTCGCGGCGTCAGAGCCGCACATAGACCTAACCCCGGGTGATATGTGTGTCTCCGGAACCTCGGACTCATTTCCGGCCATAAGTTCCGAACCATGTGTGACCGCGCATGTCGAGCTGGATCAGTCATCGATCGTCGAATTCAGCGCCGCGGACATCTTTCGGCACTCGCCTTTAGGCGACATGTTAAACTCATTAAAAAATATACCCTTAGCGGGGGACTCATAGCCGAACTATATCCGGTTTGAACTGGAGGCTGATGATGGGGAATTTCGCTTCCCACCCGCCACCCACTACATAGCCACTGTCGAGGACTTAACCGACATGCTCAATTACGGCTCCGAAGACATCGACGGTATGGACAATAATTCAAAGGAGGAGTATGGCCAAAACCCGCCGTTTACCGAACGTTGGACGACCACTTCTTCGTACGACGTATACATGGTGGATACACCCAAAGAGAATAACGGTGAGGACAAGGAAAATCCAGTTGAGGATGAGCCTCCTAAGACACAACCAAAGCGCCGGCGTTAGCAGCGCCGCTCTAAATCCTGTCGTAGCAAGGACAGCAACACCGGCACAGGAGATGATCACACTCCGGATGGTGCCGTAGACAAGAAGATCCCGACAAACAAACGGCCGAACAGGACGATTGGGAAGATGGACAAGTTAGGCCTGACGAACAGGCCATAGACGACGACTCGGTGGGTAGCACTTATCTTCCACCCTCCGAGGATGAGGTGAGCCTTGGCAATGAGGATGTCATCGTGCCTGAGGAACCTCTCGAGCAAGAACGCTTTAAGCGCCAGCTAATAGCCACTACAAGGAGCCTAAAAAAGAAGGAGCAGCAGCTTCAAGCAGATCAAGATCTGCTCAACGATAGATGGACTGATGTCCTAGCAGCCGACGAATACGGCCTTAAACGCCCAGCCAAAAGTTATCCGAAGCACAAATTGCTACCTCAGTTCCATGATGAGGCGCTCGAGCCCGTACCATCATCGTGCAATGCGGCTGACCAACCACCACGTTGTCGGGATAAAGCAGCAACTCAAGCCGAACACCAGACAGCCCCACCTCGCCTTAAAGGCAGGGATAAAACAGCTCAGGGTTACACATATGACCTTCGGTAGGACCTGGATAGTAGAGCAGGACATACAAGATCGATCTATGGATCGCGAGGGCGTGCCTAGACACGCGACAATGGCTACCTATTCGGACGTGACAAACCTAGTCACGTCCGGGCCGAAAACTGCAGACGGACCCCATCATAGCTACGTCGCAACGCGGCCCGATATAGAGGCGCCGCACACCCTCTTTGCTTCACTGACGAAGTAATGGATCATGAATTTCCAGAAGAGTTTAAACCCGTAAATATTGAATCATACGATGGAACAACCGATCCCGCGGTATGGATCGAGGATTTTATTCTCCACATCCACATGGCCGGCTGAGATGATCTTCACGCCATCAAATGCCTCCAACTAAAACTCAAAGGGCCAACTCGACACTGGTTAAACAGTCTGCCTGAAAATTCTATTGGCAGCTGGGAGGACATGGAAGAAGCCTTCCTTGCCAACTTCCATGGTACATATGTCCGACGACCAGATTCCAATGACTTAAGTCACATAGTTCAACAACCTGGAGAGCCAGCCAGGAAATTCTAGACTAGGTTCCTAACTAAAAAGAACCAGATCGTCGACTGTCCGTATGCTGAAGCCCTAGCAGCCTTTAAACATAGCATCCGTGACGAATGGCTCGCCCGCCACCTTGGCCAGGAAAAGCCAAAGTCCATGGCAGCCCTCACGGCACTCATGACTCGCTTTTGTGCGGGTGAGGATAGTTGGCTGGCCCGTAGCAACAACATAGAAAGTGAAATGGGCACCTCTGAGGTCAAAAATAGCAACGGCAAGCTCCGAAGCAACAGACACAAACGCGAAGCAATGGCGACAACACCGATGGCACAACAGTGAATGCCGGATTCAGTGGCTCCAACTCCGATTAGTGGAAGAAGCCATATAAAAGAAACAATCAGGGACCATCCAGCCTGGACCGCATACTCAATCGTCCGTGCCAGATCCATGGCACCCCAGACAAACCAGCCAATCATACCAACAGAGATTGTTGAGTTTTTAAACAGGCCGGCAAGTTAAATGCCGAGAACAAGGAAAATGGATTGCAAAGCAAGGACGATGACGAGGAGCCCCGGCAACCGAACACAGGGGGATTTCCCCCTCAGGTCAAACGGTGAGCATGATATATGCCACACACATCCCTAAGAGGGAACACAAGTGCGCACTCAGGGACGTCTATTCGATAGAGCCAGTCGCCCCAAAATTCAACCCATGGTCGTCTTGTCCGATCACCTTTGATCGCCGGGATCACCCGACCAGTATCCGTCATGGCGGTTCAGCCGCACTGGTCCTCGACCCAATCATTGATGGATTCCACCTGACGCGAGTCCTCATGGACGGTGGCAGCAGCCTCAATCTGCTCTATCGGGATACAATGCACAAAATGGGCATTAACCCATCACGGATCAAGCCCACAGAAGACTACCTTTAAAGGAGTCGTACTAGGTGTAGAGGCCCGCTGTACGGGCTCAATTATGCTAGAGGTCGTCTTCGGATCTCCGGACAACTTCCGAAGCGAGGAGTTAATCTTCAATATTGTCCCTTTTCGCAGCGGCTATCACGCACTGCTCGGACGAACCGCATTCGCTTGATTCAATGTGGTGCCTCATTATGCTTACCTCAAGCTCAAGATGCCCGGACCACGCGGCATCATAGTAGTTAATGGAAACATGGAACGCTCCCTCCGTACCGAGGAGCACACCGCTGCCTTAGCAGCAAAAGTACAGAGAGGCCTTTTCAAGCAGAACCGTAATTCGGCGGACGAGCCCTCGGACACCATCAAGAGGGTCCGGACAATTCTGCAGCAGGATAGCTTGGCTCGTCAAGAGCTCGACTAGCAATTTGGCCTCCGTCCCAGTCCCGATGAAGTGGCAGCATTCGCACCGCATGTACATAACTACACTCTCAAAATACCATGGGCACAGACGTAGGCATAACTAGCTGGTGATCCACAGTATGGCTTGACCGCTCTCGGACAAATATACTTTCACTGCTAATTTACTAATTTTCAAGTTTCTTCTCCGGAGGCCTTCCCTGATGGCTTGATCGCAGGTCCTTTCAAAGGAAAAATACACCAAGCCGGCAGTCAGCTTGGACGTAGTGGGGAATTTCTCGGTGGTTTCTTTAACGACCACTCTACCTGTTTCCAGGGCCCACACGCAGCTCTCCCTTGGTCGTGGCATGTCAAATAGCCTATTGCTTATCGCACTATTTGTATCAATGCGCTTTGATGTATTAATCAAATTATAATGGAAACAGTGTGTGGCCCAAATTTTAGGCCCCCTGCTTATTGCTTTTGCTCTTCCCTCTATTTTCCTTTTTTGTTATTAATAAGCTTATCACATAGCACCCGTACACTGTGGTACATTTCAATTTGCTAGGGGCTTCATAGCGCCCCACACTATGGCAACAAAGTCCGAACACTTTTTATAATATAGTTCGGCACCCTGAATTTAGCACTATATGCATTGGCTCCGAATCATGTCTTTGGTCAATAGTTGGGTTGCCCGGCTCCTGTGCTTGCTACCTTATGTTCCGCTATATCGGCTAAGGTAGTAAAGAGAGCACTACTGTGATTGTGCCCTGGTTTACCCGAAGGAGCACCTCAGTAGAGAAAGTCAAAAACTGACTATCATGATGCGGTGAGAGCCGGTCAGCTCTTCAGAGGTTTCAAATCGTTATAGATTTTTCCCACCTTACGCCAAGGATCGGTACTTACCCGATCAGGTGCTTATAGCATTCTAGTTCGGATACTAGGGGCTGCACCCACATTTTTATTGTCAAACTCCTATGTCTAAGTGAGAGTGCTAAAGCAGCATAGTCTGATTGCCTGGTTCGTTGCGCTAAACACCTCCTTCAAGGACCAAACAATTGGATCACGAGTGTTTAGATTCCATCCCAAACACCCCTATACTACCTACGTGGGGGCAGAAGCCGACGACTGGCCAACTCTCAGATTTCATACAACACGGCCACATAGGAGGTAATTTTTTTTAAACATAACAAAAATTATATTACATAACAACTTTGTTTCATCATACAAGGCAGAGAAAACATGAATGTATTCATTCAAAGATAATGTCTTTCGCACATTTCGTCGCCACAATGCGAGACCCCTCCAGGACATCTTCAAAATATAGCTCAGGTGTGCGGTGCTCCTTGCCCTCAGGCGGCCCTTCGGTCACAAGCTTGACGGCGTCCATCTTCGCCCACCATACCTGGACGCGGGCGAAGGCCATGTGCGTGCCCTCGATGCAGACCGACCACTTGATGACGTCCAGCCAATGACAGGCATTCACCAGCCGCTTCACGAGGCTGAAGTAGCTGCTGGGTATAGCTTCGGCAGGCCACAACAGGATTATTAAATCCTTCTCGGCCAGTTCGGCCACCCTATGCAGCTCGACCAGCTGTTTTAGCTGATCGTGGTGCAAGGTATTGCGACCAGAATAGCTTCTTCGTCGAGCTCCCCTCTTCGGCTCGGAAGAACTCCGCAGCGTCTGACACACTGCGTGGCAGATCCGAAAACGCCCCTGGAGAACTCCGAATCCGGGTTAGTAAGACATACTTCTTCTTCACATACTTGCTTTTCATACTAAATGCCTTACCCGCCGCGATTTTCTTGGCCTCCTGGATCTCCTAGAGGGCGTCGTGGGCCTCAACCCGGGCTTCTTCTTTGGCGAGCCTTGGCGAGTTTGGCCTGTCGAGCAGAAACATCACACTCCAAGGCCTCGCATTTCTTCACAGAGTCCAGGAGCTCTTTCTGGACCTCGTTGACCCTGGCCTTGAGCTTCTTACGGGAGGCTTGCTCCTTGGCAACTTTCTCCTCGGCTTCGGCCAGGGCCTTTTTAAAGGCCTTGACCTCGGTCATCGCCCCTGCACATATCATAACACTATGGTCAATACACATCATTTATTCTTTCCAAATACATAGCGACTCATTACATACCTTGCTGGTCTTTGATAACCCACAAGTATAGGGGATCGCAACAGCTTTCGAGGGTAGAGTATTCAACCCACATTTATTGATTCGACACAAGGGGAGCCAAAGAATATTCTCAAGTATTAGCAGTTGAGTTGTCAATTCAACCACACCTGGATAACTTAATATCTGCATTGAAGTATTTAGTAGCAAAGTAATATGATAGAGGTGGTAACGGTAACAAAAGAGCAATGAAAGCAAAAGTAATATTTTTGGTGTTTTGTAGTGATTGTAACAGTAGCAACGGAAGAGTAAATAAGCGAGAACCAGTATACAGAAAGCTCGTAGGAATCGGATCAGTGATGGATAATTATGCCGGATGCGGTTCATCATGTAACAGTCATAACATAGGGTGACACAGAACTAGCTCCAATTCATCAATGTAATGTAGGCCTGTATTCCGAATATAGTCATATGTGCTTATGGAAAAGAACTTACATGACATCTTTTGTCCTACCCTCCCGTGGCAGCGGGGTCCTAATGGAAACTAAGGAATATTAAGGCCTCCTTTTAATAGAGAACCGGAACAAAGCATTAGCACATAGTGAATACATGAACTCCTCAAACTATGGTCATCACCGGGAGTGGTCCCAATTATTGTCACTTCGGGGTTGCCAGATCATAACACATAGTAGGTGACTATAGACTTGCAAGATAGGATCAAGAACACACATATATTCATGAAAACATAATAGGTTCAAATCTGAAATCATGGCACTCGGGCCCTAGTGACAAGCATTAAGCATAGCAAAGTCATAGCAACATCAATCTCAGAACATAGTGGATACTAGGGATCAAACCCTAACAAAACTAACTCAATTACATGATAGATCTCATCCAACCCATCACCGTCCAGCAAGCCTACGATGGAATTACTCACGCACGGCGGTGAGCATCATGAAATTGGTGATGGAGGATGGTTGATGATGACGATGGCGACGAATCCCCCTCTCCGGAGCCCCGAACAGACTCCAGATCAGCCCTCTCGAGAGGTTTTAGGGCTTGGCAGCGGCTCCGTATCGTAAAACGCGATGATTTATTCTCTTCTATTTTTTCTCCCCGAAAGCAAATATATAGAGCTGGAGTTGGCATCGGAGGAGCTCTAGGGGGCCCACGAGGTAGGGGGCACGCCCTAGGGGGGCGCCCCCCACCCTCGTGGATAGGGTGTGGGTCCCCTGGTTTTCATCTTTGGTGAGGATTTTTTATTATTTTTAACTTGACGTTCCGTGGAGTTTCATGTCATTCCGAGAACTTTTGTTTTCTGCACATAAAACAACATCATGGCAATTCTGCTGAAAACAGCGTCAGTCCGGGTTAGTTCCATTCAAATCATGCAAGTTAGAGTCCAAAACAAGGGTAAAAGTGTTTGGAAAAGTAGATACGACGGAGACGTATTAACTCCCCCAAGCTTAAACCATTGCTTGTCTTCAAGCAATTCAGTTGACAAACTGAAAGTGATATAGAAAAACTTTTACAAACTCGGTTTGCTCCTGTTGTTGTAAATATATCAAGCCAGCATTCAAGTTTTCAGCAAATATTATGACTAACCACATTTGCAACAATTCTTAGGTCTCATATTTACTCATGTCAATAGCATAATCAACTAGCGAGCGATAATAATAAATCTTGGATGACAACACTTTCTCAAAACAATCATAATATGATATAACAAGATGGTATCTCGCTAGCCCTTTCTGAGACCGCAAAACAGAAATGCAGAGCACCTTTAAAGATCAAGGACTGACTAGACATTGTAATTCATGGTAAAAGAGATCGAGTCATAGTCATACCCAATATAAATAAATAGTAATGGATGCAAATGACAGCTGTGCTCTCCAGCTAGTGCTTTTTAATAAGAGGGTGATGACTCAATATAAAATTAAATAGATAGGCCCTTCGTAGAGGGAAGCAGGGATTTGTAGAGGTGCCAAAGCTCGGTTTTGAAACAAAGATAAATAATATTTTGAGCGGCATACTTTCATTGTCTACATAACAGCTAAGAGATAGCGATATCTTCCATGCTACACACATTATAGGCGGTTCCCAAACAGAATGGTAAAGTTTATACTCCCCCTCCACCAACAAGCATCAATCCATGGCTTGCTAGAAACAACGAGTGCCTCCAACTAACATCAGGTCCCTGGGGGAGTTTTGTTTGCAATTAATTTTGATTTAGTTTGCATAAAGCATGAGACTGGGCATCCTGGTGACCAGCCACTTTCTCGTCAGTGAGGAGCAGAGTCCACTCCTCTTGAGAATAACCCGCCTAACATGGAAGATAAGGGCAGCCCTAGTTGATACATGAGCTATTCGAGCATACAAAACAGAATGTTTATTTGAAGGTTTAGAGTTTGGCACATACAAATTCACTTGGAACGGCAGGTAGATACCGCATATAGGAAGGTATAGTGGACTCATATGGAATAACTTTGGGGTTTAAGGGATTGGATGCACAAGCAGTATTCCCGCTTAGTACAAGTGAAGGCTAGCAAAAGACTGGGAAGTGGCCAACTAGAGAGCGACAACAGCCATGAACATGCATTAAAATTAATAAACATTGGATGCAAGCATGAGTAGGATATAATCCACCATGAACATAAATATTGTGAAGGCTATGTTGATTTGTTTCAACTACATGCGTGAACATGTGCCAAGTCAAGTCACTTAAATCATTCAAAGGAGGACACCACCTCACCATACCACATCACAACCATTTTAATAGCATGTCGGCACGCAAGGTAAACCATTATAACTCATAGCTAATCAATCATGGCATAAGCAACTATGATCTCTAATTGTCATTGCAAACATGTTTATTCATAATAGGCTGAATCAAGAACGATGAACTCATCATATTTACAAAAACAAGAGAGGTCGAGTTCATACCAGCTTTTCTCATCTCAGTCAGTCCATCATATATCATCATAATTGCCTTTCACTTGCACGACCGAACGATGTGAATAATAATAGGAGTGCACGTGCATCGGACTAAGCTGGAAACTTTGAGCATTCAATAAACAGGAGAAGACAAGGTAATATGGGCTCTTGGTTAAATCAACAATAATGCATATGAGAACCACTTCAACCATTTAATTATGGTCTTCTCCTATCGACCCCCAAAGAAAAGAAAAGAAATAAAACTATTTACACGGAAAAGCTCCCAACAAGCAAAAGAAGAACGGGAAATATTTTTGGGTTTTTATTTTTAATTATTACTACTACAGCAAGAAAAGTAAACTACAACTAATTTTTTTTGTTTTTCTTAAAGTTTATTAAACACACAAGAAGAAAGCAAGAAAAAGAAAATAAACTAGCATGGATATTACAGTGAAAGAGTATGAGCACCGACATCTAGCAATGAGTGTGTGTGAACATAAATGTAATGTCGGTGGGAAATACGTACTCCCCCAAGCTTAGGCTTTTGGCCTAAGTTGGTTTATTGCCAGGGATAGCCTGGCTGATACCCATAGGTGTAGCTGGGGTCGTAGTGTGATGAAGAGGACTCTGACTGCCACTAACTGACAGCCATCTCCGGATCCCAAGAATAAACAGACTGTCGTGGAGGCTCATCTTGCGGTTCCGGCTCCGGGGCTGGTGCAGGATTCCGGTAGGCTTGGACGGCAGCCCACGTAACGAGATAAGGTCCTTCAAAATTAAACAAGGAAGGAGCAAGCAAGGTAATAGTTTCAGGATGATGTTTATGAAAGAATAATTTATATTTGAGCTCTCCTTCCCTGCCCTTAACAATAAAATCATGCGCTAGCATACTCTTATAATCTAAATAAGCACTGGGCAGCAATTTTTCTTCTTTCTCATAAAGCCTAGTAGGTATGTTAAAATGTGCAGCGAGGCGTGAAGCATAAATGCCTCCAAAGATGGGGACCTTAGTACGGTTCAAACTTAACCGTCTAGCAATAATTCCGCCCATACTAATAGTGTTATCGCGGTATAAACCATGGAACAAAATGATAATATCAGGAACACTAAGGTTTCAACAGTTTCCACGACCGATCAAGCAACAACTAGCAAATATGGAAAAGTAGCGTAAAACAGGAAAATGTATGGTAGTGATTCTTGCATCAGAAACCTTCCTGGTTTCCCCCACAGTGATGTTGTCAATAAATGCTTCCACATCTTTACAGTGTGGTTCTTCTAAGGTGCCCTCAGGGGGTATTTTGCAAACCTTGCAAAATTCAGCTAATGGCATCTTTTTAACAACGTCATATAAATGAAACTCTACTTAAGGAGGTGATTCCTTAGGGAAAAAGTAGAAGTTTTGCACAAATGTATTTGTCAGTAAGAGATACTGATGACGTTGGTCGCGAAGGAAGTCGGTGAGGCCAGCATTCTCAATCAATGAATAGAAATCCTCATAAATCCCGGCTTGTCTCAAGAAGTTATCGAAAGGCCATACACACGGCCGGACCTCCGCGGTACGAGGCAAATTATATTTGGGCCTCTGTGCTTCTTCATTTTGTTTTTCCTTTGAGCTTCGGCTCTATGAGCCCCTCAAAAGTCTCTTCATCATTTTATGAAATATTCTGAAATTTTTAGTAACTTCAAACAAAAGTGAACAAAGCTCAACAAAATTGACAGCAACTACTCCTACAAGTGCCTAGAGCCTATATCAAGCATTAGAACTACTTGGAACCATATAAATTTGACATTCAAGCTCAAGAACATGGTCACCTATGCAGCACAAATTTGCAATTCATAAAGCACTAGAACAAAAACTAATTGGACCAATGGAGGATTCACATACCAAGGAACAATCTCCCCAAGCAGTTTTGCGAGAGGTGCTTTGAGCAAGGAGCACTACTAGGAAAAAGGCATGCTAGTGGCGCACCGAATTTGCCTTCTAATGGCGCACTACCGGTGCGCCACTGGCATCACGCCATTAGAATTAAATTCTAATGGTGCACCACCGGTGCGCCATTAGTATCTGGTGTTCTAATGGCGCACCACGTAGTGCGCCATTAGTATAGCCTGCAGCGCGCCATTAGAATGCCTCCCAGGGGGCCATGTGTACCCATGTGCTTTGGCATTCTAATGGTGCACCAGCAGTTAATGCGCCATTAGTGTGATGATCACAGTGCACCATTAGTGTCTTGTGTGGTGCGCCATTAGTATGAATATTAGGTTTTTTTTTGCTTTTTTGATTTTTGCATAGGTTACAAAATATATTATTGGACAGAATATAGACAGCAACACACAGCAACATCAGATTCATCGAATACAATAGAAGATTAGTCTCCGAATACAATTCATCATATTAGTCTCCGAATTCAAAAGACCGAACAAAGATAAAACATTACAAGTCTCAAGACCGCGAGTATCGAGTTTGCCTTCACATTACAAGTCGATATCGATCATCTAAACTACCATCATATAGAAGAGAGCTGTGGTCATCACGATGAGCATCATCACGATCAAACTGGTCTTCATCCGGTTCCTCCAACGCTCCCTCCTCTCTCCCTCTAGATAGCGGGCGTATCTACATTCAGCCTCCGCCCTAGTGGTGTACCCTTTGTAACTATTATTGCTGAAACGGTGAACCTGTCTCCGACACTCCTCCCAGTCGTCGTAGACTCCGGGAACCTTACCCTTGTACACGACATACCACGGCATCTCTATGCATGGGCCAAACAACATACAATACATAAGCAATATGTAAGTATGCAACAAAAGGATCGGAAGAGAAAAGCAAGACATTAATAGCACAATTCATGGTCCTACTAATAAATAGCATCGATTACATCTAAGTTGAACGACTGTCCAAACCAAAGAGACATACGAATTCATTAAAGTATAATTACAACATGAGCCAATCAATGTTTCAGAACTACACATCACTACTTTCGACTCGACTCATCGGACAGGAACGTGGATGAAGCCGCTGTCTGTCGTGATGGTCATGAAATCGCGGTCGTTGTCACCCTGCATTTGTAGCATTTCATCTATCTCACTGTTGGACGGTTGATATCTGAGGAATAACTGCCCCGAGGTATGAAGGGCATCTTGATGGATGATGTCCGCAAACTCCGACTGGATGCGAAAGAATTCTTGTCTGAGGTCCGCGTCCTGGACTGCCGATAAGCTCACGGCCCAATCTTTGAGATTATCTGGTAGCAGAAGTTGATGATGGTCCCTTACGATCGCCCGCATGTGATGGAGGGTGTAGTAGGCATCCTTCTGACCGCCAGGCGGCTGCTTGACGCAGCAGAACTTCGTATTGTGTGAGAACATGTGCTTGCTGTACTTACGAATTGCCCTGGTGAAGGTGCCTCCAGATTTGGCGTAGGCGGGGAGAACATCATCAAGAACTTTCTTGACATTTGTGTAGTCTATCTTGGAGTTACGGTTCGGGTCTAAATAAGTGGCCATGGAATATTTCGGGCTTAAGAGGATGAGTGTGCAATGTGTGTCATTGCACAGAACACGGAATGTTAGAAAAAAAAGAACGATCGAAATCTAAGAAATCATATGTTACAGGGCGGTTAAGGGATGACTTACTCGGGAAAGTAAGCCACAAGGAAGTTATCATTATCTGGGTTTGCCAGAATGACGCCTTCGAGGTGTGAACTCGCAACTTGGCGGTCCCCGGCGCTGCTCAAGTGCTTGGCACGCATGTAGACGGGGTCGACTATCACGATGTCCGAGGTCTTGTCTCTAATGATCCGCATCTCCATACTCAGCGAAAACAGCCGAACGAAGGTGTAGTGCAGCGGATGAAGGTTAAACATAGCAAAGATGTCATCAAACCGCAGGACGATCGTACCCCCGATGTCGTCATCCACAAAGCCATTGCCCTCTTGCACCTTGGCCATGAAAACCGGGTATGCCACATCCTTCTCTCTGAGACGCCACTTCTCCAAAGAAAGAACACTGTCGTGCAGACTCCGCATAGCACCGGTTGCAGCATTCAGCATATTTGGCGGTAGCATCACCCTACCCGCCACATGCACCCTCCTCGAGATATCCTTAGGTGAAGGTGGCCCGTCCTGAGCACGGATCGAACTCGGTGCCGGCTGGCTCGCATCGGCGCCCTTGTTAGTCTTTCGTTTCCGTCCCTTCTTCTTGATCTCCTGTAATGGGACCGAGTTCTGCTCACAGACCGCCTTCTTGAGCGTGTTGGGGCTGATAATATTTCGCACCTCAGCTATCTGAGGCTCGGTGAAGGCGGGAGCTGGAGGCGTGTCCTGAGAACTGAACACCAGACGACGCCTGTTGCAATTGGATTTCTCCACCATACCAGCTAGATCGCGGTCGTCTTGGTTGGGTTCTTGAGAAAGAGGCCCGCAGAACTCGTCAGCGTACCCAGGTTCGGCAAAGTACTTATCAACTTTGGTAAATGTACCGTCGTTGTTGTCGTCGCCGTCCGGATCCTGTGCCATAGGGCTGTCCGGATCCTATGCCATAGGGATGTCCGACAGGTCTAGTAGCATTGCGGCGTTCTTGCCATGGCTTGGCGTCGGCACGACTGGCGGTCTTGTCTGTGGGGTGGTGTCCCCCACCCCCAAACGAATCTGGCTCTTCGGCCAAAGCAGGGGCCATTTTATGCAGGTGCTGAGGGTCATCTCATCTTCTTTGTTGGCCCCAGCGGGTTGAATCGGAGGTAACAGCTCGTCGCAGCCTGGCAGCACCCGAACCACTTCAACCCTATACATTTTGGGTGGCATCGGATTACCGTGGAACATGGGGTTGCCCGGTTGAACGATTCTGCCCTTGGCGACATCGACCAACTCGGCACCCACGAAGTGCAGAAGAGTGCAAGGAACATCGGCGATGCCCTGCGAAAACATGTACAGGGTGTCAGGGATGCCCAGTCAAAGGAAAGGAGATGAAGTCATCGGCTGAGAGGCTTAGTTACCGTGATGCCATCGAGCTCGGCTAATGTCGAGGCACCGCCAACGGCGGGCGTGCAACTGACGGAGGGGGCGCTTGCTGGCGAGGTGCCGGCCGGCGTACACCCGGGTGCATTAAGCTCCAATGCCCGTGCCGGAGCCGGAGACACGAATACCGCCTCCGTCGGAGACACCAATGGTGCCACCGCCGGAGACACCAATGGAGCCGCCTACGCGCTATGCGAGTTGCTAGCCGTGAAGCTAGGAACCAGGGGAGGCCCCTGTTGTCCGCCTGCAATCCACGTCGTCAGCCCATGAATCAACGTAGGAACCATGGCGTTGAGTGTCGTTCCAAGTTGTTGTTGCACTTGCTCTTGGACAAGCTCCGGAATCAGCGCCACTTGTGCCTTGAGTTCTTCAACCTCGCGCGTCTGGCTTTCCGAGCTAGTCTTTTTCTCCTTTCGCACACCAGCGGTATAGTATGACCCCCATTTTGTGGACAAGCCTTTGCCGTCCACACGACCAGCTGACGTCGGCTTAGTGAGCTTATCCTTGTTTTTCATTACGTTCAACCCCCTATTTAAAGGGGTGTCGAAAGGGGAGCTCTTAGACGACCCGACGCTACTGCTTTCAGTGTCCTGCAAAAGGAACGTGAACCATTTAGAAATATTGGGGATTAATTAGAGTGCAACCATATGGAGCTAATTACGCGGGGGTGTATTCCTTACCAGAAGAAGCTCAAGCGCCCTGGTCTTCGGATCCGTGGTAAGCTCCTTTGTTATCGGGTCCTCCTTTTACCGGGCCCTGACATAGTTCCTGGTCTGCTTGTCACCGCTGTATTTCTCGAAGTGGGGTAGGCTCCGCCACTCTGTAACCGCCGGGACCGACTTTGTGTTCCCCTAAGTTCAACTCCCGCATTTCTTTCCCCCACTGACTTGATTCGGAGGTTGCACTGCTCTCGCACTTGATCTTGAACTCCTTGTACTCATCTTCGCTCATCAAAGGATATCTCGCCTTGATCTTCTCATAACTATCACCTTTATCAATCATTCTCTTCACCGCGCTTTTCCAAGTAGACAGAGCCGTGCTCATCTTCGTGAGGGCGGCACTGTTCACTTTATTCCCTGAGAGGCGTGTGTTTTCAAATTCGGCGGGGAACTTGTATCGTTCGTGCATCTTCGTGAAGAGGAGGTCACGCAAATTCCCTCGGTGCTTATGCCTAAGGTTCTCGATAAGGTTCTCGATGTTGATCGAGACGGTGCTCCGGAGAATGCACCCGAGCTGAACCGAGTACCCCTTGACTATATGTTTGGGCTCCGTTGGATTCCCGTCGGAGTCCACTTGAGTGAATTCCTCCTTGACGGTGCAGAGCGCATTCGGGCGCCGGTCCTTCGGTCAGAAAGCCCCTGGCTATACTTCCCTCTGGACGTGACATGTTGCGAACGTATCCTTTGATGACACCATTCATCCTTTCGAACGGCATCATGCTATGCAGGAACGTCGGCCCGAGTTGGATGATATCCTCCACGATATGGACCAGCAGATGCACCATAACGTCGAAGAATGCGGGCGGGAAGTACATCTCAAGCTCGCATAGTATCACCACGATCTCTTCCTGTAGCCTTCTGAGTTGCCTCACGCCAATTGACTTCCGAGAGATGACGTCGAAAAAGTTGCATAGGCCAAATAGCATTTCACGGACATGCGCGTCCATGATCCCACGGATTGCAACTGGAAGTATCTACGTCATCAGCACGTGACAGTCGTGAGACTTCATCCCACTGAACTTCTGCTTTGCTGGGTCTAGGTATCTGCTTATCTTCCCCGCGTAACCGTAAGGAAGTTTTACTCCTAGGAGGCAGGTGAAAAACTGCTCGATCTCCTCCTGACTTAGAGTGAAGCACGCGGGAGGGTAGTCATTTCCGGTCTTCTTGGCCTTTTTGCCTTTGCGACGACTTTCTGTGTCCTGCTTCGCCTCATCATCATCATCATCATCATCATCATCATCATTAGCGTGAAGCTCCTGCCTGATGCCCATTGATTTCAAGTCTGCCCTTGCTTTCGGCCCATCTTTGGTCCTCTCTGGCATGTTGAGCAGGGTACCAAGCAGACTCTCGCACACGCTCTTCATGATATGCATGACATCAAGGCTGTGAGGCACATGGTGGATCTTCCAGTACGGCAAGTCCCAGAAAACAGACCTCATTTTCCATACCTTCAGCAGCGGCTCTGGTGCCTTTCGCTTCATTCCCGGCTCTGGCGCCTTTTGCTTCTTTCCTGGCAGCGGGCAGTCTTTCCAATTTTTCAACAGCTCGTCTATTTCCTCGCTGCTCCTCGTACACGGGCGTTTTCGGGGTTCGGTTTCACCATCGAAAGATCCTTGCATTTCCTCCACGGGTCGTCGTCGCGAAGCCACCTTCGATGTCCCATGAACACGGTTTTCGAAGACCCGGGATCTCTATCTAGCTGGTGATACGTTGTGTCATCCATGCACCTTACGCATCCAGAAAATCCATGGACTACCTGCCCCGCGAGATATCCGTAACCGAGATAGTCGTGCACCGTCGTGAGCAGTGCGGCTCTCATAGGGAAATATTCTTTCTCTGTGGCGTCCCACGTATTGGCTGGTGTTTTCCACAGCGTGTCTAGCTCCTCCTTCAGCAGCCCTAGATACAGATTGATGTCGTTCCCTGGTTGTTTCGGCCCTTCAATTAGCATACTCATGTGAATGTACTTCCTCTTCATGCACAACCAGGGGGGAAGGTTGTACATCCACATAAACACAGGCCAAGTGCTATGTGTGCTTCTCTGGCTGCCAAACGGATTGACTCCATCGGTGCTCGCGCCCAGCACGATGTTCCTTGGATCCTTCCCAAATTCTAGGTATTCGAAGTTCAATGCTTGCCATTGGCTCGCATCCTTAGGGTGACTCAGCATCTTGTCTTTTTTATTTATCTCCGGATCATTTCTGTCATCTTCCCGCTTCTTCTCCTCCCTATCCGCGTGCCAACGCAGGAGCTTTGCTACCTTAGGGTCCGCGAAATACCGCTGCAGACGAGGAGTGATCGGAAAGTACCACACCGATTTTCGAGGAGCTTTCTTCCTCTTCTTGTATCGAGTGATGCCGCACACCGGACATATGGTAGACTCCGCGTGCTCGTCCCGATAAATGATACAATTGTTCATGCACACATGGTATTTCACGTGCGGTAAATCTAGAGGACACACGATTTTCTTCGCCTCCTCGAAACTGGTCGGGCACTTGTTCCCCTTGGGAAGACGTTTGTGCCAGAATGACATGTTCTCGTCGAAGCATGCGTCGGTCATTTTGTGTTTTACCTTCATCTCCAGAGCCATGAGCGTTACTTTCAGGCGGGTATCCTCGGGCCTACATCCTTCATACAATGGAGTAACCGCGTCTATCTCCAGTTGATCCAGCTTGGCTTTCTCTCGGGCGGCAGCTCTTGCGTTATCCGTCTGCTTGAGAAGCAGCTCTTGAATATGAGGGTCCTGCACCCATCCTCCATCATCGTCTGTTCCGGCATCTTCATCTTCATGATCATGCCCTTCGTCTTGATCTTCCTCATCATCATGTACGACATCTTCTACATGATGACTATGTACAGCATCACCGTCGTGATCATGTCCTGGAGATTCTTGGTCTTCTCGCCCGCCCTCGCCGCGGTGGTACTTGTATTGTTTCCCTTCCTCATTTCTTGCCCGGCCCCCATGGAAAACTTCATAGTCATCTTCATCACCTTGCCACCGATAGCCATCCATGAAACCACGCAAGAGCAGGTGGTCCCGCACCTGCCCGGAATCCGGGTCCGCAATAAGGCTCTTCAGCTTGCATCTTCGACACGGACATCTTATCTCCGTCTCGTTCTTTTGAAGCATCTCGGCCTTCGTGGAGCTCAAAAACCTATTCACGATGCCTTCAGTCATCGTGCGGACCATGGTCGCCTGCGGGGTAGAGCAAAATGATATTTTAGAACCAATAAAAAATTTGGCATGACCTTCCCTAAAAATAGGACCAAAAAGAATGCATAGTGCCAAAATTCTCGCTGAAACGGAAATGAATCAAAACATTCCGGCAAAATATTGGCAACTATCGCATTTCAAATACCGGTACCTTCAAACACAAACATATATGCAACACCACAAACACATGCAACACCACAACATACATAGATCTAGCTAGGCCACAAAAAGTGCATGTGCACGTTGTTGGAGCGAGCTAGGGAGAAAAAAAGTAGATCTACATAATGAAGATAGCTTTCCCCTTACTTACCTATCAAAAAAGGTAATTTCACCACTTAATTTTGATGAATCTATGGTGGAAATGAGGTGAGGAGGAGGAGATGGCCGAAATCTTGGAAAAGGAGGTGGAGGGAATGAAGTGGGGAAAGTGAGTGGGTAGGTGTGGGCTGTCCAAAATATCTTGTTGGGGTCCCAGGTTACTAATGGCGCACCACCAGCAAATGCGCCATTAGTAACCCTGGTTACTAATGGCGCACCTGCAGGTGGTGCGCCATTAGTAGTTTTGCAAAAAAGTAAAAAAAATAAATATATATACTAATGGCGCACCGGGTAATAGTGTGCCATTACTAGTTTAAACTAGTAATGGCGCACTGTGAAACGATGCGCCATTAGTAGTTTTGCAAAAAAAGAATAATTTTTTTTATAGTAATGGTGCACTGTCTGCTTGGTGCGCCATTACTACTTAGAACTAGTAATGGCGCACTTCGACCTGATGCGCGATTAGTATGTATGGAAAAATGGAAGAATTTTTTTTAATACTAGTGGCGCACCCTGTTTCTGGTGCGCCATTAGTGTCTTCCACACTAATGGCGCATCACCAACCGGTGCGCCATTAGTATATAGTAGTGGCGCACTGCTTCCATGGTGCGCCATTAGTATCAATCCTATCTATAGCCCTTTTCCTAGTAGTGGAGATCGAAAATCACAGCAAAGTGAGCTAGAACTCGTGCTTGAACCAGATATTCGTGTTTGTGGGAGGAAGAAGAGGATGGGTGCAGGAATAAGTGGAGGAGGGCCACCGTGGGCCCACGAGGCAGGGGGCGCGCCCTGGGCGGTAGGGTGCTCCCTCCACCCTCATGGCTAGGTGGCAGCTCCCCCCGCGGTGATTTCAGTACCATAAATCCTCAAATATTCCCGAAAATATCATATTAAATTGGCATGGCATTTGGAGGACTTTTATTTTCGGGGTATTTTTATATTGCACGGATAAATCAGGAAATAGAAAGAAAAATATTATTTTTACTTTATTTCAACTAAATAACAGAAAGTATAAAAAGGGTACAGAAGGTTGTGCTTCTAGTTTCATCCGTCTCATGCTCATCAAAAGGAATCCACTAACAAGGTTGATCAAGTCTTGTTAACAAACTCATTCCGATTAACATGGAACCGGAAAAATTTCGAATAACACTATGTTACCTCAACGGGGATATGCACATCCCCTATAATAAGAATATCATATTTCTTCTTGACAGTAGGAAGAGGAAATTCAAAACCTCCAAATATAATCGATGGAATTTTTCCAATAGAATTGATACTATGAACTTGAGGTTGTTTCCTCGGAAAGTGTACCATATGCTCATTACCATTAACATGAAAAGCGACATTGCCTTTGTTGCAATCAATAACCGCCCCTGCAGTATTCAAAAAAGGTCTTCCAAGAATAATAGACAGGCTATCGTCCTCGGGAATATCAAGAATAACAAAGTCCGTTAAAATTGTAACGTTTGCAACCACAACAGGGACATCCTCACAAATACCGACAGGTATAGCAGTTGATTTATCAGCCATTTGCAAAGATATTTCAGTAGGTGTCAACTTATTCAAGTCAAGTCCACGATATAAAGAGAGAGGCATAACACTAACACCGGCTCCAAGATCACATAAAGCAGTTTTAACGTAATTTCTTTTAATGGAGCATGGTATAGTAGGTACTCCTGGATCTCCAAGTTTCTTAGGTATTCCACCCTTAAAAGTATAATTAGCAAGCATGGTGGAAATTTCAGCTTCTGGTATCTTTCTCTTATTAGTGACAATATCTTTCATATACTTAGCATAAGGATTCATTTTGAGCATATCAGTTAATCGCACACGCAAAAAGATAGGTCTAATCATTTCAACAAAGCGCACAAAATCCTCATCATCCTTTTTCTTCGATAGTTTGGGAGGAAAAGGCATGGGTTTCTGAACCCAAGGTTCTCTTTCTTTACCATGTTTCCTAGCAACAAAATCTCTCTTATCATAACGTTGATTCTTTGATTGTGGGTTATCAAGATCAACAGCAGGTTCAATTTCTGCATCATTATCCTTACTAGGTTTAGCATCATCGTGAACATCATCATTAACATTTTCACTAGGTTCATGTTCATTACCAGATTGTGTTTCAGCTTCAGACATAGAGATATCATTTGGATTATTAGGTGGTTCAGTAATAGGTTCACTAGAAGTTTGCAAAGTCCTATCTTTTTTCTTTTTCTTTCTTTTAGAACAACTAGGTGCATCAATATTATTTCTCTGAGAATCTTGCTCAATTTTCTTAGGGCGACCTTCAGGATACAAAGGTTCCTGAGTCATTCTACCAGTTCTAGTAGCCACTCTAACAACATAATCATTTTTCTTACTATTCATTTCATTAAGCAAATCATTTTGAGCTTTAAGTACTTGTTCTACTTGAGTGGTAACCATAGAAGCATGTTTGCTAACAAGTTTAAGTTCACCTTTAATATTAGCCATATAATCACCCAAGTGTTTAATCATATCGGAATCGTATTTCAATTGTCTACCAAAGTAAGCATTGACATTTACTTATTTGACAATAAAATTATCAAACTCATCCAAGCATTGGCTAGCAATTTTAGTAGGAGGAATGTCAGCTCTATCATATCTATAGAGAGAATTTACCTTTACTACCTGTTTCGGGTTATCAGGATCAGGAGGTTCTTCAATAGGTCGAGGACTACAATCATATGCTTCTTCAATAGGCAGTAAATTAAGACCGTGTATTTCTTCAATAGGAGGTAAATTATTAACATCTTCAGCTTTAATACCTTTTTCTTTCATAGATTTCTTTGCCTCTTGGATATCTTCAGGGCTGAGAAACAGAACACCTCTCTTCTTCGGAGTTGGTTTAGGAATAGGCTCATTAATTGGAGAAGGAGCTGGCTGAGGAGCTGGCTTAGGAGGTGCCCAATTATTTTCATTTGTCAACATATTATTTAATACAATTTCAGCTTCATCCGGTGTTCTTTCCCTGAAAAGAGAACCAGCACAACTATCCAGGTAATCTCTGGAAGCATCGGTTTGTCCATTATAAAAGATATCAAGTATTTCATTTTTCTTAAGAGGATGATCAGGCAAAGCATTAAGTAACTTGAGAAGCCTCCCCCAAGCTTGTGGGAGACTCTCTTCTTCAAGTTGCACAAAGTTGTATATTTCCTTTAAAGCAGCTTGTTTCTTATGAGCAGGGAAATATTTAGCAGAGAAGTAATAAATCATAACCTGGGGACTACGCACACAACCAGGATCAAGAGAATTAAACCATAACTTAGCATCACCCTTTAATGAGAACGGAAATATTTTAAGGACATAAAAGTAGCGAGATCTCTCATCATTCGTGAACAGGGTGGCTATATCATTTAATTTAATAAGATGTGCCACAACAGTTTCAGATTCATAACCATGGAAAGGATCAGATTCAACCAAGGTTATTATATCAGGATCAACAGAGAATTCATAATCCTTATCAGGAACACAAATAGGTGAAGTAGCAAAAGTAGGGTCAGGTTTCATTTTATCTCTAAGAGATTCTTTACTCCATTTAATTAATAGCCTCTTGAGTTCACGACTATCTTTGCAAGCTAAAATAGCTGCAGAAGCTTCCATATCAAAAACATAACCCTCAGGAATAACAGGCCTATCTTCATCATCACATTCATCATTATAATCAGATTCAATAATTTCTTTCTCTCTAGCCCTAGAAATTTGTTCATCAAGAAATTCACTAAGGGGCAAAGTAGTATCAAGCATACAAGTAGTTTCGTCATAAGTATCGTGCATAGCAGAAGTGGCATCATCAATAACATGTGACATATCAGAACGAATAGCACAAGCAGGTTTAGGTGTCGCAAGCTTACTCAAAATAGAAGGTGAATCAAGTGCAGAGCTAGATGGCAGTTCCTTACCTCCCCTCGTAGTTGAGGGATAAATTTTTGTTTTCTAGTCTTTCAGGTTCTTCATAGTGTCCAGCAGATATAAATCCCAAGTAACTCAAAGAATAGGGCTATGCTCCCCGGCAATGGCGCAAGAAATTAGTCTTGATAACCCACAAGTATAGGGGATCGCAACAGCTTTCGAGGGTAGAGTATTCAACCCAAATTTATTGATTCGACACAAGGGAGCCAATGAATATTCTCAAGTATTAGCAGCTGAGTTGTCAATTCAACCACACCTAGATAACTTAATATCTGCAACCAAGTATTTAGTAGCAAACTAATATGATAGAGGTGGTAACGGTAACAAAAGAGCAATGAAAGCAAAAGTAATATTTTTGGTGTTTTGTAGTGATCATAACAGTAGCAACGACAAAGTAAATAACCGAGAACCAGTATATGGAAAGCTCGTAGGCATCAGATCTGTGATCGATAATTATGCTGGATGCGGTTCATCATGTAACAGTCATAACATAGGGTGACACAGAACTAGCTCCAATTCATCAATGTAATGTAGGCATGTATTCCGAATATAGTCATACGTGCTTATGGAAAAGAACTTGCATGACATCTTTTGTACTACCCTCCCATGGCAGCGGGGTCCTAATGGAAACTAAGGGATATTAAGGCCTCCTTTTAATAGAGAACTGGAACAAAGCATTAGCACATAGTGAATACATGAACTCCTCAAACTATGGTCATCACCGGGAGTGGTCCCGATTATTGTCACTTCGGGGTTGCCAGATCATAACACATAGTAGGTGACTATAGACATGCAAGATAGGATCAAGAACACACATATATTCATGAAAACATAATAGGTTCAGATCTGAAATCATGGCACTTGGGCCCTAGTGACAAGCATTAAGCATAGCAAAGTCATAGCAACATCAATCACAGAACATAGTGGATACTAGGGATCAGACCCTAACAAAACTAACTCGATTACATGATAGATCTCATCCAACCCATCACCGTCCAGCAAGCCTAAGATGGAATTACGCACGCACGACGGTGAGCATCATGAAATTGGTGATGGAGGATGGTTGATGATGACGATGGCAACGAATCCCCCTCTTCGGAGCCCCGAACGGACTCCAGATCTGCCCTCCCGAGAGGTTTTAGGGCTTGGAGGCGGCTCCATATCATAAAACATGATGATTTCTTCTCTTCTATTTTTTTCTCCCTGAAAGAAAATATATAGAGTTGGAGTTGGCATCGGAGGAGCTCTAGGGGGGCCACGACGTAGGGGGCGCTCCCCCCACCCTCGTGGACAGGGTGTGGGCCCCCTGGTCTTCATCTTTGGCGAGGATTTTTTATTATTTTTAACTTGACGTTCCGTGGAGTTTCAGGTCATTCCGAGAACTTTTGTTTTCTGCACATAAAACAACATCATGGCAATTTTGCTGAAAACAGCGTCAGTGCGGGTTAGTTCGATTCAAATCATGCAAGTTAGAGTCCAAAACAAGGACAAAAGTGTTTGGAAAAGTAGATACGACGGAGACGTATCAGTCTTCCAGCTGCTTCCTCGCTCGGCCGAGCTCCTCCTCGTCCCGCTCCAGTCTCTGCTTTAGTCTGGAGACTTCGGCAGTGTGTGAGGTCGCGGCCAGTAACGACGCCTGCTCATTCATACAAGACACATTTAGTTAGTTTCCTGCAAAAATGAATTAATCCTCTGTACGGACTTGCTTTCTGAACACCGGACAGTGTCTTTGGGGCTACTGTCTATATTGGGATTTTCTCTTTTGCATCGCTTACCTCAAAACCTGTCAGTAGGCCGCTGCAGGGTTCGGTCAGTCCGCTCTTGACAGACTGAACCTTCTCAATCACCGTACCCATAAGGATTTGGTGTTCCTCCACAATGGATGCGCCTCATAGCGCTTCCAAGAGATTATCCGGTGCCCCTGGTTGGACAGAGGTCACCGGCGGAATAGGCACACCTCCTTCTTTCAAAGGAGGTTGTTGGCCGAACTCCGGAGCCATAGAGATCTCCGACAACGTATTCGACGGGGGGGCAAGCTGAGCATGGCCCCCATTGCCAGTCTCCATGGGGGACTGCTCCCCCATGTGTCCGGCGGCCGAGGTTTCGCCCTCTGGCGCCACCCTGATGGCCTCCTGAGACTCTCCCTGGCCTCAGAAAGTCCTTCGTGACAGCACCTCGGCCTCTCCCTTGGCCATGGGAGAGTAGGCGACCACCGGTGACTCACTGGCCATCGCCTTTGAATCCAACGAACCTCTTGATGAGGATCGCTTGGAGCTGTCGTGGCTCGGACTGCAATAGCACAATTAACCATGTTAATACAATAAAGAGGAGTGGCCGGATACGAGTACTTACAATGCGGCCAGGGGCGTCGCTCCGGGTTGTTGTCGACGTCCCATGCGGTGTTATCCGCAAGGGAGCCTTTCCCCTTCTTGGGCGCCTCCGCCTCTAGATTTGTCGAGGCCGCCACCTTCTTCCTCCCCCCGTCATGGGGAGGGTTGCTTTCCTCCTCCTCCTACTCGTCATTTTCAGCGGCAGAGGAGTGAGTCTTGTCTTCGGACATCGCGTTCGAAGCACCCTTGCGGCAGGGGCCACCCTGGCCCCCCTTAGCCTTCTTCTTTGACTGATGGAGTTCTGGACTAAGGATTCCTCGGGCGTCTGGCCTGTTATCCATGGGCCGAACTAATGGGCTGTGAAGATACGAAGGCCGAAGACAATACCCGTGTCCGGATTGGACTCTACTTGGCGTGGAAGGCAAGCTAGGCGACCTATTATGAAGATTCCCTCCTATGTAACCAACCTCATGTAACCCTAGATCTCTTCGGTGTCTATATAAACCGGAGAGCATAGTCTAGATAGGACAGATTCATTACCATATACTCATAGGCTAGACTTCTAGGGTTCAGCCATTATGATCTCGTGGTAGACCAACTCTTGTAACACTCATATTCTTCAAGATCAATCAAGCAGGAAGTAGTGTATTACCTCCATAGAGAGGGCCAGAACCTGGGTAAACATTGTGTCCCCCGTATCCTATTACCATCGATCCTAGACGCTTAGTTCGGGACCCCCTACCCGATATCCGCTAGTTTTGACACCGACATTGGTGCTTTCATTGAGAGTTCCACTGTCCCGTCGGCAAAGGACTCGACGGCCCCTTCGATCGTCAGTAATGGCGTGGTCCAGGGAGAAACCTTCCTCCCTGGATAGATCTTCGTATTCGGCGGCTTCGCATTGCGGGCCAACTCGCTTGGCCATCTGGAGCAGATCGATAGTTACGCTGCTGGCCACCAGGTCAGGTTCGGAAGCTTAAACTATGTCGCGGATATCCGTGGAGACCTGATCTTCGAGGGATTTGATACCGCGGCGATCGCTCCCCCTTTCCCCGATGAACATGACCTAAATCTGTCATCGGAGCACACCCAGGAGATGGATCTTGTTGCTGCAATGGCCTCAGTACCAAACCAGATCGCACCCTCCGAGGCCATAAAGTCCGCGGCGTTGGAGCCGCGCACGGACTCGAAATCCTGCAATGCTTGCGTCAACGGATCCCCAGACTCGTTTCCGGTTGCACATTCCGGATCGGATACACCTGCGGACACCGAGCTGGATCGGTTGTCGGTTTTCGAATTTAGCGCCACAGACGTCTTCCAGCATTCGCCTTTGGGTGACGTACTAAATTCTTTGAAGAACTTGTCCTTGGAGGAAGACTCACAGCGGAACTATGTTTGGTTCGAGCTAGAGGTGGACGATGAGGAATTTTGCTTCCTACCCGCTACCCAATTCATAGCCACCGTCGACAACTTAACCGACGTGCTTGACTATGGCTTCGAAGACATCACCTGTATGGACAACGATGCCGACAATGAGCAAGGCCAAGACCAGCCATTCACTGGACGTTGGACGGCCACCTCTTCGTACGACGTATACATGGTTGATACACCCAAGGATTCTGGTGACAACAAAGAAGAGCCAGATAAGAATAAAACTTCTGAGACGCAGTCCAAGCGCCGATGCCCTAAACGTTGTTCTAAGCCTCGCCGCTCAAAGGATAGCAACACTGGTACGGGAGAAAATAGTACTCTGGGCGACGCCGAAAACAATGAAGACCCCGTTGGTGCTGCATCCGAACAGGAGGAACATGACGACACGCAAGACAACCTTGATGAGCAGGCCATAGAAGATTACTCGGGGGACGATAGTTACCATCCACCCTCCGAAGAGGAGACAAGCCTCGGCAAAGAAGATTTCACCATGCCTGAGGAACCTCTAGAGCAGGAGCGCTTTAAGCTTCAACTCATAGCCACTGCAAGGAGCCTGAAAAAGAAGCAGCAGCAGCTTCAAGATGAACAAGATCTGCTCGTCGGCAGATGGGCTAACGTCCTGACAGCGGAAGAATACGGCCTCAAGCGCCCAGCCAAGAGCTACTCAAAACACAGACTGCTACCTCAATTCGATGAGGAGGCACCGGAGCACACATCTCCCCCGCGTAATGCACAACGACCACCACGTGGTCGAGACAGGGCGGCCGACCGGCCACCACGCGGTTGGGACAAAGCGGCAACTCAGGCCGAACAGCAGCCTGCCCAACCGCTCTGCAAAAATAAAGACAGAAGAGTTTGGGGTCACACGTATGACCTCCAGCAGACCCTGGACAGTAGAGCAGGACATACAAGATCGATCTACGGATCACGAGGACGTGCCTCGAGGCACGGAGACGACTACCTATTCGGACGTGACAAACCTAACCACGCCCAATCCGAATGCCGCAAACGGACTCCATCAGAGCTACGCCGCGACACGACCCGGTACAGAGGTGCCGCGCACCCTCTTTGCTTCATAGATGAGGTACTAGATCACGAATTCCTCGAGGGATTCAAGCCCGTCAACTTCAAATCATATGACGGCACAACCGATCCGGTAGTATGGATCGAGGATTTCATTCTCCATATTCATATGGCTCGAGGAGATGACCTCCACGCCATTAAATACCTCCCACTCAAGCTCAAAGGGCCAGCTCGGCACTGGCTTAATAGCCTGCCTGAAAATTCTATCGGCAGCTGGGAGGACTTGGAAGAAGCTTTCCTAGACAACTTCCAAGGAACATACGTCCGGCCACCAGACGCCGATGATCTAAGCCACATAGTTCAACAATCTGGAGAATCAGCCAGAAAATTCTGGACTAGGTTCCTAACCAAAAAGAACCAGATCGTTGACTGCCCGGATGCCGAGGCCTTGGCAGCCTTTAAGCATAGCATCCGGGACGAATGGCTTGCCCGCCACCTTGGCCAAGAAAAGCCGAGGTCCATGGCAGCCCTCACGGCACTCATGACCCACTTTTGCGCGGGAGAGGACAGTTGGCTGGCTCGCAGTATAAACACGGCCAATGAAACAAGCCCCCGAGGTAAAAAACAGCGCCGGCAAGTTATGGCACAACAGAAACAAACACCAAAGCAATGGCGATAACACCGATGACACAACAGTTCATGCCGGATTCAGTGCCTCCAAGTCCGGCCAACCAAAGAAGCCCTATAAAAGGAGCAGTGGAAAACCATACAGCTTGGACCGCATACTCGATCGTCCTTGACAAATACATGGCACCCCAGACAAACCGGCCAACCATACTAACAGAGATTGCCGGGTATTTAAACAAGCCAGCAAGGTAAATAGCAGAAACAAAGAAGGGGAATCGCAGAGAGAGGACGATGATGAAGAGCCCCGGCAGCCGAATACCGAGGGGCAAAAGAAATTCCCCCTGAAGTCAAAACGGTGAACATGATATATGCTACACATATCCCCAAAAAGGAGCGCAAACGCGCACTCAGGGACATCTAAGCGGTAGAGCCCGTCGTCCCAAAGTTTAATCCGTGGTCATCATTCCCGATGACCTTCGACTGCCGAGACCATCCGACTAGCATCCGGCATGGGGGTTCAGCGGCACTAGTGTCGGGACCCCGATCCTAAGTCACACCGATCTAGCATGTAACACATCATATCACTTTGCGGCCTCACTCACGGTATTCCCACGGGTGCCACCTTACCTGGTCCGGGACCGTTTGCGCCTTTTGGCTCACGTATATGATAGTGTCGCTAGCATCCATATGACAAAGAACCCGGGCCGACATGGCTAGTCGTGAACCCAAAGCGGTGCTAACCTATGGGGACAGGCATACATGAATCACATCGAGCATGTCGGCCAACAGCATATGAATCCGGGCTGTAGCACTGGGCTAACAGGACTCCGGGGAACCCGGGCTATAGCAGGCTAGGCAGGACTCCGGAAGTCACCGCGTGACATTTCCCCGAAGGGACAGACACCGAAACAAAGTGAAGCACATGCCGGCCAGTCAAGTGTCCTGAGCAGTAGTGCTGGGCTAGCAGGACTCCGGTGAACCGGGCTGTAGCAGACTACTATGGCTCAAGGAAGCACTAGACTACATTTCCCCATAAGAGAGACTACCAAGGATAAACAACTAGATTGTCGGATCCCACACATAGAAATACACGTCACACGTACGCATAACATGCAAGTATGTGTTGTACAACATGGCATCACAACATAACGCAACTCATATAGATAAAGGCTCAGAAGAGCCACATAGCATAAAATACAAACAGGGGTCACATGACCCATCATTCAGAGTATACAAGCAACAAGCGGAAGCATTACATGTCTGAGTACAGACAACTACAAATGAAAAGGGCCGAGGAGCCCGACTATCTACAACATCCGATCAAGATCGTAGCAGAGGTACAAGCTACTTGTCGAAGTCCATGTAAACTAGTAAGACCGAAGTCTCCGCTGCAAAAACATAATTAAAGCAACATGAGTACAAAGGTACTCAGCAAGACTTACATTAGATCCTATCATACATGCACTTGTATCAAGAAGGTAATGTGGAGTTTAGTTGCAGCAAGCCAGCTTTGACTCAGTGGCTATCCTGTACTACGACTGCTGGTAACTCTTTTGAGGTGGCGCACACGAGTCCACTAATCACCACGTCAATACACTACTATGGATTCATTCCGGTCTTCCTACGAGAAGGCCATCCATAGCACTCACACTTGTCTTGAGCATTTTAGAATATCCACTTCAAGTTGTCTATGTACCACGTAAGCATCCAAGAAGTCCATAACCGAGGACACGGCTATTCGAATAGATCATGATAACCCTGCAGGGGTGTACTTCTTCACACACGCTCTCACCACTTATCACCATGTACACGTCATGTACCTCGGCAACCTTCAAGCGGAAGCTTGGCGAGGGTGTCGGCCATGACCTGACTAACCACACAAGACTCTAGTCCAGGTTTATCGCCTATTCGGGTTCCATCCGCAAGGAGATCCGGCCGGGGTGTCGCTCACGGCCCCAAACGATGTGTGCAGGGTTCCCAAGCCCACCTCGCCGGATGGATCTACGCTTGGTACACCGTGCCGCTTGTGCCTAGTCTGTCCCAAGCCCACCTGGCCGGGTGCCACTTGGTAGACTACTAACACTACCTACAAACACCAGAAACTAATTGCAACTCCTAGACAAGATCAAGTTGGTTAATAAGTCGAGAGAGCTTGGAGTGCCCGGAGCCCAATGTGTGGTAGTAGCTAGTCATTGGACAACATACACAGAACTCAGTGCTTAAGGACGGTTCCAGTGAGACAACCCACCATGTACTCCTACATGGCCTCTCACCGCTACCTTTACCAAATCGTGTTCACACGCTTAACTCTCAACACCAGAACATATCATACCACTCCAATTCATTCCCAATGAATCAGACCTGACACAACTCTAAGCAATAGCAGGCATGGCATGGCAAGAACACAACATGGCTCAATCAACCCCTACACATGCTAGTGGGTTTTAACTATTTACTGTGGCAATGACAGGTCATGCAGAGGAATGGGTTCAACTACCGCAGCATAAAGTAGCAGTTGAATCGTTGTTGTCCTAATGCAATAATGAGAGCAGGAGCGAGAGAGTAGGATTGTATCGGAATGAACAAGGGGGTTTGCTTGCCTGGTAGATCAACAGGGGGCACTGCTTCACTGATAGGTACTCTCGAACACTTCCGGAGCAGGACCTATCGAGAAGGAACGGTGCCAACAATCAAAACACAAGCATATGCAACAATATGATGCATGAACATGGCACGAAGATGTGATGCTGTTTGAGCTAATTCAACTAGTATTCAAATTGAATGAAGTCCATTTGAACCAAGGGTTCAAATGCAACTCCAAATTAAGCTCTTATATATGCCATTTTAGTGTTTCACCTATACAGCAGGTATAACTTCATTTTTCATGCATGAAACTGGTACATATGGATAGATTGAATTTTTCTGAAAATTTTTCATATATAAATTATTTAAATCTGAGCTACGGTTGAATTTTTACGAATTTTTGAAGTTTATATCATTTCCTGGAATTTCCTGATTTATTTTAATACCAGAAAATGATATATTGCGTCAGCATGACAGCAGCATTGCGTCAGCAGGTCAAAGGAGCTGACCGAATCAAACCTGACGTGTGGGGGCCACACGTCAGTGACTGGTTAGTTAACAGGGGGTTAGTTTATCCTAATTATAGAATTAGTGGCGCAGGGGCCCACTGTCAGTGTCATCAGCTAATTAAGTTTAATTAACATCTAACTAAAATTAGTAGGGGCCTGGCCCACTTGTCAATGACCCTGGGTGGTCAAACCCCAGGTCAACTGGGGGTTAGACCGGTCAACCTCACCGGCGTTTAGCCGCCGGCGAGGCCGAACGCGGCGGAGGGGCTCGAGATCTCCATTCCGGTGACCAAAAGGACGGCGGAGAGCACCGGGGCGTAGCCCGTGCTCTCCCGCATCTAGTGGGATAGATAGGAGGAGGATGGGTGGCCGGAGCTCGCCGGAGCGAAGCTCGGGGTGGCGGCCGGAGTTCGGTGGCGTGCAGTAGAGGGGCTAGAGGGCGCAGAAGGGCAGGGGAGTAGGGGGAACAACGGCGGGGCTCACAGGGGACCGGCGGGTGTCGTCGGGGAGCTCGGGGAAGGCTGGAGTCGGCGGGGCGGTGAGGACGATCTCCGGCGGCCGGAGATGAAGACGACGGCGCCGAGGATGAAGCGGAGCTCGCCCGGGTTGCTTTGCTCGGTGAGGAGGGAGAGGGGGTCGCGGCGGAGCTGGGAAGCGTGTCGGGGAGGTGCGGCAGTG